>NC_041217.1:39285306-39364907 GCF_002837175.3 Physeter macrocephalus
AAAAAAAAAAAAAAAAAAAAAAAAGAATAAGGTGCTGCTGGCAGAGGTGCAAGAGTCAGGAAAAGAATGTGGGTGGGGGAGATAATTTGTTTGGCATAGATAAATTGAGCTTGTGGGTATTCAAGTGGAAATATCTGTTAGGCAGTCGGGATACTCGCTGGAACTCAGAAGCAGAGGGGCTGACAGTAGTTGGTAGAATGATGCCCATATTGGGCATGGTCAGAATACATCAGTTCTCCTAGGAATGGTTAGGAGATAGTGGAGAAAGAGCGTCAACGCCTTGGACATTCACCGTGGTCAAAGATGACTGTCATCACTTCTCACTGTCACCTTTCCTCCATCTGTATGCTGTGGGCAGTGTTTGTTAACTCTGTTCCCAGGGCTCAGGGATTTTTATGTTCTAGTGGAGGAACAAACCAGCTGTTGGATTTGGGGTTTTTCCTTCAGTGAAGACAGTGTGATCCATGCTGCCTCCCAGAGTGCTTCACAGTGTCCAAACTATTATACCTTCGCAAGGGAGCCCTTTTTGTTGTTATTGTTAACGCCAATCTTGTGAAAGCTCTAAGGACCAATATAATTATCCCCATTTTACAGGTGAAGGAGCAGAGGCACAGGAGTTTAAAATTTGCTGAAGGTCACCTAGGTAGTAAATCACAGTGCTCAAGGCCAGTATTTTTCATTACAAGTTCAGTGCTCTTTTTTGTTATACCTTGGGGTCTCTCCTTTCAGCACTGTTCACTTAAAAGTATTTGTTGGTGGTTTAGATGGATAAGGCTCTGTCTTCTTCAATGTTACAAGGGCAAGTTTTCTATGGATTTTCATGGTGTTGAGCAAAGCAACAAGTGTTATTCTTCTGGGGTTTCTTCTTCAATCTATACCGGTTGTCAAGTTGTACATCCTTTTTATTTCAGTGGTAGAAAGCCATCTAAACTTAGCTCTTAACATTCTAAAAGTAGAGAGGAAGATGGAAGTCTGGAGCAGAAGAAATACACACTTAAGAAAAATTAATGTAAAAGTTAAAACTGGGGACTTCCCTGGTGGCGCAGTGGTTAAGACTCCGCGCTCCCAACGCAGGGGGCCCGGGTTTGATCCCTGTTCAGGGAACTAGATCCCACATGCATGCCGCAACTAAGAGTTCACATGCCACAACTAAGGAGCCCGCGTGCCGCAACTGAGGAGCCCGCCTGCTACAACTAACAAGCCCGCCTGCCACAACTAAGACCCAGCACAACCAAATAAATAAGTAAATTTTTTAAAAAATAAAATGAAAATAAATAAATAAAAGTTAAAATTGACTTTGGCCCAGTTTTTTTCTGGCTGTGACCTGAGGCAAGGGAGCATCCTCTTTAACCATGCACCTATCTCCAAGCAGGTTTTTGGCCTCTGGGTTACAGAAAGACTAACCACACACACAGCTCTTCTATCCCACCCTTTCTTGTGAGTGTTGTGATGGGGCAGAGAGTCAGCAGGTTGGAGGTAGAAGAGTAAAAAAGAAAAAAAGCCTGGAGAATCTTTCTTTAACTTCCTGGCAGGGTCTTCAAAGACAGGTCCCTTTCTGAGTTCCTGTGGTCAGTAGAAGCAGTGTCTATCTTTAGACCTGGTTGGCTGTTTTTCATGAGGCCACAGAACTGGAAGTGCCCAGCACAGAGTAAGTGCTCAAAAATTTTTACAAAGCTCCCAGCAACTATAGCATAGCCTTGAAGGAAGTGGGTCTTTGATAGGGAGAGGGAAGAGCCATCAGGCCCACCACCCACACGCTGCCAGGTTTTTTTGTTTTTTTTTTAAATTTATTTATTTGGTTGTGCCAGGTCTTATTTGCAGCAGGCGGGCTCCTTAGTCGCGGCATGCATGTAAGATCTAGTTCCCTGACCAGGGATTGAACCCGGCTCCCTGCACTGGAAGCTCAGAGTCTTAACCACTGCGCCACCAGGGAAGTCCCTGCCACTTCTTACTGTCTTTAACATATGCAGGGGAGAAGGAAAAGGCTACTTCTCAAAATATAACTAAAATCATAGGAGAAATTAAGCATTGGGTTTCAAAGCCCATTAAATCTCATTTCCAGGGAGAAAGAATAACTGTCTTTTCTGTCTCCTGAGCCTGTTTCGTTTTCACGGTTTCTCATAGTTTTATTACATGTATTGTCTCTTCAAGGTTAACCGACATGCATCTAAGATCTAACCTGTCATATGATCAGTGTCTTTCTTCAGTTTCCTACACACTGGCTGTGCTTGAGACGTGTCCAGGGAAGATTCTCTGGGGATGCACCGGAGGGATCTGACCTTGGAGGTTGCACTCCAGGTTCTCCTGACAGGCAGGGAAACAGTGCCAGGGCTCTTGTAGGCATAACTCTGTACTTGCCCACTAAAAAGTAAACTAGAAGTTCAAGTCTTACGTTACTTCCTTCCTAAGAGACAGTGTTTGTTGAAATACTGAGCGAATAAACAAGCAAATAGAGGGAAGACGTTAGCCAAAGCTGAGATGAGGAGATAGGATATGACCCTCACCTTGGAAGAGGAAGAGCCTTCATTCAGTGGCCATATATATATAGGCCTTGAAGTAAACTACAATGCCAAGGCCTGGAAGACCTGTTCTGAACTTTCCACCTGCCTGGACATGTAGACTATGGCCAGTTCCTTTCATTACCTACTAAGTAAGTAACAAGAATTCCTCTGCCTCATCTCACGATAACAAATATTGGTATTTGCTAAATAATGGCAATCTGACCTAATAAAAGAGCCTCCAACAAAGTCACTCGTGATCACTGCACCACTCCAGCCTCTGCACTGGCATTTTGACAATAATATGGATGACAATACACTTAGTCCAAACAGATTCCAGCACCCATTATGCCCCATCAAAAAAAGCAAAATAAATGTTGACAAGATATGGAGAAACTGGAACCCTTGTGCACTGCTGGTGGGAATGTTAAATGGTGCATCTGCTATGGAAAATAGTATGGAGATTCCTCAAAAAATTAAAAATACAATTACTGTATGATCTAGCAAATCCACTTCTGGGTATATGCTCCCAAGAATTGAAATCAGGGGCTGGAAGAGAGATTTATACACCACATTCATAGCAGAAATTATTCACAATAGCCAAAATCTGGAAATGACCCAAGTACCTACTGACAGTTGAATGGATAAACCAAATGTGGTATATACATACAATGATATATTATTCAGCCTTTAAAAGGTAGAAAATTTTTATACTACAACATGAATGATCCTGGAGGACATTATGCTGAGTGAAATAAGCCAATCACAAAAGGACAAATACTGTATGATTCCACTTATATGTGGTTCCTTGAGTAGTCAAATTCATGTAGACAGGAAGTAGAATGGTGGGTACCAGGGTCTGGGGAGAGAGGGAATGGGGAATTAGTGTTTAATGAGTATAGAGTTCGGCTGGGGAAGATGAAAAAGTTCTGGAGATGTGAATGTACTTAATGTCGCTGAACTACACATGTAAAAATGGTGAATTCTATGTTATGCATTTCTTTTTTGCTATCAACAATAGCATTCAGGGGCGAAAAGGTGGAGTGACATGGAAGAGGAGATGTATATATATATAACTTGTTTAGTGCTTTACTGGTGGACTGTGCTATTCTCTTCCCTTCGGGAAGCCAGATTGTACAAGGGGAGACTTTCAGGAGGCAATAGTGATGGGTTGGTTTGTTTGTTTATGGAGTGTAGCTTCAGTTGGTTATTAACAGGCTGCCTGTGATAGGGATTGAAGTCTATTTTACAATGGTCAGGTAAACCTTGGCCGTTCCCATAGGGATCCTGAGCTCTGCCTCTGAGAGTTTTATGCATCCAACAAATGTTCATGGATTTAAATGGAATGATGTGAGTTACCCTCAGTTATTTGACTTGAGTCTTGAGGCAGCCCCTCCCCCATCCCCACCCAGGGATAAGGGATTGAATTTAACAAATACTTACATTGCACTTACTGTCTGCCAGAGACTGTCCAAAAGCCTTTTCATATATCAACTCATTTAATCCTAATAATCCTATGAATTAAGTACTATTGTTTCCCATTTTACACATGAGAAAACTGAGGCAGGCACAGAGAGGTAAAGCTATAAAACTGTTAAGTGGTGGACCTAAGGTTCAAACTGAAAAACCTCCTGGCCCAGCGCTCATGCTCCTAATCATCAGGCCCCGAAGGTCCATGTCTGGGACTTTAATGACCCTGAAGTGATCTCAAGGTCCAGAATGGAAAATAGAAATTGGTGGTTAAGTTATTCCTTGACTGTGATCCTGCCTCCCGGCTCCAGCAGCGATTGGGCTCCTGAGGTCTAATGCTTAAGCAAGGAGAAGGGGCTTGTGGGTTTAAGGTCAACATTTTTGAACCTATGGAATTTCCCTCCAATTCAGAAGCAGCCCCTTGCTGACGAATCAGCTGCCTATCCCACGGGTTTTGCTATCAGTGGAGTTTCTAGATGATCAAGGCAGGCGAAATGATACATCATTAAGCTAATATTAAATGACATTAAACTCTTAATAAATCTTTTTTCCTAGTCATCCTAAGACGCAACCCAAGACGAATCTGCAACTCTGGAGTGAAAACCAGGGGGCGGGCCGAGCAGCGACCATTTTTGTTTTGCGGCCGTGCGCTCTCAGAGCACCTTGACTAACAGGACCTCACGGAGGAGGCGGAGCCTATCAGTGAGTGGGGCGGAACCTGGGAGACGTGATGATTCAAACGGACGAATGAGCTCTGCGCATCTGGCAGAAGCCGCCAATGACCGGTCATGTTGGGGCGGAGCCCACAGGCCCTAGTGGCTTTGGTTGTACGGCGGCTTTGGCGCATTTTCGGCTGGTTTGATTCATCCATTTTGAAGAGACAGGGGAGCGGGGGGCTCGTCTGATTAAGGGGCCCTGAACCAAGGAGCGGCGGAGTTTGAGAAGCCAGCAGCTCGGGGTTCGGCGGCAGCGGCCCCATCGGCCGAAGTTGGGGGGGGTGGGGCGCCAAGCGCGCGGGGTGGGGGGGGTCCTGGTCTTTGGCTTCTCGACTCGGTCCTGTTTCGACAGCGAACATGTCTCGGCCTGTCAGGTCAGTGCGGAGTCCGAGGCCTGGAATGGGTTGGAGGGGGTTGGGGTGAGTGGTGAAGGAGTGGGGGACAGAAGCCTAGAGTCGGCCCTCTCCCTTGCCACGCGCGGCCTCCTCCCTTTCGGGGCCCGCGCGCGCCCTTGAGCGTGGGGGGCCTTGCTGGTCCGCGGGGGTAGCGGCCGCGCGCCCATGCGCGCGCTCCTCCCCGCCCCGCGCCGTTGCAGGGCTCTGGGCTGCTTTGCTGCCTCCCCCACTCGCCGCACTGGAGCGGGCGGGGTGTTCTCTGAGCCGCCAGCGGTCGGAGGGGGAGGGGTGTGAAGTCAGCGCCCCCACCCAGGCCCCACCTCCTCCGGCCCGGCCCCTTGGAGCCGGCCGCGGGGACCAGCGGACTCGGTCTCGGACCCCACCTTAATTGGGGGGGGAAGGGCGGAGACGCCGTATTGCCCCTTCCCCCCTCGGTTTGCGTGGGGGTGGGGGTGGGGGTGGGACGCAGCCCTCTTTCTCTAGCGGACGGGGGTGTTCCGTGCAAAGCAGGAGGGGCAGCTCTGCCGCCGGGCCCCGCCTCCGTCCTCCGGGGTCGCTGCAGAGCCCCGCCTCTCGGAGCGGGCCGGGCGTGGGCGGGACGCGTTCTTTTTCCCTCCGCAGCAGAGAGAGTTCGGGACTAGGCCCTGGAAAATGACTGCTGTTTCTCCCCCAACTTGGAGTTTTGAGCTGGTTAACCCCCGCTCCCCCCGCCTCGAGTTCGCTCTTTGCCTCCGACTAGAAATGTCCTTCCTCGGAAATGTCCCTACTCAGGGAGGTGTGGGTTAACTGCACGACCTAAATCTCGTGTGGTTCTCGTTCCCGCTACCTCTCTCTCTTCTTCCTCGGCGTACACGTCTCGGATGTTTTTGTAATCTTATCTTTACCTCAAATAACTTTAATAATAAACGGGCTAGATTCGGTTAATCGTTAGACTTTATTCTGAGAATTTCAACAAGTTTGCTGTTCCCCAGCGGACGGTGGAATCGCCCTTGGCTGTCCTCCCGGCTATCGTATGGAATGTGCCATTTATGGAGGGGTGTGGCTTAATCCAATCTGTTGAGGCCTTACGAAGGAGAGCTGTTGCAAATAAATATTACTTTTAATATAATGTCTTTGGCGCTTTCAATGTAAGGAATTGGCTACTTTGCATAGTGCTTTATGGATAAATAGGCTTAGTTTCTAAATGTTTTAATAGTTGTTGCTTCCCTTTCTTCATTCCAAGTTTTGTGAGGAACGGAAGTATTTTGAGCTAGAGCTCTAAAGGGAGGTTTGGAGCCCCGGAAAGGGTTTTGTGCTACACCGTTCTGTCTGCAGACTAGAACAGCCGTCTCTAGCTGGTGGGGGTATGGAGCTGCATGCTCCTACGCTCGGGGTGGGCGTGTGGAGAGTGCTAACTACCTACCTGACAGCTTTTCTGCCTAATTTCAACCCGCATCTACGATAACTCACCATCGCCACCGGCAAGAGTTTTGCCTACTTTTTGGCACGGAGTCTGAATATATATTTCAAATTATAGTTTGCATACTTTTTTTGGCATAATAAATGACCAGTGTATCCCATCAGTTTATGTAGAGTATTTTCTTTAGGATCAGGACAAATAGACAATATCATAATAAAGATTGGTTTCATCTGGATTGGATCTTCTGTCTTCTGGGAGTAAATTATTGTGTGGTGAAATTGGACTATTACTTTTCTTTACCTTTTAACTGCAGTTCACTAGGTTTTGATGACTTTTAATTTTATTGTAATTTTACTCATTTGCCTGAGTTTGTGCTCCCAAATTTAGATGCTGGAACACTAACAGAACTTTTTTTTTCTTGAAAACTTGGATTTTTAATGTCACCGGATAGGGGTAAATATATTAAGCACGTTCTAATCAGTTTTTTGAAGGCACTGGGATTTGTGCACAACTTTTTTCTTGCTCAGTCTATTAAAAGTAATTTTAAGTGTATGTTTGCCCCTAATTGAAGAATGAAGTTAATATATTGTGGGCTTTTTTGGGTCACTTTCAAGTTATTAATTTTAAAGCAACTTCTTTTTTTGATTATATATTTTAGTGATGAAGTCTCTTTGTAACTTTTTTGAAAACCTTTAACATACTCTTGACTAATAATAAAGCAGAAATAATTAAACTTGACTTTGGTGGTTTGTTAAATTTTGCAATAAAAAAAGTTCTGTCTTAGGGAAGTGCTTTTGTAATTGAAGAGTCTATGTACTTGAGGGAATGTAACAAAAAAAAGATGTTGACCCAATATCAGAATGATCAACCTTGTTTAAAAACAAACCAAAAACAAGAAAAGCATGTGTTGGAAAATGTGTCCCTGCAGCTTCTTCTGGGATATGTTTCTGCCCTTAGGCCTGTATATAATTTTGAGGATTTTCTGCTTTTCATTTTTTACTGTGACTATTATTTTCATTTTAATATTAACCTAAGCATTTAAGGAAGATTTAGACATGTACTAATGGCTGCTTGACACCAGTTGCCAAATGAATGGAATGATGAACTGACCGGCTACAGCAGGGTTTTCCATAGACATGTGTGCAACACATATCTAAGTAGTTTTGTTCACACTGTATTGCTGTCATCTTTTAACAGTATCTGACTCATATATAAATAAGAGCTGAAATATTTTAGTCCTTGAATTCAAATTCATAGCGTAAAATTGCAGTCTTAGAGCCAGAAAGAAATTTAGGCAAATTCATTTTACGAGTGACTTAATGTGGGGACCTGGACAAGTGAAGTGCCTTGCATCACACACTAGTAGATGCCAAGATTGGGCCTAGAACCTAGATTCTTAATTTACAGCCCTGCTTATCCTCATCCTCCCCCCTTTCCACATAATCGCTTGTCTCTTCTACCAGATAAGTGTTGATGTTATTTTAGTGTATTGCACTTTTAACTTTTCAAAATGCTTTCATGACTCTTACCCTTGTGAGGTAGGGAAGAAAATGCTGTTACTTTTGAAAGAAAGCTCAGAGATTTACTAACTTGCCCAGCCTAGAAACCAGGTTTTTTGAAATTTACCTTTGTATATTCTTCAGAGATCTTCCTCCCTTATTGAAAATGGTCCAAATCACTCAGATTAACCTGTTTGCTCCTTTCTTTATAATTTAAGTGTACTTGATGTCTTCTTTTGTTTAGTACTTGAGACTGCAAGGAACCTTTAACATTGGAAGCTTAGATGTGAAAGCATAGGCTTTTACAGATTGATATAAAATTTTTTTGGTCATTTTTTATTTATGTTGAGAATCAGCTTCCCCAAGATTCCAGATTGCTTTCTTTTCAAAGAGAATTCGGTTGGAATGTGTCTGGATCTCTTTAAAAAATATATTGATATTCTCTCTTACCAGAAAATAAGTTTCCAAAAGCCCTCGGTTAAAGGGAAAAGCTTGGAAACCTGAAAATTCACGGTAGCTTGGAATTAATGATACCAAGTATACCCAGGAAGACACTTAAGAGTTTAGTATACTAGTAAATGTGGTTTTAGCTGAGCCTGGTTCCTTGTATCTGATCTTATTCTCTATGTCCAGGTCATGTGTGTGTTTGTGTGTGTGTGCAAGAAGTGTGATTTTATTAACCTTTGATCTGTACATTTATTATTACTTACATGTCACTTCCTTCTAAAAAGACATAAACTCTTCTGTAGACTTTACCTTCAAAGATATCTCACATAATAACTTGGAAAGCCTGAATAATGGGGGAGTTAATTTTATAACAACACTTAAGTATTCAACATTTCCCAACATATATGTATTTAATCTGAAAATTATAAGAAGACAATGTTGGGAATTCCCTGGCGGGCCAGTGGTTAGGACTCAGCACTTTCATTGCCGGGGCCCAGGGTTCAATCCCTGGTTGGGAAACTAAGATCCAGTGTGCGGCGAGGCCAAAAAATAAATAAAATGCCCGAAAAAAAGAAAAAAATTTAAAGTTTGATTTTTTTTTTTTTTTAAGAGTAATTACCAAATAAACATTTACTAAGAGTAAGTGCAGAGTCAGGTACTGAGGATTTCACTTTATCTTGTTTTATCCTTATTACAACCCTGTAATAGAGGATTTTTTTAAAATTCCCATATAGTAGGTGACGAAATAAGCTTAAATAATATGTTACTCAAGATCACAGAACTGTGCAACAGCCAAGATTTGAACCTAGATTTTCTGAATACAATGCTGGCATTCTTTCTGTGGTACCACTCTTCCCTTCTTAGTGTTTGGCATGAAGATGGTCAAATGCTATTTTATTTTGTAATCTCGAAATAATGAATAATGGTGAGTGCATTCTGTATGCACTGGTTTTGTTTTGTTTGTTTGTTTGTTTGTTTGCAGTACGTGGGCGTCTCACTGTTGTGGCCTCTCCCATTGCGGAGCACAGGCTCCGGACGCGCAGGCTCAGCGGCCGTGGCTCACGGGCCCAGCCGCTCCGCGGCATGTGGGATCTTCCCGGACCGGGGCACGAACCCGTGTACCCTGCATCGCAGGCGGATTCCCAACCACTGCACCACCCGGGAAGCCCCTATGCACTGGTTTTTAAGCTCTATGTAGAAAATATTTGAGGGGACATAATATGGCCAAAATATTTTAAATAGAAGTTTTTTCAACTTACTCTTCAAAACAATTCTCAGAATAAGTTTTAATTAAAAGCTTTTTTTTTTTTTTTTTAACTAGAAAGAACTTCTGAGATTAAGTCCAGTTCCTTCAGTTTACTACTGATGACTTTTAACTCTAGGAGCTAAGGCATAGAAATAATAGTAAAGCTGGATTTAGACTGCATGGGTCTTATCTATTTAACTCTCAATTAGATTTACATTTATTGTATACATTTGATTCCACGTAGAATGTTTTACAGGTCCACAATCCTTAGTTTGAGACCATTGGGCACTATATGTGTTCAAAAGTTCAAATTTTTTCAAAAATTTAAAAACGGTAACAGGGCCCCTATACTGTATGTATAATGTACCATCACCAGTCTGGGGTAGTGCTCCTATAATCAAACACATTAATCTCTGTGGTAAGACCTAGGAATTTTCACACTAAAAGAAAATCCTAAAAAGCCCCTCTTGTTTGCTCATTTTACGTATATGTATAGATGCAAGAATGCCCAACAGTATTGGCTAACTGAATCCAGTATGTATTAAAAATACATATGATCAAGTAGCATTTGTGCCGGGAATAAAACTTAAAATCTGTCACTGATTCATATTAAAAGACCAAAGGAGAAAAACCATAGCATCTGAAAAGGTTCAGCACCTATTATAAAACTCGTCAGTATATTACAATTAGAAGGAAATTAAGATTAATAAATTGGGGTTGATTTAACTTGACAAAAGTTACAAACCAAGATAAGTGGTTGAGTTTTAGTGTTTGGAATCATTGCAATACAACTAGTTAGTTAATAAGAGAAAGTAGTGTTGAATAAAGAAAGGGAGATTGATTTTATTTATGTTTTTGGTCTGTTTTCCCCAGAAATATAAAAACAAGGCCACCATTCTGTGTAACTCTGGGACACCATCTATGTTGCATCCACATTATAGTCCGTGTGACTAGTGCCCCTCTGGCACTTAGAGACTGCGGTGTTGTGGACAGTAAGAGAAAACATTTGATTTAGTATATGACCACTTTGGTCAAAATGAGGCATCCCTTTGTTTTGTTTCAAAAAATATTACTATCTAGGTTCTAGGAAGTGGAACTGATTGTTACAGAATTGCATTGCCATATTTTAAAATAACTAGTATCTAAATAGCCGTAATTATAGGTCTTTGAAATATTTTTGGTGAAGAGACCACAGGTTGCCAAAGAGTGTTTCAACTGGCTATAGCATATTTTCAGGTGCTTCTTATTGCCTATCTACTTATTGAACTGTGCACCTGTTCAGTTACCTGCAAAGCAAGGTGATCTTCAGGGAGATTTCATGTGTCAAGATAAAATGGCCCAGAAGATGAATTACTTGAGAAACTAAAACTTAGCTCCACTGAGAAGTAAAAATCCAGCCAGCTATTCATTGGGCTGGGATAACAGACTATCTTCCACAGATATGCTACAACTGGAAAGATTTATAACAATCCTTCTTTGACTACTGCTTTCCTGCTAAGAAAAGATTCTCTAAAATCAGACTGTCAGAAACTTTGCTATTTGAAATTATATCAATAAGAGTGAAACATCACACTTTTGTCAGGAAAAGCTAACTCCTTTTGACACGGAGAGCTATCCTCGATTTACATTTTTAGAGCTTCAAATGAGGGGTTGCTGGGCACAAAATTTACATCTACTTTAACTTCTTTGCCAAGAAATAGGACCCAATGTCCACTTCACTGTCTAGACCTGATGTAGACCCCTTTTCACACAGTCTGCTGTGCTTTGAGTCTATCAAGACACTGCTTCATTTAAATTTCACCTAAATTGAACCCTTCCCCAAATCCTTTTTAAGTTTTCCTCTGTTTGGTGAGATGCTCCACACTTCTGATGTTCCATCACCTTTATTGTAATGAGTCAGTAAAATCTTTGTCAGGCTACAGATTTGTCCCTGGTAGTTGGGTTAAGACAATTGGAAGGTCCACTGAGGGTTCCAAGACACTTGCTGCAGACAGGACTCTACTTAGTAATGTGCTTATCTGAGACCCCTTTAATCTCACCTGCTTGAGGTTTACTCTGTTCCTAATTGCATAGTTTTTGCACTACTGTTGGGAAAAATCTAGCCCATTTTATTTACCCAATACTTTGTTATACTCATTGAAATTTGTGTGTGACTTTTAAATAAAATAGTATACTAGGGGCTTCCCTGGTGGCGCAGTGGTTGAGAGTCCGCCTGCCGATGCAGGGGACACGGGTTCATGCCGCGGAGCCTGCGCGTCCGGAGCCTGTGCTCCGCAACGGGAGAGGCCACAACAGTGAGAGGCCTGCGTACGGCAAAAAAAAAAATAGTATACTATATGGAGAGAATATGGTGGAACCGAATGTAGTTTGGGAATAAGGAGTGCCATATAAGAGTTCATATTTATTCATCTGGACTGAAATATTAGCAAGTTGATTTAAAAAATTTAGGAGGGCATTGTGACAACTATCTCAAACATACACCTGGCTCATCATTCAGAGCTCCTTTATTCACCTTCTGTGCAGAAATTAGAAATTTACTTTTTCCATTTGAAAAACTTTAAAGAGCTATTCCTGTAATGTTCTTGATTTTAAATATTTACTTTAAAAGTTTTGCTTTCTTGTATCTTGTGACTGTTTTTGAATTCTGTTTAATTGTAAAAAGCAGAATGATATAAGATACAGTCAAAGCAATATATCTTAGCCAAAAGGAACGTGAAGCTCAAAATAAGCAACTGTGAGAAATTACCCTGAATTGAGTTTAGGTGTCCCGGCTTCTATGAAATAATTTTCTTATATCCTGAGAAAACTTAGCGTATGAAGAATCTTGAGGGATAGAAGAATGGAGAGAGGTAAATGTCCTAAGTTTTTTTGTTTTGTTTTGTTTTGCGGTACGCGGGCCTCTCACCAGGCTCCGGACGCGCAGGCTCACGGGCCCAGCCGCTCCGCTGCATGTGGGATCTTCCCGGACCCGGGCACGAACCCGCGTCCCCTGCATCGGCAGGCGGACTCTCAACCACTGCGCCACCAGGGAAGCCCCTGTCCTAACTTTTAAGGACATTTGATATGCAGAAACTTTAGTATTTAGCCTTGAAGAAAAAAGTGGAAACTGTCGCACAAATTTTAAGGGCTACTCTGTGGAAGAGGGTTTAGATTTAGACCATGGTGATCCCAGGAGCTAGACAAGACAATTGCTCAGTGGACTTTAGAGGCAGATTTCACCTCGCTGAGAAGAACTGTTTCATTATCCGGTTTTCTTGGAGTTAGTTGCCTTGGGAGATCATGAAAGGTTCTCAGTCATGCCCTTCCTGGGACAATTGTTGATAGGATAACACGATTTGGGTAAGATTGGATTAGGTTGTCTAAGGTCCAGTAGCTGTAACACACCTGGTGGTGTATCACCCTTCCCTCTGCCCCCCACGGGCCACCAAACTTTGATAGGTGTTATGAGTGCTTAAGTTTAAAAAAAATGGTTTTCTTAAAACAATGAATTAAAATAGGAAGAGATGTTATACTTTTGTGGCCGTGGATTAATAACATCGTTTTTTGTAAAAGTGAAACTAAAAACTACTTTGGAAATCATTTTATTCTATAGCAGTGGCTCAGACTTTTTTGATGAAGTTCCTATAAGAAATACATTTTACATTACAATTTGCTACACACAAGAATGCAAATACCTGAAACAAGTTTCAGGAACTTGCCAGTTATTTAGGTGTAACTTTCTCTGATATTTTCTATTTGCTTCTTTTTCTTTTAAAATGCTGGTTATAGGAAATTCCCTGGCAGTCCAGTGGTTAGGGTTCAGTGCCCTCATTGCCAGGGGCCTGGGTTCGATCCCTGGGTCAGGGAAGTAAGATCCCACGCGAGCCGCAGCCAAAAAAATAAAGTGCTGATTATACATCAGTAAATTGATTTCAGGACCCAATAGTGGGTTGTGATCAATAGATTGAAAAACATTGTTCTAGATGTTTATCACTTAGGTGATTAGTGAAAAGAGCTATGTTAGCTATTTTGGGTTTCTCAGAACTCAGATTTCAAGTGCACTTTAAGTGCCTAATGAGAAAATTGCTGAATTCTAGAAAATTAGCTAGGTGTTTCTTCTTCCCTGCATTGATCAGAACAATAGGACTTCTTCAGGGTAAAAATGGAAGATAGCTTGATTGAGCTAAATAATGTAGTAAATTGTCTAAAAGTCTCTCTGATTTGCCTTGAGAAAATGATTTTGTGTTCTTTTAAGTAATACAAAACTTAGGGTGTCAATAATTAAATGTGGGTTTCTATTATAAAGTTCTGCTTCCTCACCTGGAACTTAATTGTTTCTCCATATTTTGATGTGCAGGTTTGTTAAAGAGTAGTGCTGAATTTTGTGGTTTTAAGTTGTTTTCTCATCTTTAAGGTTCAAAGGGTTAGATGAGATCATCTCAAAAGATGTGGTAGTTTCCATCTCTGAAATACTGTTGATCCTTGATTCTTTAGAATGTTAGTTTTACATACCTCACATTTCAGGAATATTATTGATTTGGTCTTGGATGGTTGCTGCTATAAGAAAGAAAAGCCATTTTGGGTGTAGACTTACCAGTATTTAGTAGAAAGAAGTTGATGATTAAGACAGTGGAAGAAAAAAAAATCCTATTGCTTGAGTTATCCACATTTGGTGCCAAAAATGGATCTTTTAATGTTCTTTGTCTAGCTTCCAACTTTACCTTTCATTTTTACACTTTGTTGCAAAAGTAAGGGCTTATGTCAAAGCCCTCTGGTGATCATCCAGGAATTGGTTCATTTGTGACCTAGGTACCTTTAGAATCTAAATATAGCGATTATATCAGCTTTTAAAGTAAGAACAGGCACATAATTGAAGTTTTCTGTTTTTTCAAACATATTTTTGGCTGCGTTGGGTCTTCCTTGCTGTGCGCGAACTTTCTGTGAGTGGGGGCTACTCTTCATTGTGGTGCGTGTGTGGGCTTCTCATTGCGGTGGGTTCTCTTGTTGCAGAGCACGGGCTCTAGGTGCACGGGCTTCAGGAGTTGTGGCGCACGGGCTTAGTTGCTCCGCGGCATGTGGGATCTTCCCGGACCAGGGATCGAACCTGTGTCCCCTGCATTGGCAGGCAGATTCTTATCCGCTGCGCCACCAGGGAAGCCCCTTAATTGAAGTTTTTGTGTTCCTATAGTTTATATTTTAAACATTTGTTTTCCTTACTGGGTTGCAGTTCTCTTTTCTAGTGCAAACTTTTAGACTTAGATGGAACTCCAGTTGATCTGAGTGATAGAAATCGATCTAACTTAAATGGTGGACTTAAAATAGCTACTGTTGCTACTTTCTCTGGCCTAAATGGCAACTGAAAACTTTATCATAAAGTTGGAAATAATATAAAAATAGGGGGGTATTTTGATATTGCATTTTAATGAAATGAACAACAAACTCTTAAAGACAGTCTTTCTAAATAGCATTAGAACCAACACTCTAAGACATAACGTTTTTACTTTATTTTATTTTATTTATTTTTTAAGACAGTGGTTTTAAAAGGAACAGCTTAATCGTGCTGTTCTAATAAATAAGAGTGTTACTTGTGTATTCACGTGGGTTCAAGATTGCAGTAGTATTCTGGGTGGAACAATTAGTGCTTACAAGAAATAATGGCTGCTATTTATTGGATAATTGTGTACCTGGACCTTGAAACAATCTTGAGAGATAGGTATTGTTATTCCTATTTTACAGGTGAGGAAACTGAAATTCAGTGAGGGCAAGAAACTGGCAGAGCCAGGATTTCAACCCAATTTTAAAAATCTGTGTTTTTAACTTTTATGCTTTATTGAAATTTTGTGTTGTCCTCCCAGTTCCAGTTTTTGATGCTCATTTTACACTGAAGAGTTAGTTTAGCTTTGGCATTTAATTTAAGTAATAAAAATGAGAATGTTTCTTTGTTTTCAGCTAGAGGTAGGACTCCCTATGCCTTTAGACTTAATATTGCCTTCTTAATTTCAAGTTTGCATAGGAATAAGTTCATTAAAAATATATATCAACCCTGAATAAGGTAAATCTCTAAGTAGTGGAAAACAGTATGTTTTGAATAAGCATCTTTAGAAAGCAGAAAATGAACCAAACTATTATTATAAATCATTATAATGAGTTTTTGTGAATGACCCTTGTTATCATAGATCTTTTATTTAAATTATTTTTTCTTTTCCTCTCTTTAGCATTTATAGATGGATTTTTTTTGACTAGTTACCCTTAAGACAAGAGTGCTTCTATATTCATATTTTGCTTTACTCAGGTTTTACAGTTTTTGTGATAAATAACATTTATTATGTAAGATAATTCTGGCCATTTTCACATAATTGAAAGTTAAAATATTTTGTGTTTCAAGGGAAGCAGTAGTCTTTCAATTTAGTTTTGAAATTTTTAATTTAATTGCTTATATAATGTCAGTATAGTCTATGTGACATTTTTGTGGTTTTCTGTGTTGAAAACTAGGATAGAAAAAACGTACTAAATAATTGCCTTTTAAAATCTTTCTTTCTTTTTTTTTTTTTTTGGCCGCACTCTGCAGCTTGCAGGATCTTAGTTCCCTAACCAGGGATTGAACCAGGCCACCGCAGTGGAAGCGCCGAGTCCTAACAACTGGACCACCAGGGAATTCCCCTTTTAAATCTCTTAGATTTTAAATAACAAGTTTTTCAGTTTGGAGAAAACTAAATTTTCTTTTGTCGCTGGCAGTGGGATTAAATGTCTGATAAGTTGAAAATTCCAGTGATACATGCATCCTCTCTACTGATTCCCTTTCCCACACTAATCCTTTGCAGATGCCAAGTCCAAGTCCATTCACTCATCAAGCCTTCCTTGAATTTGGTGTTCCAAATGAAGGAGAGACAACCCCTGTCCTCAAGATGTTCACA
Organism: Physeter macrocephalus; assembly: GCF_002837175.3. Lineage (NCBI taxonomy): Eukaryota > Metazoa > Chordata > Mammalia > Artiodactyla > Physeteridae > Physeter > Physeter macrocephalus. The sequence continues at coordinate 39,301,870 of NC_041217.1, forward strand.
TTTAATAGAGAAGACAGACATTTAGTAGTTTATGTAGTATCAGTAAGGGATTAAAGTTGTTGAGAGGTGAGGTTATATCTGATATGAGTGAGAGTGATATGAATAGCATACTAAGCAAGGGATCTGCATTACCAAGTGGTAAAAAAACAACCTGATTGGTGGAATTAAGCCTCCTGGGGTTGCTTGCTTGTTAAGTGGCAAGAGATGAGATCTTAAAAGTCTTTAAGGAGATTGGATATTATCCTCTAGAGTATTTTCTAAAATTAGGTTTCTAACAGAGCCCTTAAAGTTTGGTCCTAAGAGCAAAAAGTTCAGAAAACATTTGAGTGCCTACTTTTTACCTTGTTCTGTACCAGAAATGTGGATAATAAGACATGATTGTTAACTTTCAAGAAGCTTAGATTAGTGAAGAAAACAAATGATACAGCGGTAAGTGTTAAGATGTATGGTGTGCAAAAGGATAGTTGACTATTTACAATTGAAAAAGTCATCTTTTTCATTAAACTTTGATAATTTTATTTAATTTTATAGAGCAGCTTTTTAGATATGTCAAGCAACTTAGGTCATCAGTTCCAACAGATGAGGAACTGAGGCCCAGAGAAGTAAGTGATTTGCTTGAAGTTCTAGAACCCAGGATTCCTACTAACAGATTCTGTATTTTGTACTATATAATCCCTTTTTGGAGTGTTTCTAGTGATAGACTAAGGAAGGAACTATCATTAGTAAACTGTTATGAAGTTCTTTATATTGAACCCACACTTAATCTGATCACTAAAGCTAACATGTTTTACCTTTTGCAGGTTAAAAATCCCAGTTTATTCAATAGTTCTTCATATGATCCTTTGCCATATGGTTACTCTCCTTTATAGGATGGTAACCATATGGCAAGGGTTACATCTTGTAGGATGTATCTGTTGATACCAGAAATTGTACCAGTATTTTAGCTGCAATTAGCTGCAATTCCACCAGCTAACCTAAAATTATTATGCCTGCGATTTCAGAACCTGTACATAATTGTTAGAGATAAAGATTTAAAACTCCCTCTTCTGGATCCTTTCTCCCTGGTTCCATGTCCCATTTTTCCTTGATCCTAAGTAATGCAGAAAATGGTCATCTTTGCACCGTGTTCATAATACTGTTTTTCATGGCATCTGTCATTAAAAATCACTATTTCCTGGAAAATGATAAGCATTTGATTACTAGCGCCCCCCAAATAGGGGGTTTTTTTAAGAAAAAATATTTTATTCTTTTTTAAAAATTGTGGTAAAATAACATATTTACCATTTTAACCATTTTTAAATGTACAGTTCAGTAGTGTTAAATACATTCACATTTTTGGGCACTCAATTTCCAGAACTCTTCCTCTTGCAAAACTGAAACTATACATACCGTTGACTCCCCATCCTCCACTACCCCACCCCTGGCAACCACCATTTTACTTTCTATCTCTATGAATTTGATTAGGTAACTCATGTAAGTGGAACTAATAGCAATATTTTTGAAATCAACTTTACTAATAGAATGGTATCTTTAATATATAAATTCAGTTTCTTATAACAAAATATAGTTACAACATATTTTATAGTTTTGCATCTTGACTCATTGAGGCAGTAAAGTCAGAAGATAATTCATTGTTGGTAGACTAAAGAAAAACAGAATACAGAATTCCTTAAGAGCCTTTCTTTTTTCTCTCTCTCTCTCTCTCTCTCTCTCTCTCTCTCTCTCTCTCTTAAATCAAGGATGTGGCTATACGTTCCTCCACATCTAAGCCCCAAACATGTGTTCAGAATTCACCCCACCCTATCATTTTTTGCATATTGTGTAGAAGTTCTGCCTGCACTTGAATTCTGACTCTCTGTTCTTGCATTTAAATGGTGTCTTAATCTATAAAACCAGGAATGGTCCTCGACTTGGGTTTAAGTGTGGTTAGTGGCATGTTTCTCTTATTCTTTCGGTTCACTTGTTCAGTTTCCATTTAGTTACAGTACATCTAAGGCTCTTTTTAAGTTCCAGGCTGTTTGGATACTAACATGGAAGCTCATATATCTCTCTAAGAGAGGAATTCTAAACTTTTAAGTTTAGAATATGAAGTAGGAAAATGGAAATTAAGTTTGTTTGAGATATTAAAGATGCCTTGCCTAGTAAGAAGTACTTAAAAATCACTGAGTCAAAAAAAAAATCACTGAGTCAAGTAAAAACATAAATTTGTATCTTTAATAAATGCTCTTTAAGGAGTTCCATGTAGCCTAGTGGTTAGTATTCCAGGTTTTTCACTGCTGTGGCCCAGGTTCAATCCCTGGTCAGGGAACTAAGATCCTGCAAGCTGCGTGGCATGGCCAAAAAAAAAAAAGCTCTTTAATAAAGAGCATCTTTTGAATGAATCAATTTTTGTCCATCCCTTCCTATGTAAACCGTCACCATAGTGACGGTAAGTTAATTAAATATAATTAACTATTATATTTAAAAGTCACTTTGCCGTGAAAAAAACTCAGTAATAACCTTATTTATCAGGTGTACATGTGTGTATAGCAGTAAGAATAAAGTAACATTTACAGTTTTGGTTTGTGTGCATATATCATCTCTGTATAATGAATATTTATGGTAGTTTGGCTTATTTTGCTGTTTTATGTACTTGTGGGTGGTGGGAGGTTGTTTTGCAGGAAAGGATAGTATTTGGGCTATCCCTCAGATGAGCAATATGAGAATTGTCATTTGAAATACTTATGGTTTAAGCTATACTTTCCTATAACAAAATGTGACTTTTTTGGCTGAGGTAGGGGCTTGTTGAAAAATAAATTTCAGAGAGCTAGTTCTAATTCTGTTTGTGAAGTAGAAATGTGGGTTCTGATATCTTAGAAAAGTCCTACATTTTTGTGATCTTAATTAGAGTCTCTTCTTTCTACAGAAATAGGAAGGTCGTTGATTATTCACAATTTCAGGAATCTGATGATGCTGGTAAGTTTTGTGATTTCAATAAGTTGTAAATTCGACTGACTAGTGGAAGAATACCCAGCTTGTGTACATTCTTATTATTCTTTTGAAATAGGTTTTATTTTTAGACTGTTGAGGTATATAAATTATGTCAATCTGTGTCACTCAAAACAAACGTTGAACTTGCATGGATTTTAACTTTTCCTTAGTAAATCATTGATAATAAACACTTGAATAATTTTTTTTCTTATCTGGTTTTGGAGTCCAAAGTTTAAATGTGCGATAATTCTGATGCAGTGTTTATTAGTTTAATATATCTCCTGCTATAATCACGGTAAAACTCGTACATTATAATAGGGAGTATGTAAATTTTTTGCATGATAAAGTACGATGAGAGTATTTTGTGAAATACCTTTGATTTGTGAACTAACTCAGAGTGAGTAGCGTATCTTAAATTGTAGCCATAAAAGGTCTTTTTAGAATAAATATGTCCTTACTCTCATTTTCCAGATGTGTTTACTATTCTTTTTCCTTTATTTTTTTAAAATCTAATTTTACTTTATAAACATAATATTATGTACCTTGGGAAAACCTAGAAAATGCAGCAATGTATAAAGAAAAATAAAAACATAATCCACCCTCCCAGAGGTAATACTAATATTTATTAAATGCTTACTAAATGTTTGCACTTACTCATTTAATCCTTAGATCATTCCTGTTAAAATGGGATTATACTATTTTTATTTCCATTTTACAGATGAGGAAACTGAGGCAGAAATATTATTCAAAGTCCTTTAGCCAGCAGATGGCCATTTTAACCTTTTTGTCCTTTTTTCCTTTTAAAAATATAGTTGACATCTTGCTATAGAATTTTGAGTTCTGTGCCCCTCCCACCCCACCCCTACTTATCTTTCTTGTGTTACTGAAAGTTTATGTTGGTTAATGGTTGTATGGTATTCCATAATTTATAATTATCCAACCATTTAATAATTGCTGAAACTTCAGACTATTCTAGATACTCACGATTATATATGATGGTGTAGTAAACAGTTTTGGAATAGTCACTTTTTAAGGTTTTATAGGATTTTTAAATTGGAGGTATTTTCCTCAAGTGCCAGAGTGTGCTATATATAATACTTTAGTTTAATAGTAGTTTACTTGGTAACAGTAATTGTGTTAGGATTGTAGAATTGTGGGTTCTTTACAGTCTAAAATGCTTGTAATAGAACCATATTACTATATATAATAGTTTCCAAATAAATATGAAGATGTGGAAACATGTAAAAGTCTTTAACAAATTAAAAGGGTAGAATATAAAGTAAGAGATATTTGACTTTGGGAGTATTAAAATATACACATGAGGAGTAGAGAGTAATATGCAAAAATGGAAGTGATTGAGTTAAGGTGGAACTGGAGTAGAAAAGATTTTTTTTTAATGAAAGAAAATTATTTAGGAAATTCTGCCCTTTCACCTTTTAAATAGCATGAGAGAATTATCAGTAAATAGAGTGGTAATTTTGACATGTAAAAATCATAATATAGTTCATTGAATTTGAAAAATACTTTGTTTAGATGAAGATTATGGAAGAGATTCGGGCCCTCCGGCTAAGAAAATTCGATCATCTCCCCGAGAAGCTAAAAATAAGAGGCGATCTGGAAAGAATTCACAGGAAGATAGGTAAGAGGCGTAAGTCTGATTCTTCTTACACTGTCACCACTCAGATGAGCATAGTGTCTGGTGTCTAAATTGGTAGAATCTTCAGTTACTTTGAGAAAGTGCTTATTGTTCACTTAATGTTGTTCTGCATATTTCATGTTATCTCAGACAGTGCTTCTGAGTCTAGAGGTTAGCCTCTTTAAGGTCATGAAATCCAAGGTGAGCTCCAAGTATGCCAGAATGACTTTGGTGCTACTTCAAACCTCTGAACACAGGCAGAAAGATTGTTTAAGTATATAATTTGTTGCCCAATGTTAATATTGGCATTTTCATTGTAGAAATGGCAAAGAATAAGTGACCTTTCCTATTCAGTCACAAATCATTGGCAGAATCATAACAAATCATAACATTATAGAATGTTAAGTTGCATTGCCTGCCGAGTTTTACTATCTGTAGTCAATTCTACTTTGTTTAAATAATTTAATCATTTTGGGCTGTTTCCTTTCCCTTAGTTTTATAAATGAATTCAAATGAGTTGTATTTTTAACTGTAATTGCCTCATGAGACCAGGGTATTGTAGGTTTCATCTCTGCTCTTACAGCTCTACACATTCATTCACTCTCGTACTCAGTGTAGCATAACTTTAAGACCTCCTTGGTGGTGGTGGTGGTGGTGATAGTTACCGTTTATGATTATTAGTGCCAGTATCTATTGTATGCTAATTTATATTCATTATCATTTAATTCTCACAAAACCTTTATTAGGGTAAGTAATATTAACTTAGAGAGGTCAGTGATTTATCCAAGGACCAGCAAATAGACCAGTAGGTTTTGAAACCATGTCTGTTGGACTCCAAAGTCCATTTTTTTAACCATTAGGCTATACCACTTCCAAACAATACTATTAAGTATGAGCAGTTCAAAGAAATGAAATAATAATTCTCACTAGTTCTTCTAAGTTATTTACTTTTGAGCACTAAAACCACTATAATCCCTCAGCAGAAATCTTTCCATTCTGAATTCACGGAACGCTAAGTTTGTAAAAATAATAATAATTAATAAATGTACCTAGTATTTTCTGTTTGCTTGAATTGCTAACATCTAGTATTTTCTTTCCTGGAGAATTTCAGAAATGTGGAAAAATTTTGAGGAAAAATAAGACAAAATTATACTGTAGGGAGACACATTTTCCATAGTTTTATAATATATCTCTCTAATCCAGTTTTATATAGCAGCCCAATTTAGAACTATCTTTCATTATATTTATTTTATTATATTTCTCCTAGGAATGAGCATCTTCATGGCCTGTTGTAATGTCTCATCAATATAATTGATATCTAGCCTAAATTTTTCCTTGTTGCAGTCATCTGGCTTTATTACTCTCTGCTAAGTGTCCAGGAATGGTTGAAATAAATATAGCTTTTGTTGCCATTTGTATTAAGTGCCTTGTACGTTTATTCCCTCAGACCAATATTATGTTGATTTTTTTGTTGGTCTCTACTTAAAAGTTTAGCTTTTACTTGACTTCACTGTAATGGGGCTCAAGGATTAATGGTCTCTATAAACTCAATAATAAAAGAACTAGAAAAAAATGATACCGTTCTTCATCATTGTAATAGACTTGTGAATTAAATGCTTACTTTGCATAAAATATTTATATAGAACAGTCACAGGTTTCAGAATTATAGTATATTTGGATCATATTACTTAGTAAAGAAATATGTTTGGTTTTTCTTTTTGCTTAAGAATCTTGGGTTCAGTAGGTTGTCATTTGAGTGTGGTCTAAATTACAGGAATACCAAAAGAGATTTACAAGATCTGCTGTTTGAGAAAAGAAAGCTGTCAACTTTTATGTGACTCTTTTTTTGTTTGTCAGAATTTCTCATGGAATCATAAAATTTTAGCACTGAAGAGTACAAGTGATTTGCCTAAGATCATACAACTAAATAATTCATGACAAAGACAGAACACTAGAACCCAGATTTCCAATTTAAGATTTGTGAAGATATAAAATGTGCATATTTGTGACCTAAAAAGTTATTTTATAAAACTTTCCATTGAACTTTGAAGCTCCTTAACTTCTTATTTTACTCTGCAGTGACCTTTAGCTCGCTTTTATTTTCTCCGTGATACAAGGCAGGCCTATGTGTTGAGGTTTCTGATGTATAGAAATATTGGACTCATAAATATTAATATTAGGAGGTAATTAATTAATTGGTTTTCATTTTGTTTTAGATAAATTTTTTAGGCATACTGTAATTTATATAACTAAACTCCAGTTTCTTTTAATAATTATAAAGGTGTTTTCTACATCTATATTTGGGGCTATCCATTTACTTGCCTACTTTACCACCATTGATACATTATATAATTTATTTTCAGTATATTCATACTTTGCCTCTGACAACAAAAAATTTTTTTTAGTAAATGTTCTCGTGAACCAGGTCTTATCCATAGGTGAAAAGTTTTTAGCCTGTGTTGAGATACCTTCTTTTTTTCCTCTGGGTCTTCAGAGGAAGCTAAAAGTAGATAAAATTGTTCTTAATCACCAGCATTCCTATGAAGTAGGGAAATAATAAAAGCAGTTCCACTCCTCAGCATCTGTTTGAATATTTTATGTATAAAAGAGGTTTTCTTTGGCGTTCTTCTCCAGTCAGATACCAGAGATTTATGTTCACTTGGATTTTGATCTAAGATTTTTAATCTTTTCCCCCTTCCGCTTACAGTGAGGACTCAGAAGAAAAAGATGTGAAGACCAAGAAGGATGATTCTCACTCAGCAGGTAGTAAAGAATTTTTAATGTAATAGGTGTAATTCTATTTATATATTTATTTATTGGACATTTTAATAAGTGGTTTTATTATAATGCCAGGCTCTGTGGTAAATGCTGCATTACAGACGTGTTTCCATCTTCAAAGAGCTCACAGTGGTTCTCAATCCTGGTGGCTTATTATAGTTTCCTATGAAGGCGGTTTGTTTTGTTTTTGGTTTTGTTTTGGTTTTTTTGTTTGCAGGTTTTTTTTAAAAAAAATTATTTATTTATTTGGCTGCGCCAGGTCTTAGTTTCATTGCCGTGTGCAGGATCTTCATTGCGGCATGCGGAATCTAGTTCCCTGACTAGGGATCGAACCCGGGCCCCCTGCATTGGGAGCACGGAGTCTTAACCGCTGGACCACCAGGGAAGTCCCTATGAAGGTGTTTGGTTTTTTGTTTGTTTGTTTTTTGGGTTTTTTTGTTTGTTTGTTTTTCTAATTAATTAATTAATTTGTTTTTGGCTGCATTGGGCCTTCGTTGCTGCAGGCGGGCTTTCTCTAGTTGTGGTGAGCGGGGGCAACTCTCGCTGCGGTGTGCGGGCTTCTCGCTCCGGTGGCTTCTCTTGTTGCGGAGTACAGGCTGTAGGCGCACAAGCCTCAGTAGTTGTGGCACACGGGCTCAGTAGTTGTGGCACATGGGCTTAGTTGCTTCGCGGCGTGTGGGATTTTCCTGGACCAGGTCTTGAACCTGTGTCCCCTGCATTGGCAGGCGGATTCTTAACCACTGCGCCACCAGGGAAGTCTGCTATGAAGGTTTTTATAACGTACTTATATCCATCCCATCCCAGGACTTCTCATTCAGTAAGGTCTAGGTGGGATGTTGGGGCTTTGTTTTGTATAAGTATTTACAGATTATTCTCATGCATAGTCAAAATTGAAAACCATTTACATGAGCAAATAAAAGATATCAAACTAAATAGAATAATAAGAATAAGGGGGAGTGATGACTCCAGGTTGGAAAGCAAACAACGATTAGTTTCAATCTGACTCTCTTTAGCTGGGAAGTAGTCCTTTGAAACAGTAGCCACAGAGAAAGTTTTTTTGTAAGAATCCTAACTTAAAAGAATTAATGAGGAACTGACTAAATTAAATGTTAAATCCTGATTACTTGTTGGTATTTATTTTTTAAAATTTAACTCTTAAAAGAATTGAGAGTTTATTCCATCTTGCTCCCAACCATTTTAGTTGTGGTCTGTATTCCCTTGCTTTTGCCTTCCTGGATCCCCCTTTAAATGAGACTGCTATTTAGCTAATATGTAGAGGGTAGACAGAATTCCACTGGATTCACTCCACTGAGCTATTTTCCGTTCCGTTTTTTTTCCAAGTCTGCTAATTGTCGGAAAATAAATTATATTAACCTTTTGCACTATCTAGGGCTGTTGTGATAATGTAACATACACTTTTATTCATCTGCCTTGTGAATCCTAATTTGAATCTCTTACATTTGTAAGCATTTGAGCACTTCAAGATGAATAACTGTGTACTAGTGTTAAGCTACTGTGAGGTGCGTTTAGTTTTGAGTCTACCAAAGTCAGTTCCGTTCCCTGTGTCTATTTGTCTTCAGGTGAGGTTTTGGGTAGTGAAAGTGATGACTTGAACACTGACCATGGCAAAGCTTATAAGACTCGAGTGTTTCCAGAAGAGTAACAGCTAAACCTTAACAGAATAATGGAGCCTCAAAGTCCAGGAGAAGGGCTGTAGGTAGAGACTAATAAAAATATAACTTGGTCTAGAGCCAATAGGCTGGCATCCTGTTGTTTAACCAGATTTATGCACAACCACAACTGTGTGTTGAAAAGAACTTTTAATTAATAAACTATAGTATATGAAAGTAATTTTTTAAATAAAATTGTATTGCGATCTAATTGATTTAAATATGTGTTTTAAAGATTTCCCTCAATCTCCTCTAAACTGAAATGGCCACACCTCATTCATTGAAAAGGATAGTAGTTTGACATTATTTTAGGTTCTGTATGTTTTGTATCTTAGAATAAATATCATTTGAAGACAATCTTGCCCTGTTCTACTATTTTAAAATATTTTTCTAACTTTAGTTTCTAAAAACTGTGTAAGATAGGTTTGACTGTGATTGTGAATTTCAGGGCAAAGCAATGATACAAGTTTAAAGTATGTTATAGGAAACATGTGCTCACACCTAAATTCAGCTTTATTATTACTTAAAACTACATGCCTAAGTTACTTTATATGTACTAGTGGGTGCATAGTCTTACTCAAGCTCATTCTTTGAATTTTAGCTCTTTTGTATATTTTGTAGAAATTTTTAGGGATAAAATTTACCCTTTTTGAATGAAATAAAGCTGCAGGTTATATCTCATATTGGCTTTTCTAGTCAGCTGTCAAACCCATAACTCTTTGATCATTGCATTATAACTTTGATATTGCAGAGGACAGTGAAGATGAAAAAGAAGATCATAAAAATGTGCGCCAGCAACGGCAGGCAGCCTCTAAAGCGGCCTCTAAACAGAGGGAGATGCTCATGGAAGATGTGGGCAGTGAGGAGGAACAAGAAGAAGAGGATGAGGTGCCATTCCAGGAGAGTACGTAAAGCTGCCTTTGTTACTTTGGTCATGGTTGTAGTTTGTGACCTCGATTACTTCCACGTTTTTGTGGATGCTCAATGTTAAAATCAGTCGCTTAAATTAGATACTAACTATTAAAAGAGATGACTGTTTTGATATCTATGTATATTTTAAAAGGTTCAGAGATTCTCGTGATCATTATGTCCATCATTTCTACTCAAATACTGAATGAACAATTGTTAGACTAACAGTTACATGGTGGGTGTTGTGATTAAGATTTGTATTTTGGCTTGGTGGAGAAGGGTGTAGACCTCTCCTTGCAAAAAAAGGTGTTAACTAAATTTAGATGTTTCACACATTACTCAGATTAATTAATTACATGTATATCTGCTTTGTATGTAGTTTTCTTACTTCATTTGTTTATACTTGGGCCAAACACACCAAATCAGTTCAGTTTCATTTCCCTAGTCTCATCAGGACTATATAGGAGTGATGGAACTACCAAAAGTTACATGATGGCTTCAGTTTTTATCCAGATTAAATCTTATCTTTTCCTGTTTTCAACGTACTCTTCAAACAAGTCAGTCATGTAACCCTCATGGTGCCTGCTAAACCATTTTACAGGTGGGGCCAGTGACAGCTCCAACCAGATTGGTAGTACAGCTGCAAATAAAATCCAAGAGTGTTTGACTTCCAAATCCATTCTCCATTCTTAGCACTCTCTCCCTTTGTTCACTTGGAAGGCTGTATACATTAAGTTGGACGTTGAAATTCTTCTTTCCTCTCAGAAGATTCCGGCAGTGATGAGGATTTCCTAATGGAAGACGATGATGATAGTGACTATGGCAGTTCAAAAAAGAAAAACAAAAAGATGGTTAAGAAGTCCAAACCTGAGAGAAAAGAAAAGAAAATGCCCAAACCCAGGCTAAAGGCCACAGGTGAGCTCTGCAGACGTCAGATTAAATTACTGCTTTGAAAAATGTGAAGAACCAGTAAACCTTCTGTACAGAAGTTCTTCATTAGGGCTTGGCATTGGCCACGTACTTAACAAAAATAAAAGGATCCTGTCTTCTATACCTGGAAGTATCACTTATTTATTAATAAGGACTCCAGCCCCTCTGAAAATCTAGTGGCTTAGCCCTGTTCTTCAACTACTGCCGTACGAAAGGCAAGATTTGGGTACAGTGGTAGAAACACCCCACCAGCATAGCTATTTCTGCCCTTTTTTCCCACTGATATCACAATCCCAGCAGCTAGTAAAGACTTGAAATTGTGAAAATACACACCTACAGTAATACATTTAAGTTCTGTGTTCTGATCCCTACACCATCCTCTGTGCTAGCAAAATAAAATCACACTTGACAGCATAGATTCATTTTCTTTAGGCCCTTGTGGTTTCTACCAGGTAGTCTCCTGGTTGAAGCTAGTTTGTGATTAAATCAGAAAGCTGGATTTGCTTTTTTTTATTCTAGCAAATAGAACTTTTACTCATCATGTCTTACTGTTAGTAATGATGGAACTGTTAAAAGTTATTTGATGGCTTTAATTTCTATTCAGGTTAAGTTGCATCCCCTCTTCTTCACCCGAGTTTTAAACATAAACAATTTTTAGGTTCACAAGCCACTAAGGATGATGTGCAGTTTCTATAGCATCCTGTTTCTCTATTGTAAGCATTACTGCTAACATAACATTACAGTGTTGGTTAAAAGGGTTTGGAAACCAGTACCCACCTTCATTTTTAGTAAGTTAGGGTGTTGTCTTTATAGATATTTTTCTTACAGATTATTTTCTTTAGTAGCTGATTTTTGTTAAAGATGCTTTCTTCCCTTCCCCAAATTGGTATTTTTCTTCTTTCAGTGACGCCAAGCCCTGTGAAAGGCAAAGGGAAAGTGGGTCGCCCCACAGCTTCAAAGGCATCAAAGGAAAAGACTCCTTCTCCCAAAGAAGAAGATGAGGAACCAGAAAGCCCTCCTGAAAAGAAAACATCTGCAAGCCCTCCACCTGAGAAATCTGGGGATGAAGGGTCTGAAGATGAAGCCCAGTCTGGGGAGGATTAAAAGTGATGATGGTTTGGGGAGAGATTTTATTAAAAAAAGAGAAAAAAAAAAAGAAAAAAGAAAAAAAGAGGGAAAAAAAAAAGAAAACCTACTTAAGATAGAATATGGTTTTGGCTATGGCTTGACTCATGGGCTTTCAATGCTTTTTTTTTTTTCCTTTTGTTGAAAATAACATTTTCTTCTTTTTCTTTCCTTCTTTTTTTTTTTTTTTTTAAAGGAAACCATTGTATGTTTAATTTACCTTTTTTGTCTATGGGTCTCTGTCACGACCCCCTCTTCTCCCTCCCCCTCTTTCCCAATGAAAGCCATGTTAAATTAATCACTGGATTGACTGCTTCATCTTTTTATTTTTAATGGAGGATATGCCACAGTTGTAAAGCAATAAGATTTGAGGTGAACACTATGGAAATTTTGCTTTTTGCTAAATGGTAGCAAGTTAAACAGTAATCAAAAACATAGAAGGTTTTAGTTAAAAGTGATTGTTTCTTTCTCTACCTGAACTTTTTAAAAAAACCAGTTGTCATCTAATACAAGTTTATATTCTATATACAAAAATATGGGTGTCTAGAAAAATCATGAGTTTAAACTTCCACTTATGGGGCAGGTAGGAGATAAAGATGAATTCTGAATTGTTACTAAAAGTATTCATGTTTTTTTATCCTGGGGCAGCACAGGGAATTGAGGTTACCTGACCTTGTTTGAGGGTGTGGGTTTTTTTTTTTTTTTTTTTTTAATTTCATCACTTGTTATCTCTAAGAGACTCGGAGCCAGTGATCCTTTATCCTGCTACAGTCTTTAAGGAACTTTAAAAAAAAAGCAAGGGCCGCCAAAACTTAAATCTTTCTTGATTTTCTATTTCATTCTCTAATGGTTCATGTTTTAAAATATATATATGTATCTGTTCTGTTTCTTGGATAAAATTTTACCAAGGATCAAAAGAAGAAACCCTAAAATTTAAATGGGGAGATCTATATATCACAGTGGATTTCTTCTCAAACTGACAATGTTTAGGTTTTGAGCAAATAAAGTACCAGTTAATGTGAAACTCAATCACAAAGACTTGACATTTTTGCTTTATGAAAACAGAGAATTGAAATTCTTGTATGCCATAAATGTGCATTCAGATCCCATGAACCATGCTCTGTTTTTATCTGGGGATAGAGTGTTTTCCTTTCATACCCCTGTCTTCCCATTTCTTCGTACAAACATGGTATGAAGTCATCTCTTGGATCCCTGCTAGTACATAGGACACTATTGCACAGCCCCACCACTAATGTCTACCAGCCCTGCTCTAGGACATGAGTTCTCCTGGCTCTGTTCTTCACTTACTTTACATCCTGTGCTTGATGGGAGTATGTTAAGTGCTGCTCCAACACTATTCAGTTAGCAGTTATCTTTTTACCGGTGCCCTTGCTCACTGCTCATGTTGCTTAAAGCAGGAGTTTAAGGGGCTCTGAGGGGCTGGAGGAACCATGCATTCAGGAGGTCTGTGTGTAGTTGATAACAGCCTTGTTACATGCCTTATGAAGGCAGTCATAAGACAGATCTGTAGGTTTGCTCCTCCACATTCTGGTACCATGAGCTAATGGGAATAAGGTTTAGGGGGTCTTAGTGTGCTAATAAGTTGAAAAATTAGTGAAATTTAACCTCTGCCTTTTTATCTAGATTTGCTTTCTCAATATTTACGTACAGTTTTCTTTTACCTATTGAGTTACAGCATATTTTTCTCTCATACAACCTGGTTCTTACAGATGTTCATAGAACAAAGGTTATTTAAGGAATATTTTTACTCTGATTTTTAAGACAGTGTAAGGAATATCCTTACTCTGTGATTTTTTTTTTTTTTTTTTTAAGAAAGCTCCCAGTGGCAGAGTCATTTCACTGTTGCACTATGCGTGTTAAAGAATGAATTTGGAGATTTTAGTACTCGGCCAAAAAATGTAAAACTTGAACATAAGTAGCAATTGGATTATTATCTTTCATGAAGGTTAACTTTATAGTTGTGAACTTTGTAATGAGGTGTTAAAGATTATTCTATTTGCTGTATGGGTTTGTTCAGGTATTTTAACAAGAAGGTTTGTGTTCACGTACTGAAAAAACCTATCAGTGTTTCCACCATGCACTTCTATTTTTAGGGGTTTATAACTTTGAGTCTTACATTCCTAGTAACATTTGTGCTTTCCTTAGATTATATTTCGTGAAGATTGGGGGCAAGTGTCTTTTAAAACTTTAGCCTTGGTATTTTATGTAACACAGTCTCTGTAATACATTAATCTGCACTAACATCTCTGTGATATATGCACATCCTTTAGGGGTAATCACATCTTCTAGGTTATTTGTGTGCGTTTGGTTGGGCTTTTTGTTTGGGATCCCTTTTTTAAAGATTAATTCATGAGATTGAAAAATGTATTATATATTTCTAATAGACTGGACAAAGGATCTGTGTCCCCCAAGAAAGACAGGCTCTGAATGACCTTTGTTTTCTCCACTTTTTGCTAATGATTTAAAACACTCTGGTCTTCCCCTCAAATCATGCATGCCAATAGGACAGCTGTGGTGTCTCAACTGGAAACAGGTGCTCAATAGTCAGGCTTGATAGTGATGTCAGAACAGGTTACAAGCGATAAGCTGATAGTGACTGGCCATTGGCACCACCCTTGACTAAATGCCCTCTTTCTCTAGTGTGCCTATGGTGAGGTGGCAGTAGCATTCACTGTCTTGTTTTGCAGCGCTCAGGAAGTGGGACATTCACTTTGGACGTGCTTGTTTGTATTATCTCAATTCTATGTTAGCTCTGTTAGGTTTACCTCTGGAACATGGATTTCGGCAGCTATGCTACCTGACACTACGTTCTAGTTCTTAAGATTATTTTTTTCAAACCTCCCCAGCACACACGCACGCACGCACACACACACACACACCCCAGACACCCCCAGAAATGGGTAACTTCCATCTTATTAAATCTGTTTGTAGCCTGCTGCTGCTTTTAGCCTTCCCCACCTCAGATTATAATCAATGGAGTGGGCCCAAAGGATACATTTTAATTTCAGTAATGGTATATTTGTCCTTTCTAACACATCTCTCCCTTTCATATCTCCATGCCCTATTGAGTCCATGTAGGAAAATTAATGGCTGTGTCCTCCTTTATGGAGGTAGTGAGTGAAAAATCTTTAAATCTGGAAGAATAGCAGTTGATTTCCCATGTTGGAGCTTTGCTACTTTTTTTTTTTTTTTTTTTCTCACAATAACTGGTTTGCTCCAGGTTCAACCCTCAGTTCAATACTTATTCTTGGTACTGGTTCAAATAGCATTTTCTTATAGGTAACTAATCAAGAGTGGAATTTGAGGTTACAATCCAGTAAAGTTTTTGACATTCTTGTGGATATGATCAACTAAACTGAACTTGACACTTTTTTTTTAATGTTTTATTTTTTTTTAATCCATGAACATTCAATAACAAGTGGCTTTTAGAGTAGTGGTTGAGGAAAGGGAATAGTGCTTTTTTCCCTTTCCCTAGGAGATGCTTTGAGAGTGTTAGAAAGGCAGGAGCAACAGGGAAAGCTTTATTAAAGGTCATGTGGCCATTGTGGCTTTTATGAAGAAAGGGAGTTTTGATTTGAGCAGTTCTTTCTGTGCCTGCATCGCCAGGAGCTATGCTGAGGAGAAGAAACTACCACTTTAGGAGTTTGGAAAGGAAGAAACCTGGCCTGTGGTTTTTATGACATTCAGACAGATACTTAGAAAGAAGGAGTGATACTTTCTGTCACGGGATAGCTCTTGAGGTTGGAGAGTTGTCCTTTTCTCTGTGCATGGAGCTGGGTTTATTTGAAAAGGGAGTTAGTTTATTCGAATATTGGGACATCAAACTACCCATAGCCAAATTTCAATGTGCAACTCATTTTCCCTTTTTCTTGAGATAAGCTTGATACAAAATGAGTCTCTTTGAGTCCCAAATCCCTAAATTACACTTTTTTTTCGAAGCCTAATTCACAAAATTCACAGTGGTGCTGTGTATTAACCACTATTGGGAAGAATCCTGTAAACAGGCAAATCCTGTTGCCATGCCAATGGAGTGACTGAACTGGTGACATCTGTTTGAGCATGCTTTGTGGCTGGTGGAATGCCACCATTGTGCATACACTTTGTACATCAGGGGTGAAGGGCGGGTTTTCTAGATTATGGGGGGGAGGGTAAAATTGGGATTTTTCTGTTGTTCTTTTTCGGTGGGGTGTAGGGGTATAGTACTCAGCTTATGCCCTAAATAACTTGTATAAAAACCCCTGAAGTATTGTGTGGGTGTGTGTGTGAGTGTGTGTTTGTTACATGTCTGGCAGTTAAACCTTTGTCTTCTGGAAATTAGTGAATTCTTTTCTTTTTTTCCTCCAGAAGTATTTGTTACAAGATTTGTAAATAAGAGCTCTACTTAGTTTGTTTACCAAGAACATGTTGCAGCAAACCTTATACACCTGATTCCCTCAAGGTTGAAGGAAAGACTTAAGACTTGCCAGGTTAAGCAGCAGCCAGGTTCTCAGTAATTGTTCACCTTGATTCATCTTTCAGACTTCATTTTGCCAGCTCTAAAACTCCCAGTCTTCCTTAATTGTAGTCCTTAACCTTTTACGTTCTGAGCAGGAAGGGTAAAGGAGAAGAACCTGCTTAAATGTATTTAATTGTCCTTGGGCTGAGACCAGGGCATCCCTTAATACTGCAATGTTGCTGGGTACATGTGATCAGACACCGAGGGTTGGGCATTCTTGCAATACCTTAACAGTGCTGAAATCTGCAGCATGGTACTAAGGAAGTTAAAGTTTGAATGTAACCACTTTATTTAAAAAAATTTTTTCTTTAATTTAAATGAAAAGGGGTTGAAGTGAACATGATTTTGTTGACCATGTTCGTGAATTATAGATGCAACATGCATTGGTAGACTTGTGTGATGGTCTTTTGTGATACTTAATTTTTACATATCCCAGTCTCTGTATGTATCTACATAGACAAAGAAAGAAACAAATTCCTGCTTTCTCTTATTGAAGGGTTTCCAGGACTGCGTGTCTGTTCCTGAGCTCTGTTTTAAGTATGTGTATCCTTTGCTTGTATTTTGTATTAAAAAATAAGAAAAAGAACCCTTTATTGTTGAGCATGTTGGCATTGTCCCTTTTATTTTTTTCTCTTTTTGGGACACATGAAGCAAGTTATTCTTTTTCTGTATCTTTTTTCTTTTGTAAACTTTTTTTTGTTTTGTTTAAAAATGGCTTTATAAAAGGGCTTTTGTAACCCAGATGCGTGCTCTGTGTACTTCTTGTAATACTCTCAAGCAAATACACTGACTTACTATACAGCTGATCACCTTGGTCTGTCAGCTCCCAGTCCAGCCTGACTTTAGGGGGAGCCCACTATCTGAATGAATTCTTTAGAAATTAGCAGTGACCATCACTGGTGTTGGTAACAAGAAAAGTATGCCTTGTCTTAATTAGTACTTCAGAGTAAGGAATCAAGAGAGGCAGTATATTCGTTGACTTTTGATTAATCAAGGGAGCACTGGGCTTGGTGCATGAGGATCCCTAGTTAGCGTTGTTTCTCATGTTCATGTCCAGGTTATGAAGTCTTATGGAGGGAAAAATTCTTTAAATAATCATATATAATAAAGGATAGTGTTTATACTCATAAAACAGACATTTGCGTTCAATTTCAAATACCTGTAAAAACTACACTATCTTGCAATTTATAATTAAGTATTATCTCTTAGATGGAGAATATGGTACAAGATACTGTAGCTATTAGGGATTTTATCCTTTTCAACCTTTCCCCTTGTTTACATTCTTGCCTTGTCATCTGAATATTGTAATTAACATACAAACTCACCTTGGCTTTGAAATTAAGTGCTTTTTGCATGCTGTTACCCTTTAGTGACTAGCTAACTTGGCATTTATTTCTTACATTGTTGTTTGTCCCAGGTCAAAGTTTACTTCAGAAGAACGTTAACCCGCCAATTTTCCTCATAATCTTCAGGTGTTTTATGATTAACATTATCAAATTTCTGTTTCAGTACAATGCTGAAGAAATAGAGTCTGGTTTAAAGGACTTCAAAAACCATCAGGTAGGGCTTCCCTGGTGGCGCAGTGGTTAAGAATCCGCCTGCCAATGCAGGAGACATGGGTTCAAGCCCTGGTACGGGAAGATCCCACATGCCGTGGAGCGACTAAGCCCGTGTACCACAACTACTGAGCCTGCGCTCTAGAGGCCGCGAGCCACAGCTACTGAAACCTGCGTGCCTAGAGCCCGTGCTCCGCAGCAAGAGAAGTCACCGCAATGAGAGGCCCGTGCACTGCAACAAAGAGTAGCCCTCGCTCACCGCAACTAGAGAAAGACCGCGCTCAGCAACAAA
Source organism: Physeter macrocephalus (assembly GCF_002837175.3). NCBI lineage: Eukaryota > Metazoa > Chordata > Mammalia > Artiodactyla > Physeteridae > Physeter > Physeter macrocephalus. Next base: position 39,320,252 of record NC_041217.1, read on the forward strand.
GACCGAACTCGGCCAAAGATAAAGTAAAAAATAAATTTTAAAAAAGAAAAAAAACAGGTAGACAAACAGACTCATAGAGGTTGGGTTTGGCAAAAAAACATTTGGAACTCCCTCACTCGACTCCTATCCATGAGCATTACTCTACAGTAACCTAACACTGTAGCTGTACAGCACTTTGCAGTTTATGAAGCTTTTATTTACGTAGTACCTTATTCAGTTTTCCCAGCAACTGTGACTGCTCAGGTGTTGTTCCTCCAATTCTGTAGAAAATAAACTGGCTCAGGATGTGATTTGACGTGGCTAGTATGTGGTACAAGGCTTGAATCAGGTCGTTCTTTAAATTGTCACAGCTGTTGGTTCTAAAACCAGCTTCCGTTATCTTATGTAAATGCATCCCTTGGGGCTTCCTACTGATAAACTTTTGAACATATTGCTGCTGTTCAGTATCACTAACAGTGATACTTGAACCAGTCCAATGAGTTACATCAAAGATTTAATGGGAAACATGTCTTTTCAATGAGATACAAAAATTTCTCATAAAATACTTAAATTTACTTGAAAATCCCTGTGGTCCCTGCATAAGAAGCTTCAACTTATGTAAAAGCTTTCATTTTTATTTTTGATTATGTTTTAAGGTAATGGCTATACACAGGAAAATATGTCATCTTGACTGCACCGCCCTTATCCTTTGCCAATAGAGGGCGGTGTTTGTCCTCCATATACTTAACTACTGGGACCATTGCTTACGCCATCTCATCTTTAGATACCGAATCCTGGGCCCAGCGACCACAGGTTATCAGGACATTCTACCACCTGCTTGGGTTAGAGATATTCTGTGATCAGTGTGCCCACTTAACATCCTAGTGTATGCAGCAGCAATATTTTCTGATTTCAAGTGCAAAAATAGGATCTCGATTCATGCACATCTGTCTGCTTATGTTGTTCCCTTTTAACAATTCTAAAAGATGAAAGTATATGTTGAGATTTCAAAAATGCATCTGTGGACGAAGTGAGAGAGTGGCATTGACAATATATACACTACCAAACGTAAAATAGATAGCTAGTGGGAAGCAGCTGCATAGCACAGGGAGATCAGCTCTGCTTTGTTACCACCTACAGGGGTGGGATAGGGAGGGTGGGAGGGAGACACAAGAGGGTGGGGATATGGGGATATATGTATGTGTATAGCTGATTCACTTTGTTATACAGCAGAAACTAACACAACACTGTAAAGCAATTATACTGCAATAAAGATGTTTAAAAAAAAATGCATCTGTGAACTCTTGGCCCCGTTTGGAAACAGGTGTTGCCTTTTGAAATTGCCCTCCAGCTCAAAAGCCTCATCTCTTGCACAAGCAGCACTGGTAACATGTTCGTGTACAGCAATACTGAGACTTCTTTACAAGCTAACATGGTACCTTGTGTTCCTTTATCTTGCTGGCATGCTTCTCTTTCCCTCCATTATTTTAGTAGAATGGACAGGTACCCATTCGAGATGCTTTGGCTGGGCCACCACCAGGAGAAATCAGCATTGCTCATGGGTGTAACCCCTGTTTCAATATTAAAGTCCTGGACAAATATAGTGAAATAAATGTTGTGTTGATTCTGAGGTCAGAGAATGAGAGTGCAGCCAGAGTTTACATCCTAGTAAAGAAAATAATTACTTAAAAATATGATAGGGCTTCCCTGGTGGCACAGTGGTTGAGAGTCTGCCTGCCGATGCAGGGGACAGGGGTTCGTGCCCCGGTCCGGGAAGATCCCACATGCCGCGGAGCGGCTGGGCCCGTGAGCCGTGGCCACCGAGCCTATGCGTCCGGAGCCTGTGCTCCGCAACGGGACAGGCCACAACAGTGAGAGGCCCGCGTACCAAAAAATAAAAAAATAATAATAATATAAAATGTAGTTTGCCTTGATTTAGCTCTAAGTTGGCACCCAGAAGTGATTTGTTTAAAAATCTAACTTTGGGGGCTTCCCTGGTGGCACAGTGGTTAAGAATCCACCTGTCTATGCAGGGGACATGGGTTCGAGCCCTGGCCGGGGAAGATCCCACATGCCTTGGAGCAACTAAGCCCGTGTGCCACAACTACTGAGCCTGCACTCTAGAGCCATCGAGACAACTACTGAGCCTGCGTGCCACAACTACTGAAGCCTGCGTGCCTAGAGCCCGTGCTCCGCAGCAAGAGAAGCCACCGCACAACTACTGAGCCTGTGCTCCAGAGCCCGATCGACACAACTACTGAGCCTGCGTGCCACAACTACTGAAGCCTGCGTGCCTAGAGCCCGTGCTCCGCAGCAAGAGAAGCCACCGCAGTGAGAAGCCCGCGCGCCGCCACGAAGAGTAGCCCCCGCTCACCTCAACTAGAGACAGCCCGCATGCAGCAATGAAGATCCAACACAGCCAAAAATAAATAAGTTAATTAATTTAAAAATAAATAAAAAATCTATCTTTAAGGAATAAGTAGTAGATCAAGGAAGATCACATATATTATTATTATTGGTAATGTTTTAGCTATTAAGTTGAATACATATATATTGAGAGATAGGCATACACACACAAACAAACCCTTTTAATGGAATGTGTAAGACTACTTCCTTGGCCAATGTTGAATGTAATGTGTCTAATGGATGACACTTTTTCCACCTTGACTAGGAACAAGAATACATAAGGCTCTCCTGACTACGTGAGATTAGGGCGGATGAGTTAGGTAAGGCTCTGAAGGAGGTAGAAAGTCACTGGAACAAGAAAAACGATGACCTAAATTTTAGGGTAACTACCAATTTGGTAACTCTAGATGATTGGTTATGTGATAAAAATTGATTCTCATCAATGAACTCAATGTGTATAGTGATATAATTAATAAAAAGTGGATCGTGAAACAGTTGTCTTTACCCACAATGTGTATAGAGACAGTCACATACACTGCGTCCTCACTCTGTGACTATAAATTGGTTCTCTAATACAACCTAATGGAATAAGATACTGATCATTTAAAAAATATGGTTTTACATCTAAAGTAGTTAAGAAGAATGAAATAGCAAAGCTCTTTTCGAAGACAATAAATGTCTTTAGGAGTCATAGAGGACTCAGCTAACATTCTGTTTAGATCTTGGAACATAATCTGGGGCTTCAGTAACCTAACTTCATATCTAATGCATGCCACATCTCAGTTACAAACTCCAAGCTCCTCCTGTTTGGTCTTTTCCTCCTGCCTCTGACCTAATACACCACTATCTCTCTTTTCCTTTTTTTTATTTCTGTGAATGAACAGTTTCTATGGTGTTAGTGTTTCTGAGGTAAATATATTGTTTATATATGAACCAGATAGCCCTAGAAGTGGTTGGGGAACCAGTTGTCCTGTAGAGAGTCACACAGTTGGCCCAAGTACAAGATAAATAGTAATTCCTGGTAAACCTGGACCAATGCAGAACTTAGATTCCAAAGGTCCACTGTAGGGCACTGCTGCTGTGACTTCAGGTATGCAGGATATACATGGTGCCTAGTCAAAGAGAGTGCTTGTTGCCCTAGACCTTGCACAATGGGCCACGCTTGGGTTATCGCAAAGCAGGTCACTCCTTTTCTCATTTTGCTTTCCCTCATTCTCTTCCCATGCCCTCAAGTGAAGCAATAAGACCTAATATTTGGCTCATGGGCCACTCACTCCGAAGAAGTCAACAGCACTGAGAAGCAGATGCCCCGCTCTGGGAGATCCAAGTCTAAGCACGGACACACTCCTAATGCCAGACAGAAGAAAAGGGAGTTCCTAGTACATCTGTTGCTTCTAGAGTTCACCTCTGAATTAGCCAGCAATTTCCAACAATGAAAATTATGGTGACTATATTCCGAACCCAAAATTGGGACGTGTGGTATGATGAAGAGTTTTGTCCTACTCCTCATTAGGAAAAAAGTCTAAGATACAGTCTGGATCTCAGAGTATTAGCATTTCTGTGATATTTTTATGGTTTAAGGAACTAAAGTGTGAAATATTTAAAATGGGATTACTCCAGAAAATGCATGTGACCTGTATAAAAAGTGTAACAGGTGTTAACAGCAGAGTTGAAAATAGCACGTAACACCTACTAAAGCATGAGTTTGTTTTACTGAAGCCCCCCATCGCCTTTCCTCATCTTGAGACCTGCTTTAAGAGAAGCTTTGTGGCTGGTTGTGGATGAAGCAGATCTGCTTAGAGAGTGATCTTGGGCTAGTCACTTACCCACCCAGGCCCCCATCTCTCCACACCCCATGCCTCTTTCTCCTTTTTATAAAATGGGGATAATAAGAGACTGACTTTCCTCTTCTTCAAAGGGACGCTGTGAGCATGAATGAGGCTGTGTGCACGAAACACCTGGAACCTAAGTTGCTGCTGGCTTTGTAGACTAACCGGCCTCAAACGGAAGCAGCAAAGTACCTCTAGGCAAGGTACAGGGCCGGTGAAACCCTTATTCCTGCAGAACTGAAATCCCTTTAGCTTTGTCTCTGAAGTGCAAATGAGTTATTTATTAGTGAGAACACTCTTGCAAAGGGGTAAACTTTAACCAGTCCATAATGTAGGGTGGCTTTAGAGGGGAAGGAAGAGTGACAGTAATTCCCAAGTCACCTACTCTAGTGAAAGGGTTTTTTAATAGTGGAGGTACACAGACCTGATTGGCGTTCAAGTGTTTCTTCAGCTTCTCACAGGAAAAAAATTCCACCCAGTGGTTACAAACTATCTTCCTAGTTATGGGACATACATTTCAAATGAGAGAACACTCATTTTCACTGGAAAACTGATTAGAAATACTTGTCAAGAGCATATTTCTGGTGTATGAAATCACTATATTTTTGTATCTTTGGTTTTTCAAGCTTAATACCAGAAAGGAAGCCACAACACTATCTATAGGAGCCATTAGCAGGGACAGAACCCCGGGGCTCACCTGAACTCTTTTTTTTTTTTTTTTGTGGTATGCGGGCCTCCCTCTGTTGTGGCCTCTCCCGTTGCGGAGCACAGGCTCCGGACGCGCAGGCCCAGCGGCCATGGCTCACGGGCCCAGCCGCTCCGCGGCATGTGGGATCCTCCCAGACCGGGGCGCGAACCCGGTTTCCCTGCATTGGCAGGCGGACGCGCAACCACTGCGCCACCAGGGAAGCCCTGAACTCTTTTACTGTTGCAATGTGATAGCCTGTGTTCTCATGATCCTGGAGCCTCACTAGGATGCTTTCTGTGGAGGACCCGTATCAGGAGACCCTGATGTTTGTTTCTTTTTCTGTTTCATCTTTATAGATGAAGAGCATCTTGCAACCGAACCCCAGGGATGAGCTGCAAGATGGACGCCTCCCTCTTCCCCCACAAATTCTCTTCAGTCTGTGGGGGGAAAAGACCCAATTTCAACAGGTAGGGAAGAGGCCTTTTTTTATTTTTATATTTATTTTTTTAATGTATTTATTATTTATTTATTCGGCTGCATTGGGTCTTTGTTGCTGTGCGTGGGCTTTCTCTAGTTGCGGCGAGCAGGGGGCTACTCTTCGTGGAGGTGCGCGGGCTTCTCACTGCGGTGGCTTCTCTTGTTGCGGAGCACGGGCTCTAGGCGCGAGGACTTCAGTAGTTGCGGCTCGGGGGCTCTAGAACGCGGGCTCAGTAGTTGTGGTGCACGGGCTTAGTTGCACCGCGGCATGTGGGATTTTCCCGGACCAGGGATCGAACCCGTGTCTCCTGAATGGGCAGGGGGATTCTTAACCACTGTGCCACCAGGGAAGTCCAGAGGCCTTTTTAAAAAAGTTTGATTTATATAAGTTGAGTAACAGTCGGACTGTACAAATACTGAAATTCTGGTCAGCAGCCTGTTATCTTGTAATGCTCTCTTCCATCAGATTTTTAAGAACACCACTTGTGCTTCTTGTGTAGATAAGATAACTCGCAGAAGTTGAAAGTCCCCCTTGTCATGCTATCTTGCCTAAGGAGATAGAACTGGTTATCTGGGCTTTAGTAAAATTTTCACTTTTTTCAACCCAGTTAGCATCTCTGAGCTCTGTTAATGTGCATGACACATGCTTCCTCCTCATTAGGCGTTTTGGATAAGTGTCAGCATTTAAGGTCATGAGAACTGGAATTTTGTTCCCTCTTAAGAGTATGGTATTAAGAAAACTTAGCTGTACACTGGGATAGCTCTCTCCCACACCCCCCCGCCCCCCGCACAGGGCTTAGCTTTCACAACATTCTTGTAGAGTCAGAATGCGGGCTGGGGTCAGACAGACAAACAAGGCAGGTTCTCAATAGGAAAGCATCCAATGGTGAAGGGCCAGCATGAAGAATAAGGAGCCCGCCTTCTTGAGCCCCATTTCTCTAATCACTTGACAGACCAAGTCAGTTCTTGCGTGTGTCAATGAGACTTTCAAAAGAGATTTCTTTGTTATGGGATGTTGTTTCTTTTCCTGTTTTCCACATGAAATTCTTAATTGAGAATACACATATTCATTTTCTTATCAGTGTAACAGAGTTAAATGACTAGTAACTAGGACTTCCCTGGTGGTGCAGCGGTTAAGAATCTGCCTGCCAATGCAGGGGACATGGGTTCGAGCCCTGGTCCAAGAAGATCCCACGTGCCGCCTTTGAGCCTGAGCTCTAGAGCCCACAAGCCACAACTACTGAGCCCATGAGCCACAACTACTGAGCCCATGTTCCACTACTGAAGCCCACGCGCTTAGAGCCCATGCTCCACAACAAGAGAAGCCACCGCAATGAGAAGGCCGTGCACCGCCACGAAGAGTAACCCCTACTCTCTGCGACTAGAGAAAGCCCATGCGCATCAACGAAGACCCAATGCGGCCAAAAATAAATTAATTAATTTTAAAAAAAAAAGAAAATGTCTTTGACAAATCACAGATATTCATGTTCAAGAACAGAGCAAAGAGAAGACCATACATAGTAACATCCCTTAATAATCTACATCTCACCCTGGAAAACTCATTTGGGCTGGGCTTCCCTGGTGGCGCAGTGGTTGCGCGTCCGGAGCCTGTGCTCCGCAACGGGAGAGGCCACAGCAGAGGGAGGCCCGCATACCACAAAAAAAAAAAAAAAAAAAAAAACTCATTTGGGCTGTACTTCTTCTTCCAGCCTTAAGTTTTTGTTTTTTTTTTTTTATCTTGTGGCCCAGCCGCTGCGCTGCATACAGGATCTTAGTTCCCGGACCAGGTTTCGCACCCACACCCCCTGCAGTCGAAGCGCGGAGTCCTAACCAATCACTGGACCGCCAGGGAAGTCCCAGTAACTCTTGTTTTTAAGTGCTTATGTGTAAGGAATCATCTTGAATGTTTATCATCCCTTCTATCATTGAATCCTCACAACAGTCCCATGAGGTCCAGGTAGTATCACTATCCTCAACTTACAGAGGAAGAAACTGAGGTCTAGAGATGGTTACACAATGTGCTCCAGATCACATCTCCTGACAAACACAACATTCTGCTACTTTTTTTTTCCTGCTACTTTTTTATTGACTAAGGCCAACGTTGATCAATTGCATTAGGCTATTCCTCAGCATACCCAGCCTCTAGCCCAAATATCAGGGAGCAGTGAATTGACCAAAAATAGATGCAAAAGGGTGATATAATGAAGAAAAATAACAACTTTAGACAGAAATTCAGGGATCCGGGTTTGACTTCTCGTTCTCCACCAACCAGACACTGACTTTCCCGGAGTCTCAGGTTTCTCAGACTGTTAACTCTGTCAGTAACTCTACTTCTCAGAGCTGTTATGAGGACTCTAAGTGAAAGTGCCCAGCAAGAGGCCTCATGGTGGTATTGGTGGGGGGGCTGTGGAGGGGTGTGGGATGAGAAGCTAATAATGCATCACTAGCAGGAGCAAGAAGCAGCCTCAGTTGCCTCAGCTGACGAACGGGCGAGCCCTTCATTCGTGCTGCAGAGGGGCGTTACATTTCTCTGTGTTTTCTCTTGAAGGTGGGATGATGGTGCAGTCCAGGTGAATGAGGGAATGGGAGGAAGGCCTGGGAGCCACCCAGCCAACTTGTCTCAAGGCTCCTGGCTGCCTATCCTCTGTGCCTCCCAAGTGCCTTGCTTCAGGCACCGTCTGTTTATTTATACTTGTCCTGTGAAATAGCTGGCAAACAACAGGCTTCTTATGTACATTTTGGTACTTGTGGATGGAGCCAGACAGGGGTCTCTGTTGGAATGCCCTAACGTCCAGGAAGGGCACAGGCCAGGCCTGCCTCAGAACAACATTCTCTTGGCTGGTCAGATCTCCTTGGTTAGGCAGTGGGGGTGGTGCACGGTGGAAACATAGAGAAACATCTAATATCGGGGCTCTAACTAGGAAAGAGGACACTAACAATGGGGGCTGGGGAGGAAGGGGCATGGTTGGGAGGGGTGTGAGTTCCCACTCAGCCCTCCCCCTCCGATGCTGCAGTTCCTATAGCGGAGGGAGGGCTGGGGAGGCCTGGAATTTCAGCCGTACCTCGGTGGACAGGCTACAGCTGCCAGCCTAGCGCGGGCCTGTGGGGTCTCAGTCTTGGGGGAAGAGCTGGTGGTGAGTGGAAAGCGACACGAAACAGGAAGTGGGGAGGTAAAGACCCCAAGGGAGCACCTTCCTCTAAGAAGTTGTTTATGGCTGGCAGGCCCTGCGTCTGCCTGCCTCCTGAACCCATCACAGCGTGCTCCTAATTCAACTAGATTTCAAAGGTATTCCATGTATTCTAGGACACCTAGTATTTCTTTTTTTTTTAGTGTGTGTATGTATAAGAGAGAAACAGGCAGAGCCTCAAGTGTTCTGGAGGCTGGGAGGCTGGAAAGGGGGGCTTCTCATCCCTCTGGAGCCCCTCCTCTCTTGTCAATGTAGCCAAAGGACGCGTTGACTGCGGGGTCCTCCCATTTCCCCGGGGCTAATTACATGCCTCTTTATGAAAGGAAATAGTTTCTCCACCGAGCTGGGAAACCCAGGTCTCTGGTGCCCCTTCTTCATGGGTATCATGGGAAGGACAAGAAAGGAAGCAGCTGCTTTCAGTCCTCCCTGCCTTCCCTGGCCTCTCCAGCGGCACCCAGCCCAGCCCGGAGACACGGACTGTCTCCTTCTCCAGGCAGAAGCCCCTGCAACTGCCACTGGGCCTGGCTGTGATGTGACATGGATGCTTTGAGGAAACCCAAGCAAAGGATGTGATTAGGTGGTAGATCCAGGCTGTGTGTAGAAAGGACCCTAAGGAAGTTGAGTTGTTTATTCACAGCCCCTCAGCTGCTGCCTGGGAGTGAGAGGGAGTGTGGCTGTCACCACCCCGGCTGTGTACAGCTGCTGGGGAGGCTGCTTCAAGCTTGGCTGGGGGAGGGGGTGCAGGGGAGGTTGGCTGAGGTCCCAGGACAGGGCTGCAAGATCTTCCTCTCCCCCAGGCCCTCCCGTCAGCACAGTCCCTGGGAGGTGGTTTTAGAAAATAGCCCCTCGTGGGACTCTCTGTGAGAGCAATGCAGAGGCGCAGTTATGGGAGCAGGAAACAGCTGGGCTGCTGCTTCCCTGGAAAGGTTACTCATGAGGCAGATTCCAGGATGTAAGGGTTACGGGCACCTTTCCTCTTTCCACCACTGGAGGGACAGACAGACAGACGGAAGGGCGCAGAGAGACACAGAGAGGAAAGATCCCAAGAGCCACAGTCTCTGCAAGACCCGCAGTGAGATGGAGGAAGCTGCTCAGCTGGGAGGGAGCCAGGCCGTGCCGAGTCGAAGGAGAGACCATCTCTCCACCTCTTCTCTGTCGCCTTTCTCCGACCCTTTAATCTCAGGGCTACCCCAAGGTTCCAAGAGCCTCTCCCTCCAATTCTCCTTTTATTTTTATTATTTTATTATTTCATTTATTTATTTTTGGCTGCGTTGGGTCTTCGTTGCGGTACACGGGCTTCTCATCGCGGTGGCTTCTCTTGTTGCAGAGCACGGGCTCTAGGCACTTGGGCTTCAGTAGTTGTGGCTCACGGGCTCAGTAGTTGTGGCTCACGGGCTCTAGAGGGCAGGCTCAGTAGCACGAGCTTAGTTGCTCCGCAGCATGTGGGATCTTCCCTGGACCAGGGCTCGAACCCGTGTCCCCTGCCTTGGCAGGCAGATCCTTAACCACTGCGCCACCAGGGAAGTCCCAATTCTCCTTTTAAAAAATGTCGAAATTGGACTTCCCTGGTGGTCCAGTGGTTAAGACTCCACGCTTTTGTTGCAGGGGCCGCAGGTTCGATCCCTGGTCGGCGATGTTGTGTGAGGAAATTGGGAATGGGGAAATCAGAAAGAGGAGTGAAGATTAACCTGAATTTGTGGCCTTTCAAAGACCATTCAGCAATCTCCTCCGTGAAGAAGATCAGCCCACTCATTTATTATGCCTCAACTACATTCAACGCAGAGTGCGATAAAGAGGCAGAGAAAAGACACAGAGGACACGGTAGAGACTGTAAGCCCCTTGAAGGCAGGAGATCTCTCTCTCTCTCCCATATTTGAAATTTTTATTGAGATCATTGCAAATTCACATGCAGTTACAACAATAAGTTTCCTTGTACACTTTGCCCAGTTTTCCCCAAAAGTAACATTTTGCAAACCTATAGTATAATATCACAACCAGGATATTGACCCTGATACAATCCACCAAACTTATCTAGATTTTCCATTTTACTTGTGCCTGTGCTTGCATGTGTGTGTGTGTGCGTGTGTGTGTGTTCAGTTTCATACAATTTTATCGCCTGTGTATGTTTGAGCTGTCGCAATCCAGATTCTGAAGCTACAACATGACAGGGAACAAGGATCCTTTGTGTCACCCTTTTATAACCATCCTTTCCCCCCATTCCTGGCAGCCACTATTCTGTGCTCCATTTCTAAAGTTTTATTTCAAAAACTGTTATATAAAAGGAATCACATAGCATGTGTCTTTTTGGTATTTGCTTTTCTCTCAGCAGAATTCCCTGAAGATCCATACAAGTTGTTGTGTGCATAAATAATTCATCCCTTTTTATCCTTTTTATTGGTGAGTAGTAATCCATGGTATGTTGTTACTAGAGTTTATTTAACCATTCACCTTTGGGAGGACATTTGGGTTGTTTCCAGTTTGGGGCTATTACAAATAAGGCTGCTATGGACTTTTGTGACCAGGTTTTATGTGAACATCATGTGGTTTTTCTATCCAGTGACAGCATCGAGTGGGCACACAGTGGATCCTCAGTCAATGCTCCTTGGAGACTGAGGACAATCTGCTGTAGCACTTCGTCCAGGAGAGAGTGAGGGAGGACGGGAGGGTTATGGTGCGTGAGAGGAGTTACCCTCAACAACGAACCAAAAATCAAGGCACCGGCTGAAGAAAGAATTGACCAAAAGACACACGGTCAGCATTGGCATTAAGCCGTTGGGACAAGGAGGGCAAGATTCTATGTAGAAACAAAAGGCTTCATAAGATTGTGGTGAGGATGAGAACAATTGACAGGCAGCCTATGACAGTGTGAAACGATACACAAGGAAGGCATGGGGATGCTGAGGCAGCTCTAAGAGTGAAGAGAAGAGGGGCTTGGGAAGCAGACCTGATTCATATCCTGCCTTCACCATTTTTTAGCTGTGGTGTTCTGGGCAAGGTACTTAAATGTCTCTGAGACTCCACTTCCCAATCAGTAAGATGAAGATAAATATCTTTCTCATAAGAGTAATAGGAGTAAAGAAAAACAGGGTATATAAAGTTCTTGACTCACAGCAGCCTCTGAATAAATGTTCGTTTCCTTCCTCTCGCCACTCCCTAAAGAGAGGTAAGGGGAAATATATACTGGAGAGACCTCAGGAGTCTGGCTTAAAGGAAGCCTGTTGCGGGGGCATAAGATTAACAGGGAGAATCTGAGCAAAGGTAGGGAGGTTGGACCCAGCAGTAGACTGGGTTAGATGAGGCGCCTCTCTTCAGCATCAGCGTTGACTCCAAGTAGAGCAGGACCCGGAAAATGGTACTTGGCCCAAGGGATCTCCAGTTTCACTACCACTTGGCTGGATACAGCATGCTGGTTGTTTCCACTTTCAAGGTGAGCTTATCCTTGCTTTATTAAAGGCCTGAGCTGAACAGTGGGCATCCCTCTTTGGAATGGCTACTGGATAGAATGCCTTCCCCGCCAAACCCTTGCAAACTGTCCACTAACCTACGCCTCCCTTCAAATTCCAAACCCCAAGCAGCCAAAGTCCTTGGTGCCTCCAACGCCTTCCAGAAAACTGCCTGGCCCCTGCACAGCCCTCCTCCCAGTCCGGCCTTTGATCTGACAAAGATGCTTAACCTTTTGATCCCATCATGGGACTATCCCCAGCCCTAGGCCACCAGAAAGGGAGAAAGAGAACCCTCCTTTCCTTGTTCCTACTCTTGTTTCTTTTGAACAAGGAAGAGAAGGAGGATCACAGGCTCTTGACACCCCGTTCCCTGCTTCTGGCGCCGCCCAGGACCAGGCTGGGTCCAGAGGTGCGCCGGGAAGAGCCCCCGGCCTTTGAAACCGGTAGTTGGGGGGCAGGGGGTAACAGACCACGGCCCTTCCACTTGCCTTGGTCTTCTCGCTCTGCCAGTTCTCTCTCCCCTGACCCTTTGGGTCTCCTCAAATGTGGGGGTGGTGGGGGAGACAGGAGAGGGGAGATGGAGGCAGAGCTCTCCTTGGGTGTGGCCGGCCCCAAGGAGCCCTTCCCACCCTGTTCAGGGCCCTCCAGGCCGCTCCCGTGGTCACAGCAAAAGTCTGGTCCTGTTCCAAACATCTTTGCACCATCATCACTCTTTTCGCTGGAGTTATTGATACTTCTCCCTGCCAAACTCAGACCTCCCAAAGTGTTCTTTAAAAACATAAATGAGATCACCTCACTCCTCTGCTTGGCTCCTTCTGGTGTCCTCCTGCTGCCCAAGAATGAAATCCACACAACCTGGTTTCTGCCCACTTACCCAACCCCATCTCTGCCTCCTTCTCTTCCCCTGGCTCTCTTTCCATTCCTGCACTCATCTGCCTCATAGGCTGGTCCCACTGCCTCAGGGCCTTTGCATTTGCTCTTCCATTTCCCTAGTCCTTTCCTCTCAGATCTTCTTGGGGTGGGCCCCTCCTTAATTTTCTGGATCTAGCTCATATGTCACCTCCTCAGAGGGTCCTCTCTTCCTTGACCTACCTCCCCATCTCCTCCCCACAGGCCCTCTAACTCATCATCTTGTTTTACTTCCTTCATAGCCATCTGAAGTTATTTAGCTACGAGTCTGTGTGGTTTCCCTCTGGAATGTATACTGCAAGATGTAAGGACCTATAGTGTGTCCCCAGCATCTAGAAGGGGCTTAACCAATATTTTGTTGGATGACAGATGGATCCTCTGAGGTTGTAGTTGGGCTGAGAGAGGCCCGCCGTGTGGGCGGGGTGCTGGCTGCAGAGACTAGAAAACCAAGTGTAAGTTTGCAGCTCAGCTTTGCCATGTATTACCTATGCAGCCCCAGACAAGTTGCTTTACCTCTTTGCATTTAATTTTCCTCATCTGTAAAATAGAAATGCTACCACTTGGCTTCATAAGATTGTGGTGAGGATGAGAGAATTATGTGAAAGCACAAAATAGATATGGAATAAGTCCTGGTTTAAAAATAAATCCACATGGTTATCCAAAGATAGTAAAATAGAGCCTAGGTGCTCTTTCACACTAACCTCTTCACTTCTTTAATCAGCTTTATCATTTTTATTTAAGGAGGCTGGCACACAGGACAACTCTAATGGGAGGCTAAACAGAAAACTACCACCCGCAGGCCAAGTCCAGGGCACTGCCAGCTTTTGTATGGCCCATGAATGATGAACGGTTTTTGCATTCTTAAGTGGTTAAAAAAAAATCAAAAGAAGACTATTTCCTGACACATGAAAATTGTATGAAAGATCCAAATTTCAGGGTCCATAAATAAAGCTTATCAGAACACAGCCATGCCCACTTGTTTATGTGTTGTCTGTGGCTGTTTTTGTGCTACAAGGGCAGAGTGGAGCTGTGACAGAGGCCACCTGATGGTCCCTAAAATATTTACTATTTGACCCTTTAAAGAAAAGGTTTGCGGACCCCTAGCTGATTTCAAAAAGTGAAAGGGCAGGTCTGAGAGGCTGCCTGGAGACCAGGAGAAGGACAGCGAGGCCCCTGGGGACTGCTCCTCTTTCAGGGCTCTCTGTTGCTCGCTGTGGAAAGCCCTGTCTCAGCCCTGGTCATGGAGGCAGCACCAACCTCCCCGAGTCCAGAGAGGCACTGTGTGCAGCCGCGCATCTGTAAGCCTCTGACGAAGGCCCCCCACGGGGGTGCCCCACGGAGCCCCTTGCCCTGCTGCAGCTCCACGGACCTCCCTTTGCTTTTCTTCTAGAATCTGTCGGGGGGAGGTTAAGTGGCTTAACCTCTGGGACATCAGCTCTCAAAGACAGAGGTAACCTACCCAAGGGAGGAGCCCTAGGCACCCTCTTTCCTCCCAGAAGCTGTTCCACGTCCGCACTGCCGGTGCCCGTAGAGCAGCCTGCAAGAGCTCTGATAGATTCTTCTTAGAAAAAAACAGGAGAGCTAGCTGCTTCGAGGATGTGGAAAGTCTGCTCTTAATGACAGGCCTCTCTCTCCAGGGAGCTTATAATCACCTTGGGAGGCTCCCCCTTCTTGGCAGAGACTCAGGGTTGATGGAGCCTCAAGATCGAGGAGGCTGCTGTGTGGCCTTGGGGGTGGGCTGTGGAGGGAAGTGACAAGAGTCAAAATGCAAATGCAAAGGCTCAGGCCTCGCAAAAGCTGGGGTGCTGTGGTGAACAGGAAGCCAAGAGCAGGAGGGGTTGGGCTGCCGTCCTAAGGTCAAGGCGGGGGCTTCGTGCAGAGGGTGACACTCGATGCCCCCGTCCCTCTCCTGGTCCTTCCTCCACCATCTCTGGGGGGTCTGGAGGGTGGGGCCAGACCCCACCACTGCCCTGCTCCTTCCAAGGAAGAAAAGGTCCATTTTACCAAAGACTTCTCGGGGAGCAGAGACAGAGCACTGTCTGTCTCCCTGCACTCCGGTCCCAGCACCCAGCAGCCTGTGCACCCGTGGCTCACCTTCCTTAGAAGCAGTCATGGCCAGAGGGCCAGGGGTCAGGCCAGGCTCCAGCTCGTATGGCTGTGTGGCCGTAGCAAGTCACTTTCTATTTCTCCAAGTTTATGTTTCAGTCCTTTACCTGTCTCCCAAGGTCATCATGAGAACCAAATGACACGCTGCACATGAAACCACTTTGAAAACCATGAAGCCCAGGAAGGAATGTTCACGGGAACAAGCTGTGGTCTTTGTACCCACACCACCCAACGGACAGGGCGAGCCTACCGTTACACTAACGGTGAGACAGGGCCCAAGTGGCTGAGTGACTTGGAAATAACCTAAACATAACATGCCCTGAGCAGAGTTAGGGGGGCTGGAGGCCTTGATTAATGAGGGAGGAGGGCCTGTCCCAGAGCTGGGAGGCCCTGGAGATGCTATCACAGCCTCACATCACAGTCAGGCCCCTGCTTGTGGTCTGATCTCGGCATCTCTCTGGTTGGGCCCAGCCTTCCTGGGGCAGCCCCGGCAGTTAGGCAGAGATGGTGGTCTGCTTCCCGTCAAGGCTAGTGCAACGGCTTCTCCTAGCTCAGGGCTGGGAGGGTGGAGAACAGGTTGTCAGTGTGTGGATTTCAGGAGACACCCGCCTTCCCCTCCTTTATTCTGCGGAGGTGTTGGTAAAATTCTAGAGCCCTCACCCCCTACCCTGTGTGACCACTGGGGAGCTCAGCACCAAGGGTGTGGGCCTTGGGTTCTAGTGCGGTTCTGCCTCTCTGTAGCCACATCACCCTTGGTAAGGACACACCCCTCTCCAGGGCTGTGTCCTCGTCCCATAAAGTGCAGAACTGACGCCTTCCTGTCAGCTGTTCAGAGTAGTGAGGAGCACATGGAAGGTGTCTGCGCAAGTGCTTTGAAAACAGGACTCCTATTGTCATGGAATGAGGGATGGGGAAGATAGGGAAGACCGGCAGGGCGATGGGGACAGGCCATGGCCCTGAGCCTGGGGTTGGAGGCAAGGGACAGTGGGGGGGGATGGACCAGGGTAGTGATTATTTACTGCTCTGTGACAAGCATGAAACTCAGCACTCTCTGATTCTCACACAACTCTGTGGGATGGGTACCAACATCCCCATTTATAGGGGGCGACCTAGGCTCAGCAAAGTCATTTGCCCCAAGTTTACCCCTAGGGAGGCCAGCAAGCCCAAGCCTAACTCCAGAGTCCATGATCTGTGCACCCCACTACGTACCTGGTCCTGGTCCTGGTCCACCATAGGTGCCAGGGCTACTGCCAGCCCGTAAAGTGCTTTCATGCAAATTAGGGAAAGGTAGATGCAGCCATGAGCCTTGCCTAGTTGTGCTTGTGAAGTGAATAGCATGTATCAATACAACTGTACCTTGCAGCCCTGGGAGGGACTTTGAAATTAATTAAAGAAAAGAAAAACCAAACAAAATCCAGGATATAGATTTTGTGGCTTGTTACCCCTCCATTTCCTGGCCTGGGAGCCCAGCAGATGGGCCCCTCCCACCAATTCCTTCTTTCCTCTGGAGCTCCAGAGTCTGGGGGCTGGTAGCCCTGCCCAGACACCTGAACCAGGCCTGTGCCTCTCTTCCCCACAGGCCTGGGGATAGATTGTGCAAAACTGGCACCATAACCTGAGGCAAGAGGTTAGTTCACAATCTAGTTATTAATTATGCACTTGCTTATTATCTTGAGCATTGCATCAGGACCGTGAGAATGGCTTTATAGACACTTAGATTAGTATCAGCTCCCCTCTCCTCCCAGACACACACACAGGTCTGGGTACAGCAGTAAATCCTGCCAAAAGTCACTCCAGCCTCAGCCTATTGCCCACAGCTCCTGGCACATTCAGGCCATCCCTGCCAGAATGGGAAACGCTGCCTAGCCAGCAGTATCCCCAACAGCAGCCCCCAGACATGGGGCCAGCTGCAGGTCACCTCACCCTGATCCGTGGGCTGTGCACTGCACTGAACTTGGAGAGCTTGGCGGGGGGGGTCACTTAAGGAAAGGAGGTTAGAGATTTCACACCTTACCTCAGATGCCCAGGGAAGTCCCTCCTCCAGTCTGACTCCCATCCCTCTTGCTGCAGTTCTAGTGTTTTTCCCTCTTGTTTGGCCCTCCTTGTCTCTGGTTGAGTAAAGACTGTGAGAGCACCTACCAGTGGGGATAGCAGTCTCCTCCTTTTATTCCTGCCTTGCAGTGGAAAAGTCAGCCCTACAGGGAGAATGGGAACAAGACCTTGAGGCCTCTTCCCTTGTGCCCTCCTGCCCCTCACATGACCCCTCTATCTTCCCCACTCTGGAGACTGTGGAGTCACAGCTGGCAACTAAATCCCCTTTGAGCTCTTCGGCCTCCTGATCTGGACTCTGTCCACCTGCTGCTGCCGGAACACAGCTGAGTAAGAAAGCGCTGAGCTCTGCCCTCTGCTGCTGGGCAGGGAACCAGGGCTTGGATCCACCCAGATGAGGGGCCTCAGGCCCTCCCTTGCTTCAGCTCTGCCACCTTGGGCAAGTGACTTGACCTCAGTTTCCCCATCCATAAAAGGAGGTGGCACCTGCCTACCTTAGAGGTACCTGTAAGAATCAAACCTGCTGATGTCAGTGAAAGTGTTTGTAAATCCTTAAGTGTAGCACAGAAACAAGTAATTATCCCTCACCTTCACCAGCCTGCCGGCCTTAAAAACCCAGCTCGGAACTTCCCCGCTTCCCTGGATTTATCCCAGGGATACATGGGATAAATGAACTCCGATCGTGTTTGACCTCTGGAACTGGTTTATGGCCTTGACATTTTTGCACTTGCTGATGTGTCGCACCACTTTCTAGTTCCCAGAAAAGACTGTAACCTCCACGAGGTACCTCATATGTTCTTCCCATCTCCTAAATCGCATTTAGGATTCTGTACGTAAGACAGAATGTACAAACATGGGTTGAGATTCTCCTCTAAATACATTATTTATGCAGTAGCCTTGCATTCTTCCCAACAAGCTTCCTGCGTAAAAATTAAGCCTCTGAGATTAAATGACTTGCTTGCAGGCATAAAGTTACTATACCTTAGCACTGAGCCTGATTCGTAATTGTTATTTAACAAATGTTTGTTGAATGAGAAATGAATGCCTGGATGCGTAGTAAATAGCACTGGATCTGTCTGATTCCAGAGCCCACATTTTTTCTACTGGAGCGTAGAGCTTCTCAGGGACTAGCTGGTGCAAGATCTCCGTGGGGGTGTGGAGCAGGCAGAGCTCTGTCACTTCTGGCTGTCCCTCCCCATTCTCCAACCAAACCCAGCCCAGGTAGTTAGCCCCTCAGGCGGTCTGAGCTCCCGAGTAGAATCCCGGGTATTCACAGTGACATAATCACCTCCTTGCTCCAGGCATTTTAGAACCCAGCCCAGTTAACTGTCTTTCCCACTAGAGACTTATAGGGGAGTTGTCTGCTTCACTCCTGAACCCTTAAGGGGAAGGAGACAGCATTACCTTTTTGCCTCTGCCTCACTGCCCTGAGCAAGTCCCATGAAGCGTTCCACCCCCGGTTCCAATTCTTCCTGTTACTTAGGTTTCTAAAACTAAGCCGTTGAGGCTCCAGTTCTAGGCTTCCTGACTGGGAGCTTTCTGCTGATGCCCCGAGAAAATCTAAGAGGCTAAAGGACTCAGTTGAGAGGAAAGTGGGATGGGTTTCATTGGTTCTTAGAGCTGGAAAGGACTATCGTGTTCATCCAGGCTCACGCCTTACCTGGTGCCTGAGAGCCCTGCAAATGTCCCCTCCAGGCTTAATCTGTTGAAAGCGGCTTGGGTCCTGCCCCTTTGTGAACTCACCTATGATCGGACTCCCTGTGACTTTCTCCCTGGTCTAGGCTGGCCCTCTGAAGCCATTCCCTTTTGAGGGTGACTTTGCTGTTGCATCTGCAGAAAAGCCAACACCTTTCCCTGGAAGAACGGGCTCAGCATTTCCCTCCCTCTGCTCCCCACTCAGCTGGATTTCTCTGCTTTGGAGGCAATTTTGGTGTCTCTCCCAGTTCCCCATGGGCCTGGGTGGGGCTGGGGAGGACTCAGAAGGAGGTTTAAATCCAGAGGAAAGTTCTCTTCGTAAAAGAATTTCTGTTTTTTCACGGTCAGAGGGAAGTTTCCTGAAGAAAGTACCCTTGAAGGTGTTTGCTGTTGTTTTAAAAACTTCCCTGCGTGGGGTACCACTCAGATTGGACTGTCCCCAGCTGCGAGGTGGGGGACCTCATTCGCCAGCAATTTTAAGGCTCCGCCTTCTAGCAATGATAGTCACGGGGGAGCACGGGCGACCTCAGGACCTAGAGGCCATGGTCATTCCCAAGCCTGAGGTTTGAGAGGGAAGATGCAGCTGTCCAGTTCTTTCAGCGGTTTCAATATCCTCCTCTCTGTGCCCACGGAGTGCTGGTGATGGTGGAAATATGGTCCAAGTGCGGGGGTAGACCCCCTCCACCCTTCTCAAACTGCTTCATCTTATTTCTTCACCCAATCCGTTCTAAACCTCTCAGTTAAGGAGGCCCTGGGGGTGGTTTTCCTTCTCCGGTCCCTGATCTCCCCAACCCCTAACCCTCTGAACAGAAACGAGGTGCGAGAGTCCACACTGGGGAGCAGCCCAGGGGTGATTTCTCATTCCTCTTTCTTCCTCCTTCGTTTTATTTATTTTTTCCTTTAAAAATTAATATTTATTGATTTTTTTTCTATTTACGAAAGCAATTTATGATCCACATAGATTTGGAGATACAGAAAAATTTCCCTAGTGCCCCCTCCCCTCGAAATCATCCTTTCTGTTCATTGAAAACCAGTATTCAACTTTTGGTTATGTCTTTTTTTTTTTTTTTTTTTTTTTTTTTTAGTAAATTTATTTATTTATTTTTGGCTGCATTGGGTCTACGCCGCTGCGCACTGACCTTCTCTGGTTGCAGCGAGCGGGGGCCACCCTTCGCCGTGGTGCGCGGGCCTTTCATGGCGGTGGCCCCTCTTGTTGCAGAGCACGGGCTCCAGGCGTACAGGCTTCAGTAGCTGTGGCACGCAGGCTCTAGAGAGCAGGCTCAGCAGCCGTGGCTCATGCGCCCAGCTGCTCCGCGGCATGTGGGATCCTCCCAGACCAGGCGCTCGAACCCGTATCCCCTGCACTGGCAGGCGGACTCTCAACCACTGCGCCACCAGGGAAGCCCGGTTATGTCCTCTTAAAATCATTTCTTTTCTATAGGTATACACCTCATTTTAAAACTTTTTAGTTTGTAATAATTTTAGATTTACAGAAAAGTTGCAAAGACAATAGAGTTCCCATATACCCTTCAACAAGTTTGCCCCGATGTTAACATCATAGTACAAAAATCAAAACTGAGAATTAATACTGGTAGAGTACCACTCACTAAACTGCAGATTTTATTCGGATTCCACTAGTTTTTCCACTTATGTCCCTTTTCTGTCCCAAGATCCAATCCAGGATATCACATTGCATTAGTATATAACTAAAATTTTAAAAAATGTATATCCCATTATGTGCACTATTTTGTACCCAGCTATTTTTGTTGGTAATATATTATAAACATTTCCCCATTCAGTTAAAATTCTTCTATTTCATTACCATTTTTTTAAACATCTTTATTGGAGTATAATTGCTTTACAATGGTGTGTCAGTTTCTGCTTTAAAACATAGTGAATCAGCTATACATAAACATATATCCCCAAATCTCCTCCCTCTTGTGTCTCCCTCCCACCCTCCCTATCCCACCCCTCTAGGTGGTCATAAAGCACCAAGCTGATCTCCCTGTGCTATGTGGCTGCTTCCCACTAGCTATCTATTTTACATTTGGTAGTGTATATATGTCCATGCCACTCTCTCACTTTATCCCAGCTTACCCTTCCCCCTCCCCGTGTCCTCAAGTCCATTCTCTACGGTCATTACCATTTTTAATGGCAGCATAATGTTCCATTACATGGATTTGCTGTAATTTGCTTAGCCAATGGCCTATTATTCCACATTTAAATTGTTTCTAATTTTTCACTATTATAAAGAATGATGAGGGCTTCCCTGGTGGCACAGTGGTTAAGAATCCGCCTGCCAATGCAGGAGACATGGGTTCGAGCCCTGGTCCTGGAAGATCCCACATGCCGCAGAGCAACTAGGCCCGTGCACCACAACTACTGAGCCTGCGCTCTAGAGCCTGCAAGCCACAACTACTGAGCCCATGTGCCACAACTACTGAAGCCCGCATGCCTAGAGCCTGTGCTCTGCAACAAGAGAAGCCACCACAATGAGAAGCCCGCACACCACAATGGAGGGGTGGCCCCCGCTTGCCGCAACTAGAGAAAGCCCGCATGCAGCACCGAAGACCCAGTGCAGCCAAAATAAGTAAATAAATAAATTTATTTTTTTTAAAAATAGAATGATGAGGTGAACATCTTGTACATACTTCTGATATATGTATCTCTGGTTATTTTGCCATAAGAGAAATCCCAGAAATGGAATTCCTGTGTCCAAGGGACCCATCCTTCCCCCTTCTAAGTCCACGGTGAGGATTTGGGCCCATTGATGGTCTTTATGCCTAAAGAGACTGTTGACCCCTCATCCTGAGACAGGCAGGGGAAGAAGCAAAGAACCCTGTCAAAGGGGACCACCACCTTTGGGTGGTAGAGATAGCAAGAGGAGGAGGAAACATCAAGGGAACTCCAGGCTCTTCATGGCTTCTCAGGCTTTTTCGAGGCTACCCAGCCCCAGATGGGTATCTTATCTCGGTAGAAAGAGGAAGATGCTCGCTCTGAGACCAAGGATGATGGGGAGGGGCTATGGGTGGCGGTTGGAGCAGAAGCTGCTAATGCACTTTTGCCAGCATCTTTGGTTTCTCCAATATCCAGCCAGACTATTAGCAGTTCCCCAAGGATGGCCTTGCTCCTCACGTCATCCCCCATTTCCTATAAATGGGAAGTGGCTAGGGAGCAGGGTGTGTGCGTGTGCGCCTGTGTGGTGGGGGAGGGAGCAGGGATGAAGGGAAAGGGACATGGTGGTTTTCCTACAGCTGACTTAGTGGGGAACTGAAACCCAGAGAAGCTGTTCCTAATCCAGAACGACCCAGCATTGTGGGGAGTAGTTTGGGTGTTAGGACTTTCATTAAGGCTTGGAAGTCACTGGTCAGGATAGATGAGGGATTGCTGCCTCTGCCTTGTTTCTGGGGCCCAGAGACTGTGTGTGTGTGTGTGTGTGTGTGTGTGTGTGTGTGTGTGTGTGTATTAGTAGTAGCAGTAGTGGTAGTAGTAGTAACTGGACTGAGGGATTGCTTCAGTTTCTTTATCTGAAAATGGTACCCATCTCTTGAGTTGTCACAAGGATTGAATGAGTTAATACATGAAATGCATTTAGAACAGTGCCTGGCACAATCAGTAAAAGTTAACTATTATTACATGAGGTTACACCAGCAGAAAAGGGAAGGGAGCATCTTCCCAGCAGAAGCCCCTACAGCAGCCTGTGCTGGGTGGGGCCTGGAGAGTACATCCAACTGGCTTGGTAAAGAAGGGTCACCTGCATTAGGGAGGGGTGAGCCAGGAAAGGGGTCGGCGGCCGGCCAGGACGACGTGGGGTGCTCGGGCGCAGGCCAACTTGCTTGGGGAGGAGTGAGGAGTTATTAAGGAGGGAAAGGTGGCTGAGCCCTGGCACTTATTCAGGTGGCCAGACCCGCTGGGGGGAGTCCAGTATCTCACAGTAGGCTGTCTGCTCACTCTCCTAAGCCCTCCTCCCCTTTCCTCGTGTGGGAGGGAGGGTTCCTATTCCTCTGAGGTGGGACTCCCTCCTGCTCCCCCAGGGCTCCTGCCCCAAGCCTGGAAAATACCACCATCCACTCTCTCCTGGCTCAGTAATTTTCCAGCTGACCTGAATTCCCTCTGACTCCTGCCCCCCTTTCTGGGGCAAAGGAGACACCAGCTCAGGGACCCAGGACTCCACCCAAGTCTCTCTGCTGGCCACAAATGGGTGTGCCAAAGGCTTTGGAAAGCCACTGGGGCACTGGAGGGTCACCTGCTGGGAGGTGGGGGGTGAGTGCGCCCAGAGACGCAATGCTGAGACCGTTTTCAAGTTAAACTTATTCAGTGACCCAGAAGGTAGATTCTTGGTTTTTCTCCCTCTGCTCTCTCCTGCACCCACTCTCTCTTCCCCACAGCCACCAGGGCTCCACTGTTCCCCCCCTCCTTTCTAGATTTCCCATTCTTCTCTGCCTCCAGTTGGAGGTGCCCTTAGAGACCCTCTGGCCAACTCCTTCTTACCAAGGTTCAGAATATGGAAGGGACTTGCCCAACATCACAGCCGGTTGGTGGCAGGGCCAGCACTGGAGCTCAGTGCCCCAGTGCCCAGTCCATGGCTACAGTCAACGAGGTCCTCCCCTTCAAAGCCATCTTCCTCTGATTTTTGTAGCATTCAAGTCAACAATGCACACAAATTGGCGTTCTCTCCACTCTAATAAAACTCCATGGAGGAAGAAAGACACAACTGGGCCTGCCACCCCAAGGCCAGCCTGGGCCCCCAGTTATCTCCCACCTGCATTGTTCACTCTTGTCAAGGCATTCTGGAAACAGGTATCTTTTGGGACCTTGCTCAACAGCTGACAAAGGGAACATTTTACTGTCAATGTATCACCTCCTTTCCCCATACACACCCTTAAGGAGAAAAAAAATTGAAATTTGGCTTTTAACTTCAGGAAGAAGGACTGAGTTAGCTATCAGGAAGCTCTTTATGCCTCAGAGAACAGCAAACAGTAGGAAGAGTAACTCCGGGAGAGTGTGACATCTCCTTTCAAGGCTGGTCCTGGATGGGTGGGGTGCTGCTCGGACCGGGGACAGGGCGATGGCCGGAATAGCGCGTGGGGGTAATGGTCGCAGACTGGCTCAGGGGAGGGGAGGCGCCCCGCGGAGCCTGGCAGCTTTCACCTAAATGTTCTGGTGGCGAGGGGGCGGCGCACTGTGCTAGGTAATGATAGGGCAGTCTGGGAGCCACGCGGAGGCTGCCCGTCGCGGTCGCGGCTACAAAGACAGCTTCGAGACCTCCCGCTTTCTTCCCTTGGGTACCAGCCCCACCCCTCCATACACCCTCCCAGCACCCGCCACCTCCGTCCCGCCTCGCCCCGCCCCCTCCTGGCCTCCCCAGCGCGCATGCTCTCTCCCCCCGCGGAGTAACCTGGAGATTTAAAAGCCGCCCGCTGGCGCGCGTGGGGGGAGGCGGGGGGGTCGAGCTCGCACGCGCGGGCCCTGGGTGACAGCCGCGCGCCTTGGCCAGGTAGGGGCGCGCCCGCCCTTCTCCGCGGGGAGGGGGTCCCGGCGCGGGAAGGGGAGGGGCGCTGCGCGGCCGAGCTCCGTGGTGTCGCGTGTTTTGCGCCCCGCGGGAGGGGGCCGCGCCGTGGCTATCCCGGACCCGCGCGCCCAGCCCCGTGAGTCCCAGGGGAGCTGACGGGGCTGCGCGTTCCCGGGCGCGCCCCCTCTTCCTGCACCGGGCCGGCTGCGGGGTGCTCCGGTCTCCGCGGAGGCGGGCCGGGCTGGAGGCGCCGGGTCCCCCGCGTCCCGGGCCGGGCGGCGGGGTGGGCGGGGAGAGGCGCCTCCCCGGAGCCCCGGGCCGGGCAGACGGCGGGTACACCGGCCGCTCGCTCCTGTTGCCGCCTCACGCGTCAGAGTTTTCTTTGGAAAGTTGCATTTATTTTCTTCCCTTGTCTCGGCTTCACCGGAAAGGGGCAGGATGAGTCACCGTGGCGCGCACAGTCCGGGACCTGGGAGCCGGGAAAGGGGTCGGCGGTCGGGACGACGCGGGGTGCTCGGGCGCGGGCCAACTTGCTTGGGGAAGAGTGAGGGGTTATTAAGGAGGGAAAAGTGGCTGAGCCCTTTCGGACGTTAGTCTTGGGGCTTGGCTCTGAGCAGAGAGTTGGGCTGGAGTGTGTGCCCCGTCCTGCGCCTCGGTTATTCCTCATGGGAGGAGGAAAAAGAGAGGGCGTCTTTATCCTTGCCTCCCGGGCTCAGGTAGGGATGGTGAGAATCCTGAGATCAGCAAACAGGTGTGATGAGGTGATATCTGGGCATCCACTACAGCTTCTCAGGGCTCTGGGCTTAGGCATGGCAGGCTTGCTGGAGAAGGTCCCAGGGACCCGCAGGGTGGCTCCTGAGTGAGGGTCAGTCCTTCCTATAGTCTCCTGTTCTCCCCAGGCGCTGCAGCCCTGTCAGTTGATCTTGCCCTTGACCTCTGAATCAGTTTCCTCTTCCTGACAGACACTCTTGACCTGCTCAGCTTTCCTCCCCCTCCCCAGGGCCACACCTTCCCCTTTCTTTTTTTCCCCCAGGGGTCAGAGTTGAGGGTAGGGAGGGGTTTGGCGTGGTGGGTACCTGCTGAGGACTTGCCCTTCAGCTGTTACACGGACCCGATCCCAGTGGAGCAGGGACTAAGAATAGCCCAGCTGCAGTCTTGCTGCCCTGGAGTCTGCAGCCGGGCACAGCCAGTGGACCAGGGCCTAGAGTGACCCTTGCTGGGCTCCTGAAAGCGTTGCTCAGGGGTTGGGGTGAGGTCCTGGGGGCTTCTGGCTGCCTTTCATGATGCACTTAGCACTTCAGAGCGGGACAGCCTTGGTGTTGGACTCACCTGCCCAAGGCCTGGGGAACAGGCTGGCATATGGGGGTGGGGAGGGCAGAGCCAGGAAGTGTAGGCTGATGATTTCCTCACGCTTCCCTATAGAGCAACTTCTAGGGTGTGATTGCAAAGTTATTTGAGGTCACAGTCCTTTTTGTTGGATGGGTCTCATCCTCTCATTCCTCCCTTATCTCCTCCCCACAAGCTTGTCTGGAGCCGGGACTCTGTTGTTCTAAAAGTGCTCAGAAAAAATGGAGCTCGAGTGAGCAAGATGAATCTGAAGGTACAAATACAGTTGTGGGTGAATGTACAGCTGTGGACATTCAGGCCCCACCTTAGTGGAGATGTGATTGGGGCGGGGTAGGGGGAGTTTTCCTTTGCACTCATGGAGTGTATAGTGAACTCGCCTGTTCCTCCTGGCTCTGAGGTGTCCCGAAGGAGGAGGAGGAGGAGCTGGACAGTGATCCTTGGTGGCCCACTGCTCTGTCCTCCCCCCCCCCCCACCCTCGCCACCAACCCTTGGGATACTTTGCACTGTGTTCTGGTGTCAAGAAGAAAAACCCAGCCTGGCTTTCTGTGAACAGTCAGTGGCCCTGTTTGTTGGATAGCAAGGGTGGAGGCTGGACCAGTTGAGGTACCTCCAGGCCACTGGGTGGTGGAAGGATGGCATGGATTCCCCTGTCTCAGCCTGGGTAGGGCTCTGGAGATTAAAGGCAGAGAGACAGGGATCGTCTCAGGACTCCAAAAGTGAAATTAAGCTCTATCATTTGGACCATTGGAGTCTGATAACACAGCATTATGGATAACAACCCAGACTGTCAGGTGTTTATATCCTGGCTGCTCCAAACTAGCTGTGGGACGAAGGGTAAGTTACTTAACCTCTTTTAAGTCTCAGTATCCCTGGCCGCAAAATGGGGATGATAGTAATAATGGTAATATCTACTCTGTAGCTTTGTTATTTATTAAATAATAAATAGAACAAATATATGTAAATATATAATTATATATATCTAAAATGTAAAAAAAACCTATAGCTTTATTAAACCATACATATAGAGCACTGGACTGTGTGCCTGATAGGTAACAAGTGCTCAGTAAATGTTAGCTGGTATTAACTATATCTGCTATATCTACACCTGTGACCCAGTGGACAGCAGCACCCAGCCTGGGCATCTGTTCTTGGGTTCTCCTGTAGACCTTTGTTTTGTTGGGACCAAGGCCTCCTGGACCTCGGGGAGTAGGTGTGACTCGTTGAGACTGGGCTCTAGCACTCAGATGCCTGGGTTTGAATCCCATTTCCTCTTGCACAAGTTACTTCACTTCTCTGTGCTTCAACTTCCTCCTCTGTAAAATGAGGATAACAGTACCTATCTCACAGTATTGTGAGGATTAAACGGGCTGATAAAAGCTCTGAGCCCAGCAGCTGCACGTAAAAAGAGTTTGATAAATGTCAGCTGCTGTTATTTGGTAACAAAGGAGGCAATCATTGTGGTTTACGCTCAGGAACCAAAGTTTCTTAGCAAGGGAATTCTACCATATACAACGATACATAAACTGTGCATGACACATTTGCAGTTGAACTTGTGGTCTAGTGCAAAGAACACACCAGGACTTGATGTCTTGGTCTCTCCCCTGTCAATACTGTGTGTGGTTTGTTTTTCAATCAGTCCAGAAACCCCTGCCATGCCTGTTCCCTCAAGATGGAAGAAAGTGCCATGAAGTGATGGAGGTGAATATATATCCTGAAAGGTTAAGTGCCTTCTATGCAGAAAAGGTTATTTGTTCTGATTTTTGGAGAAACTGTGTGAGAGGGAGGGAGTGTTCTGCTCTGTCCTCCCCCACCGCCCGCCACCAACCCTTGGGATACTTTGCACTGTGTTCTGGTGTCAAGAAGAAAAACCCAGCCTGGCTTTCTGTGAACAGTCAGTGGCCCTGTTTGTTGGATAGCAAGGGTGGAGGCTGGACCAGTTGGTACCAGGCCCAGTGTCTTGAACGCTGATGCCACTTGACTCCCAGCAATAGAGCTGGAGTGTGGAGCTTTGTCCAGTGTATTAAGTGTCCCTGCTTGGGGGCAGGGGCTGGTGACAGAGCCATCACGGGATGGTCCTGATGTCTGGCCAGAACTTCCTGTTTAATCCCTTTTTCTGCTACGTGGTCTGTGTCTCCTCCTCCATGGGAAGAAGTCCACAGTTTTGTCACTGACACTGTACGACTTGTGGGGCTTCTTGCTTCCGATGTTGGAGACAGGCCTACCTCACCTGTTGGCCTCGGTTTCTGTGTCTGTAAAATGTAGATGATAATATTCACCTTGCAAAGTTATGGTGAGGATTAAATGAGATCGCCATATTTAGCAAGGAGCCTGCATAGACCAGGTGCTCAGTACATGTTTGTTCCTTTCCCCTTCTTTGTTAATTCTGGAGATCACTGTCTCTGGGAAGCTGGGATGAGCCAGCAAGAAGGAGGTTGAAGATTAGTCAAGGTTTGGGAGAAAGGGTTCCTTGACAGCTCGAGGTCCAGGCAGCCCTGGAGGAGGCGGAGGACTTGAGCTGGACAGGGTTCAGGTGAAAGGGAGAGGAGGTCCAGGGGAGGTAACTGGAACCGATGACTACTTTGAAAGCAAAAATAGGCCCAGTGCTGATGAATGGCCCCGTCTTGGGCCCATGTCTCATGATTTGGGGTCTGGTATTCTTTCCACCACCCCTGACTGGGGAGGGGCTAAAAGGAGAGGTGGGTGCATATAGAAATCCCAGGCTCCAGCAGCTGTGTTTTGCAGACATCTACCCTCTGCGTAGTTCCTACCTACTGGTCTCCCACGGCTCAGCCTCCTCTGGGAAGCTCTGGAGGTACTGAATATGTCCCACTGTAAGGACTTGGGTCTCAGCCCCTGCACCACCTCATTGTGCTCTGGCTGCACCTTGGCCCTTCTTCTGAAGGGGCTGAAGTCAGTTGTTTCTGAATCCCCAGTGCCTTCACAGCGGGCTTGCACACGCCCGGGGCTCAGTAGTGGTGGGTGGGTAGGCTTTAGTCTCTTTGACATTTCTCTGGGGAAGGTGAGGTTGTGATGCACTGAGGTACACTCTCTTCAAGGGTGGGCAAAGTAGGGCTCTTTAACAACAACAAAAATCCACATCTTTTTTGGAGGCCCCTCACGTCCTTCTCACCACTGAGTGGACTGTTTTGGAGAACACATCCCTAGGACTGAGTCCGGCCCAGAGCCCTCTGATGATAAATGGGGCTGGTCACAGACCTTAGGATAGCAGCGCTGAGAGAGCCTGGCCTCCTTCCTGTATCCGTCACCTTCTAAGAGAGGCCAGGCGGCAGGGAGGGGACAAGGATGTGCATGGCTGGGGAGAGCTGCCTGGTCTGGCTGACTGGCAAAGTTCAAGTTCACTAGGAGGGAGGCTGTTCAGGTTTCACTTTGCAGGGGCTGTAGGGAGCAAGGGGAGGGAACTTCCCAGTGGCCTGAACTTGCCAAGCTCCCCATTCTCCTGCGTTCCTCTGCCCCCACCCTGGGCCAAGGGATTTCTTGGTACCGCTACCCCCACCTTGTAGGAGAGTGTTTATTGTGGCCCAAGTAGAGAAAGAATTTAGTTACTGATTTCTGCCAGGAACAGAGTCCAGCTCTGGGAAGGAGTAGGGAAGAGGGCAATTCTGCCCCCAGATGTCTTGGTTACTCGGATCAGTTTCAGGTGACCGCTGACCCTTGGCACTCTGTTGTATTGGAGCAATGTGTAGGCAGGTAAAGGATGGGGTAAGCGCAGCTGGGGAGCCCTTCTCTACTTGGTTCTCCTCGGCTCTCATTGGTGGAAGGCTATAACGCCCCCCTCCCCACCAGTGCCATGTGGCCTTGTCAGTGAGCACTCAGTCAGTGGGCACCTGTCCCTGGTGAGCACCCTGCCTGGGGCAGGGGCCGCGGGTGTGAGATCACAAAGCTGCACAGTTTTAAAGAACCTTAGACAGCATCTAGACTAGCTCTCATTTTACGGGTGCAGGAACTGAGTCCCAGAGAGGTAGAGTGGCTTATTCAAGGCTACACAGTTATAAGAGTCGCTGAAACTGGACTACACTGTCCAGGCTCCTAGTTCAGTGCACTTTCTAGAATTTTCGAATGGTTTGAATTTTCCATTCAGCCCTTTTTACCTGTGCACCTTTGGGTGTGTTAATGAATTTCTGAGACTCCATTTTCATCCTTGTGAAATTGGAATATTAAATAATTTGTAGGATTGTACAAATGGTATGAATTAGAGAAGGTTTGGCAGGTACATGCAGACACCTTCTGGATGGTTAGCAGGTGTCAGCCGCTGTGATTATTTTCCCCGTGGCTGGGAACCACCCTGTCTCCTAACTGGGGTTGTTTATCCCACCCTCCCTTTCCCTTTGCAGCCTCCAGCACCAGGCAGGTCTGCCGAGTGACCTCTGCTCACCTGCCGGGGCCAGCACCTGGGGAGGCATTTACATTCTTGGCATTCCTCTTGTCTTTAGGGGCTGAAAGAGGCGCTAGTGCCCCGGTGGGAGGCACGTGGGTGAGGGGGATGGAAGCTGAGAAGAGAAGCAGTGTTGGTCCCCCTCCGACCTCTGCTGCTCTTGTTGGGAATGAGAAACCCCCTCCCAAGTTTCTCCGCTGAGGAAGCCCAGACAACTGAAGAAGTGGCTGCCAGGATCTTCCACATACTTCCTCCAAACACACTACACGACTATGAAGTTGGTGGTATTAATCTAAGTTTCCTCACCTGTCAAATGGGTATACTCATTGTACCCGCCTCATCAGGCGGTTGGAAGATTAAAACGCTTGGAAGAGCGCCTAGCATGCAGTAAACCTCAGTGTTAGCTGCTGTTAGTAATTGCAGATGAGGAAACTGAGGCTTAGGGAGGTCAGTTAACAAGGTCACATAGTTACAGTGACATATGGAGATGGCATGCAAACCCATGCCAGACCTCTGTCACCCTATAGAATGCCCTGGGTTCGGGGATGTCTGGGCTCAGAGGCCTGTGACACCTGGGGTGGAAGAGAGCTCCAGGTTGAAGAATACTGATTGTCTTGGTTTGGAGGGCACTTGGTCAAGGTGACCCCGAGTGACCTTGGGTCGTAGCTGTTCGCAGAAAGGAAGTCTGATTGGGAGCCACAGGTGCCTGGAGTCAGAAGTGTGTCAGTTTTGACCATCCGCATGGGGTTGCCACGTGATTCTGGGAGGGGTGCTTCGCCTAGACTAGCCAAGGTGAGGGTCAGGCCAGCCCCAGAATTCCTGTCGCTGGATTGGAGAGGGGAGGGGAGATCAGAGCAGGCTCCAGAGACTGCCCGCTGTCCTTTCCCCTCCCCTTCCCCCAACCTCCTCCGGCATTTGTTTCCTTTCAGAAGCTGGGCTGGGGCTCTCAGACGGGGCAACAAAAGCAACTTTCCTCCAAGCCACTGCCACCTGTTGGGTTTTCATACATTGGGGGTGAGCGGGGGGGAGGGAGCCGTTGCCCTTTTCCCAGTGTCTGCAGTGTGCCCCCTCTGCGCCCCCAGGGACTGGGATTCTCTTTGCTGCCCAATGTGGCAGGGCTCAGGAGCTGGAGGGGGTGGGGGCCCGCAGCAGCTGGAAGGGGAATTGAGCGGGAAGGGGCCGGTGCTGGCAGCCGGGAGGGAGTTTGATGGATTACTCTGCAGGCCGAGAGGTTTCTCCCTAATCCCCCTTTGTGTCCCGGCCTGCAGGCCCCTCACTCTCTCTGACAAGCTGCTAAGCAGAAGGCTTCCAGTCCGAGTGAAGAAAAGGCAGCGCAGCAGGGCGGACTCTAAATCCCTGGCCTCTGGGCCCTGGAGAGGCAGGAGCTAGGGAGCAAGTCTGGATGGGGGTGGGGTCTTCTCTCTGCTGATGCTCCAGCCCCTGTTCTTCTGTCTTACAGTTCCCTCGAGGTGGAAAGGTTGCACTCTGAGTGGGGTTCTCAGGTGTCTGTGGGGGCACTTGGAGGTTGTGGGTCTTGGCTCTTTGTGCAAATCACTGTTGCCTTCGGTAGGGTAGGGTTGCGGGGAGCAGACCCTTGCTTCTTTGGAAGTACGTGTTTGAGCTCAGAGAATCAAAGACTGAATATGTGTTGGAAGGCGTGGAAGCCGTGTTTAGACTAGTCCTGTGTCCCCCTCTCCCTAGCTGCCCAGGCAGAAATTCCCACAGCGCAGCATCCCTCACGAGGGGGTCTGTCACGGTGGAGAGCTCATTGCCTCACAAGGATGTTCATTTCCCGTCTGCTGTCTGGCCAGCGCAGGCTCTTTCTGGGGTGTCCCAAGGCTCCTGTGGACCTGCCGTAAGGGCAGAGCTCATTTTGGGAGTGCAGTATGCTGGGTTTTACGAGGTAAGGCCGAGGGCACTGGTCCCTTAGGACTTCTTCTGTGCCCCCAACCTAGAGGATCTGGGAGAGCGCAACTTGCAATGAGATTCTGGGGTCCAGCCCGGTGTGGAGGAACAGGGGTCCCCCCTCCCGTGCAGTCTCACGTCCTCTACCTGTGGGCTTCTCCCCACCTGCAGTCCTGGCCTGGGCCAGATGGCCTGGGCTGGGGTGTGCGTTAGGGAGATTGGCCTGGAGTGACCCCACCCCTTTCTGCAGCTGAGTCATTATTCCTCGTGGCTGGCCTGCCCCATCCCCAGTTTCCGTCTCTGCAGGGAGGGGCTTCCCAGTGGCCGCGTGAGAAAGAGCACAGTCTTTGTGAGCCTGGAGGGAGGACGCAGGGTCGCCGGCTCGCGGGGTCAGGGTGCGGCTGTTTGATGTGCCTGGCCGGCTGTGGGGACACTGGCCCGCATAAAGAGGCCATAGAATTGCTGCCTGACACTGGCCCGCTGCGGGGCTGCCCCCAGCCCAGCTCCCTGTGACCCCTGTCCTGCAGCGGAGGGAATCTGCTCCCCCAGCTCCACCTCAGCCGCGAGGGGTGGCAGGAGCCCCTTTGAATGCCCTCAAAGGCCTCTTTATATATCTGTCTGACACTCCCTTCCCAGAGGAGCTACCAGGAGGTGCCTTTCCTCCTGCCTCCTCCACTCTTGAATTTTGGAGAAAGTTCAGGCCAAGTTTGTTCCTGTTGCTCAGTTTCAATTCCCTGTGCTCCCTGCTGGGGCCTAACCTGAGGTATGGGGGTGGGCAGGGATGGGGCACGCCAGCCTGGGAGGGTCTGTCCCATCCACTCACCACCTTTGAAGCCTTAGGAGAGCTGCCCCCTCTGGGGGTCGGGCTGGAATTTCCTTGGCTCGTGGGGGGATGGGGGTAGGCACTTAGGTCTTTCCTATCTCTTCCACCTCCCACTCCCAGGCTGCTTTCAGCCATTTATTCTGTAGGTAAGCATTTCCCAGGCCCCTTCTCATGCTAGGGTGGGTGCTGGAGAGGCAGTGGAGCCTACAGCCTGCTCTGGCGGTGCACTCGAAGTGTCCCTGTATCTGGAGCTGGGGAGGTAAAATGCAGGTTCACTGAACGTGCCCACGGCTCTCAGTCTCCCAGGGCTTGAGCTCTGCTCCCCCAAGGGTGAGGGAAGATGGCCTGGAGCAGAGCTCCCTAAAGGTTCCCAGAAGTCTCGGGTTTCCTCCAGCTTTCTTGCTGTCCCGTTATCAGGGGGCCCAGAAAAGGGGGGAGATATTTGGACCTTGAGAGGGACTTGTCCTCCTTAGAAGGCTGCTATTCACAAGGTTAGGCCAGACTCCCCCTTTCATGTACCTCCACTTCCCTCCTCTTCCCTCCTCTTCCCTCCCCCTCCCCACCAGGTGAGCACTCAGGGGCTGGCTCTTCTGGTTGATCTTCTGTTTGCCGGACAGGGCGCTCCAGGAGCAGTGGGGCAGGAGGATCTGAGTCAGAAGCATCTCTGAGGCTGGAGGGGAGGATTGGATCCTGTTTCCCCACCTGTATTCTTGAGGAGGCGGGGACATCGGCAGGCGGACGCGCAACCACTGCGCCACCAGGGAAGCCCCCCCACCTGTATTCTTGAGGAGGCGGGGGAGCTCCTGAAACAGAGGGACCCAACGGGGATCTGTCACTTTCGAGCTTTGGGAAGAAGTGTGCCCTGGGGCTGTGGATTGGAGTGGGTGTGACAGACCGCTTCCTGTTCCCTTCTGAACTTGGGACCCTGGGGCCTGGGCTTTTCTGTTTGTGTCCCTGGGACGAAGGCCCTGGAGGGGCCGCTGATGACTTGAGCTTGTGCTGTGGGAGTCCTCTGTAGTTTCTTCCACCTGAGGGCTGGGGTAGGGGATGCAGTGGGGGAGGCTGGGGCACTGGGGAAGGCGGAAGGAGGAGATAGAGGGGGCTTTGGAAGGAGAGTATTCTTACGGGCTTGGACTTTTCTCGGGCCCTTCTGGGCTGCGAAGACTCAAGTCTGGCGGCGAGAGTGCCCAAAAGAGGGAGGGCGGGCTCAGCAACCTAAGAGGAGAGGGGTGCAGAGCAGGGCTGGAGCCCGCCCACTTCCTACCCAACTCCTTTCAAGGAATTCCTTTACCTGGCCCAGCCCCTGGTCACTGGGTAAAGCACCTCTGGGGGGTGGAGAGAGGCGCTGGGAGGGGGAAACAGCTGGGCGGGAGGTGGGGTTGGGGGAGGCAGGCGCTGGGCTGTAGGAGGATTTTGCCTTTCTCCCTCGTGGGCTGTGGAGGTCCTGCTTGGTCCTGGGAGTGGGGAGCTGGATTAAGGGAGGGAGTAAGTCAGGTGGGGTGATTAATGGTTGCTGGAGAGCTGCAAATTATTTAAACCACAGGGAGCAACCAGGGCTTGGGTGCATGTTGTAGGTGAGGCTGCGTCTGATAAAGTCTGTTTGCTCAGGGAGGACCTGGTCCCTTAAAAACCCAGGGCAGGTGAGTCTCCAGGGCCCTCCCAGACTGAGGGTGGGGAGTGGAATGGGCTGGAAGCCTTTTGACCCTGACCCAGACCCCTTCCCTCCGTGTCGGATAGCGCCACCCGTTTGGTCTCTGCAGCCCCCTGCTTTCCTTCTGGGGGTGCCATGGCAATGCAGCAAGTGGGGAGAACTTGAGCCGAACCCACAGCCGCCCAGCTAAGGCTGTTGTCTGGCCCCCCCAACCCACTTTTGGGACCGTGTGGGTCAGTGTTTTCTCCCCATGCCACCCCCGTAGGAGTCTGTGCCTCTTCCCAAGTGGATGGTCTGGGTCTTAGTGGAACTTGGGGGAGGCAGCTGCCTAGCCTTGTCTGAAGTCCCTTCCTTGGTCTACAAGCCACAAAGCCCTGGAAGGCAGTTATGAGACAGACACATCTTACGCAGGATTGATGGCCCTCTGTTTTCTTTGTGGCACAGCTCAGAGAGCACCTACAACATGCTTCGTAACACAAAAGTCCCTGCGGGGCTTAGTGATATTTGAAACGATAAAAGAAGTTGAAGCACCAAGTCATGAGACGCTGAGATTGGAAGAGGGCATGAATGAGGGCCGAGGGTGCTCCAGGAAGGCGCTCGGGTGGGCCCAGGCCCTTGGCAGTAAACCTTGCACAGGAGTAGTACTATTCAACAGTATCAATGGGGTTGAGTCGGTGAGGCTAGGGAAGGCATTCCAGACTCTAGCCACAAGTGGCGTGAAGCTCTGTGTCCCCCCCCCCCCCCCCCCCGTGTACGCCGCCATGAAACGATAAAAGAAGTTGAAGCACCAAGTCATGAGACGCTGAGATTGGAAGAGGGCATGAATGAGGGCCGAGGGTGCTCCAGGAAGGCGCTCGGGTGGGCCCAGGCCCTTGGCAGTAAACCTTGCACAGGAGTAGTACTATTCAACAGTATCAATGGGGTTGAGTCGGTGAGGCTAGGGAAGGCATTCCAGACTCTAGCCACAAGTGGCGTGAAGCTCTGTGCCCCCCCCCCCCCCCCCCCGTCTACGCCGCCATGGGATGGATGACGGGTTGGGGGGCTAGGGCCCACCTTCTCTGCATAGCTGACTTGATTTCCCCTCTTTTGTGGTCACTTGTAAACAGCGGACTGCAGTGGGTGCCAGAGTCAGGAAGCAAGACCTGGAGGCCCACTGCCTGTGGGTGGAGGACCCAGGGTGGGTACTCCCCTGGTGGGATGTCCGTGCACAGGAGGCCTAGCGGGAAGGGCTGTGGGGACGTCTCTGCTGAGAGTGGAGCCAGGTGGGGAGAGAGGAAGCCTGCCCGGGGGTCACTGGCATCATCGCCGTGGCTGCCAGGTGGTGCGGTTTCATGCCCCTGTGAGGCTGGAACCTGGGACCGGCCCCACTGTCCCCTGACAGTTGAGCAGCGCATGTGGGAATATGTCCTCCCATGGGCGTTGAGCATGGAGAGAAACTCAAGGTAGAGGTTTTCAGGCCTAGATTCTTCCAGGGGAGCGCTTTTTAAATGGTTTCAGTGACAGGTTAAAACCCAGCCCGACAAACCACAGCCTCTCTTGTCTTCCTCCTTGTCCTCGTCCTTGGGGTGGAGTTATGGTGCAGCATGGCTTGTGGCCAGGTAGTATGGAGTAGGAAGTGTGACTCTTAACGAAGGGGAATTGAACAGCCCAGCTTTGGGAAGCAGAGAGAGAAAAGCGAACAAACCAGGCCTGGCAGAGGGTCTCCAGGGGGCACCTTGGTAACAGTGCCTCGGGAACTGGGAATTCAGCTGGTTTGATTTTTTTTTTTTTTTTTCCTTCAATACTAGGAAACAAGGGCAATTGCAAAGATATTCCAAAACAGAGAATTACTGACATCTAGTTGGCTCTGGAGTGTACTGAGGTTTAAAAATCATATTTACCTTATTAATATGTCAACCTTAGGCTAGTGTTAACATGCACTTACTGATTGGCCAGTAGCGGGTGACAACTGGGTGGCAGGGCCACACCATCAGCCTGGGAGTGAACAAGATTCAGAATTCAGAGCAAATCCTGGAGATCAGATTCCCGGGAATCTCTGTGTGTGTGATTGTCCCAGCTCTTTTAATACTCTGTGTGTGTGATTGTCCCAGCTCTTTTAGGATCTGAGTGTTGAGATATGTCCCCACCGAGGCACCCCACGACCACAGACAGGCGGTTAGCATGGCTGAGAAACTAGACCTGCACGGAGGAGGGCCTGCAGAAATGGGTTTCTGGCTGAGTCCTACGCAGTCAGTGGCAGCAAGGAGGAGAGGCCTAGGCGTCTGGAGCAAGGCTGAGACGGAGCAGTTCTGGAGTGTGTGAACAGGCCGGAGCCCTACCCGCCTGGCCCATCATGGTCCAGAGGCTGTGGGTGAGCCGCCTGCTGCGGCATCGGAAAGCCCAGCTCCTGCTGGTCAATCTGCTGACCTTCGGCCTGGAGGTGTGCCTGGCTGCAGGTATCACCTACGTGCCACCCGTGCTGTTGGAAGTGGGGGTAGAGGAGAAGTTCATGACCATGGTGCTGGGTGAGTCCCCACATCCTCCTTCCCTCCTGCTCCAGATATATGTCCCCTGGGGAAGTAGGGCGACAGGGCCTCTGCCCAAAGAGCTGCTTGGAGGCAGAGGTGGCTGCCTGCTGTCCCTCAGCCTGGTGGGTCAGCGTGGCTGGGGAGGGGGTGACCCTGGGCTGAGGGGGTCTGAGAGAAAGAAAAGGGTACAGGGACGTTCCCTGGTGACCTCTGTATCCCTGGTCCCTACGCCATGCATGGCCCACAGGAGACACTGGAGAAACTGCCCTTTGTAATTCATACCTGTGGTCTCATTTAATTCCTGCAGCAACGCTTTGAGGTTACCCATTTCACAGAGGAGATGATGGAAGCTAATAAGCGGTTAGGTGACTTAGGCCGCTGGACGGCTAGCTTAGCTGCTGATTAGTAGGGTCAGGACCACCCTCAGCCCCCACCGCCAGGGCTCTTTCTTGCCGCTAGGGGGCAGGGGCTGGGCTCCTAACTGCCGACAAATTCTGTAAAAGCCACGGAGGGCAAATGTCATCATCATGTGACTCCCAGGAAGAGGGGGCTCTGTCAGGATGACAGGCTCTGGGGTCAGAGTGCCTGATGAAACCGTGCCTGTGCACGGCGATCACTGGTCAGTTGGGGCACTAGTGATCCTAGTTGTGAGGAGTAAATTGGGGTCCTGTGCAGTACTCAGCACAGCCCCAGTACACAGTTGGCCCTCCATGGGATATCATCATCATTTCCATCCTTCTCGAGGCAGTTGGTACCCTTCCCCCTGCCCCTTCTGGGCCCCAGCCTCCAGCTCATACTACTTGCCCTTCTTGCAGGCATCGGTCCAGTGCTGGGTCTGGTCTCGGTCCCACTCCTAGGCTCAGCCAGCGACCACTGGCGTGGGCGCTATGGTCGCCGGAGGCCCTTCATCTGGGCCCTGTCCCTGGGTGTCCTGCTGAGCCTCTTCCTCATCCCGAGGGCCGGCCGGCTGGCGGGGCTGCTGTGCCCGGACACCAGGCCCCTGGAGCTGGCACTGCTGATCCTGGGCGTGGGGCTGCTGGACTTCTGCGGCCAGGTGTGCTTCACTCCGCTGGAGGCCCTCCTCTCTGACCTCTTCCGGGACCCAGACCACTGTCGCCAGGCGTTCTCCGTCTACGCCTTCATGATCAGCCTGGGGGGCTGCCTGGGCTACCTTCTGCCTGCCATCGACTGGGATGCCAGTGCCCTGGCCCCCTACCTGGGCACCCAGGAAGAGTGCCTCTTTGGCCTCCTCACTCTCATCTTCCTCACTTGCGTGGCAGCCACACTGTTTGTGGCTGAGGAGGCAGCGCTGGGCCCAGCCGAGCCAGTGGAAGGGCTGTCGGTCCCCTCTGTACCACCCCACTGCTGCCCGTGCCACGCCCGCCTGGCTTTCTGGAACCTGCGCGCCCTCTTTCCCCGGCTGCACCAGCTCTGTTGCCGCATGCCTCGCACCCTACGCCGACTCTTCGTGGCCGAGCTGTGCAGTTGGATGGCATTCATGACCTTCACACTGTTTTACACAGACTTTGTGGGCGAGGGGCTGTACCAGGGTGTGCCCAGGGCTGAGCCAGGCACCGAGGCCCGGAGACACTATGATGAAGGTAAGGCCTTGGCAGCCCGGGGCCCTGTTGTGGGAGCTGCCCTCCAGTGGATGTTCGGGCTCAGGGAGATGCCCACGGCCTGTGCCTGGGCTGGAAGCTGTGCATCTGGGCCCCGATTTCCCCGTCAGGAAAAGGGGCCAGCGTGCAGGCTGTGTGTCCAGCTGCTCAAGGAGCAGAGTGGCTTCGCTGCAATCTCAGCAGAGCCTTGGGCTGATTGGAGAGTTTGATCAGTCGTTGCCCCAACTTGATGGAGGAAGAGGCTGAGCTTATTTAAGGTCCAGAAGCTGGGCCTCGGGTTCGCCTGGCCCGAACTTCAGTGTGCCCTCTGCTCCCCTACTGACTTTCCAAATCGCCTTGCCAGCCCCTTCCAGCTCAGGTGTCTGGAATTCTATCTTGGAGCCCCCAGCAGAAATGTCTTTGTTTTCCCTCTACCCCTCCTGACAAGCTGAGCACAGCCAGCTCTTAGAACATCTTCCTTTGCCCTTAGCCAGTGGCTTTGACCACATTCCCTGAGGTCAGTGGAAGAACCTACACTCCTGTTGCCATGGGTAGGGCAGAGGATGCTGGGGAGCAGGTCCGGAAAATAGCAGGTCTTGGGCAGCAGGTGCCTGTGGCTCCTAATTCTGAGCACCCCCCGCCCATGGTATTGGGTCCTTTTTCCCCACGCCCTGTCTGATGGCCTCTTCCCCCTCCCCACTCCAGGGGTCCGGATGGGCAGCCTGGGGCTGTTCCTGCAGTGTGCCATCTCCCTGCTCTTCTCTCTGGTCATGGACCGGCTGGTGCAGCGATTCGGCACCCGGGCAGTCTATCTGGCCAGCGTGGTGGCTTTCCCTGTGGCTGCCGGTGCCACGTGCCTGTCCCGCAGCGTGGTGGTGGTGACCGCTTCAGCTGCCCTCACTGGGTTCACCTTCTCTGCCCTGCAGATCCTGCCGTACACGCTAGCGTCCCTCTACCACCGGGAGAAGCAGGTACTCGCCCTGGCCGCTGAGTGGAGTGGGGTGGAGGGGCAGCTGACTGGCCCAGAACCGGTGTCTAGCAAGAGAAGCTGGAGAAGGAATTCTTTGATCGGAGAGGAAGCCTGTTGTGGCCCCAGGGCCAGAGACTTGGGCTGCGGAAGGAGGGTGTAGATTAGATTCTGGGAATGACTTCCTGGTGTCAGGACTATAAAGCACTTAAAGTGGATGATTGCAGGAAATGTGAAATCCTTCTCTGGAAATCCTGAAGAACCAGGCTAGCAGAAGCCCTCAGTCAGGGTTGAGTTGTTCTGTGCAGAGGCAGGGGGCTGGATCAGATGACCTCTGGGGCACCCGGCTTCAGCACCCAGTGAGTGGGAAAGGTCTGGTGTGGGCCACGCCTCTCCTTATTCAGGGGGGGACCTTGTGAGTGACCCAAACCTTGCTTTGGTCTCGGAGATGGGGAAAGCTCCTTACCGCCCCTTCCCCTCTTTCGGTTTGTCTTCCTTTTCTGTTTAATTCTCTCTTTTCTTTTCCTGCCTCACTCCTTTGCCTCGTCCCCTCCCCCCGCCCCCATGGCGGATCTCTGAGCCTGATGCGCCTGACACCGCTCGCCTGGGCACTGTGTAAGTTGGGGGGCCTCCTTCCTGCTCAGCCCCACATTAACCAGCCCCTCCAGGGGCCCCCTTGTCTGGGAAGCCTCCTGACCAGGCTGTGTGGTCACCTT
Organism: Physeter macrocephalus; assembly: GCF_002837175.3. Classification (NCBI taxonomy): domain Eukaryota; kingdom Metazoa; phylum Chordata; class Mammalia; order Artiodactyla; family Physeteridae; genus Physeter; species Physeter macrocephalus. The sequence continues at coordinate 39,360,441 of NC_041217.1, forward strand.
TGTTGTCTCCACTGGCCTCACTGAGCTACGGCCCTGGGTGCAGAGCTCTGCCCGGAGGGCAAGAGGTTGGGGCGTCCCGAGGAAAAAGAGATGCAGCCTGGCTTCATAGGGCTTCTAGACTGTAGGAAGGACACAGTCTGCCCCTTGTAGGACATGGGTAGGGTAACTGGGAGGCTGGTTAACTGAATAGGTAGCTGCAGGGGTGGGGGTGGAGGTGGGGCTTTGGGTTGGGGGAAGCTGGTCCCCGAGGCCCCTGTCAGCACATTGATAACCTTCATCATCCTCCACGTTTTCCCGCCCTGGTTGGGGGCTTGGGCTGGTGTCCGGAAGCCAGGCTTGGGCATGTGCCAGGGAATGTGCTGAGCTGGTCTTCCCTTCAGGCTGAGAACACGTCTGTCCCCAGGGGCCTCTCCAAGCTCCAGCCGCACTGATCTTTTGTGGGGTGGCAGGCAGGAGGTGGTCCCAGGCATGGTTGGCCCCGCACCCCATCTATGTCTGCTTTGTCCACTTCTGGCTGCACCGTGAGCCTTGGGATTCCCTGGTGTCCGGCTTGAGCTCTGCCGTGGCTCCCAGCGCTAACTCAGCTGACCCTGAGAGCTCTGTGTTAGGCACTAGTGGGCCTGGGGAAAGTGGTCAGATGAGTTCTGGCCTCGTCCTTAGATAGGAGGGAGGCTCTGGGACATTGCGGGCAGGGCGGGGGCAGGTCACACTGATCCAAGGCAGACAGTGAGAAGGAACGAGAAGGCTTCGGCCTCAGCACTGCTGGACCACGGGAGTCAGGAAGAGGGCGATTCTTTCTGTTCCTCGCTTCCTCCAGGCTGAGTCTGAGGACCCTCCCTGCCCCAGGCTGGGGCCGCAGACCTCACATTAGGGCAGCAACTATAGCCTGGGCCAGTGGGAAGGGAGCAGCGTCTCTCTGTGGAGGTTGACAAGGGTGTCCCAGTGGGGAGGTGGTAGGGGCAGGAGGATGAGGGTTAGGAGCATCTGTGTGGGCCTTTGGGGCCTTGGGGCCCCACCTTCGGACTTTGTTCCTCTGCTCTGACATGTCTCTGCCCACCTGTCTTCATTCATCTGTGTCTTTCCTTTACCTTGGGGTTCTGTTCTCTTCCTAACCTGCAGTACTGAGTTTGTCTGTCACTTACTGATTCTAGGAGAGGCTAGAGGAGACCTAGACTTCTGGTTTCAGGTGTCCCCCTCTGACCCCCCCGCCCCCCTTCTGAGGAGAATCCTCACTAGACCCAGACCAAGCAGGGTCTGCTCAGTTTTCTGACCTGCTGCCCGATTTTCATTAAGGCCTAGTGCCTGGTTTCTTCTAGCCCCTGGGATAAAGGCCAGGGCCTGTTCTCCTAGTTGGGGGATCCCATGCTTGGGTACATACCTGTCCTTGTGTGTTCCCCTCCCCCCAGGTTTTCCTGCCCAAATACCGCGGAGATGCTGGAGGTGGTGCCAGTGAGGACAGCCTGATGACCAGCTTCTCGCCGGGCCCTAAGGCCGGATCTCCCTTCCCCAGTGGACACGCGGGTGCTGGAGGCAGCGGCCTGCCCCCTCCTCCACCTGCACTCTGCGGGGCCTCTGCCTGCGATGTCTCCATGCGTGCAGTGGTGGGCGAGCCACCGGAGGCCAGGGTTGTCCCGGGCCGAGGCATCTGCCTGGACCTTGCCGTCCTGGACAGTGCCTTCCTGCTGTCCCAGGTGGCCCCGTCTCTGTTTATGGGCTCCATTGTTCAGCTCAGCCAGTCTGTCACTGCCTATATGGTGTCGGCTGCAGGTCTGGGTCTGGTTGCCATTTACTTTGTCACACGGGTGGTATTTGACAAGAGCGACTTGGCCAAATACTCTGTGTAGAGTACTTCCAACCCACTGAGGGAGGACCTGCCTCACTGGGTCCCAGCTCTGCCTATTGCAGTCTCCCCGTTGGCCCGGTAGGGCTGGGGGCTGGGGGGCCTTCCAGTTTCTATTGGGGGCCTTCCAGTTTCTATTGCTGCCAAAGTGATGTGGCTCTCTGCTGCCTCCCTGTGGCAGTGAGGTGTGTAGCTGCACAAGCAGGGGACTGGGGCTTCTTCCCTCCCACCCCTCCTCAGTCTTTAGGGCTGGCTGACTGGAAGCTCTCCAGAAGGCTTCAGTCTGGACTTCCACAAGGAGAGAAGGGCAGGGCATTTAATTAACTGTGCACTGGAATGCAGGACTCTGCCGGGGGATCACCCAGGCTCAGAGTTAACAGCTAGTGTCCTGGTTGAGAAATACCCAGAGAAGGGATTTGGGGAGCTGAGTAAACTCAGCCACCTGGTCTCCTACAACCAAGGCCTCTTATCCCATAGGTTCTCCCAGTATCGCTCTTGCATGGGAGTTTCTAATGTGAAACGCTCCTCTACAGGATTTGAAAGTATGAAAGTTACTGGGGGACGCGGTCCCGAGGGGAGAAGGGAAGCTGCCTAGCCCCACAGCGCCACCTCTCTCCTGTTCCCTCTCCCCTGCCTTTTATTAGGACTTGGCTTGTTGGCCCCTGTGTTGCCATCACAGGGACATCGGTTTTTAAATATTTAACTTATTTATTTAAGTAGAAGGGGAATCAAGGTGTTTAGGGGTTGGGTAGGATGAGATCCCTAATGACTAGGTCCCCTGAGACGATTGGTTATTGGGCTGAGAATTGTCAGAATCTCCTTATCCTGGAGTGATTGGTCTGGCCCCAGAACTGCCTAACCCTGAGCCTGGAAGCTCTGCTTACCCCAACTGATATCCCAAATCCTGTTACCCAAGGCGGGGAGGGCTGGGGAAAGGTGAAGGGTGGGGCTTCAGGTCTCAGCAGCCTCCGTAGCCTCCCCTCCCCTCTTGGCCCTGCCATCCCCGCCAGCTCCCCTCTGCTCCCTCTAGGACTGGGCTGATGAAGGAGCTGCCCAACCCCACCTTTCCCCACTGGCTCCACAGCCCGCTCCTTGGGGCTGTTTTGGGACCAGAAGCACAGAGTGTGGCTCCTTGAGCCTTTATCCGTCTCAGCCCCCAGGGCATATCTGTGCTTGGGGAATCTAGCACCAGAAACTCAGGAGCACCCCCTGCCTGGGCTAAGGAGGTCTTATCTCCAGGGGCTTTAAGTGCCGTTTGCAATAATGTTTTGTCTTATTTATTTAGTGGAGTAAATATTTTATACTGTATGTGAGCAATCAGAGTTTATGGTGATGAAATTAAAGCCTTCTTATATGTTTAATTGGTCTTTGTGTCTTTTCTCAGCGGAAAAGACCAAATCTCTCTCAAATTATCCTCAGCTTCTTTCTCATCAGGACCGTCTTAGGCAGCTTCAGTTCCCAGCACCACCAGCAGGTGGAGCCATAGACCAACACTCTTTTGTCCTTTGGCGATTGGGTGTGGCTGTGCTTCCCCAGAATTGGGGAGTCCCTTTGAGGGTGAGGGAGCGGGCGGGAGAGTAAGAAGTATAGAGAGTGGGGGCATTTTCCTTCTCAAATGGCTCTCGGTGTGGCCAAGGAGATGGAGCAAGCACCCATCATCAACCACAGCAATAGGAAGCCCCTGGCATGTATGGGTGAGGATTCGACACCACTGTGCCTGGGTTCCCACCTCCACCCTTCCTGCCAGGCTCAGGTCAAGTTCAGTCTTCTCAGCCTTGCCACCTCCTCACCCCTCCAAACTTGACCGGCCTTCCTGTCCCTTAAATTCAAATGGTCAGTATAGTTAACACCCTAGGCAAGGACTAGCTTTATTTTTTTAATGTTCTATGTTTTATTTAACTTTCTATTAGTTTTCAAACATACACAAGAAATGAGCCTGGTGATAATGAACCCAACTTCAACATTTATTGACATTCTGCCATTTTTATTTCATCTATTTTCCCTCCCCCACCCTTCCCCGCCCCCCGCCCCAGGGTATTTTTAAAGCATATGGCAGATACAATTTCACTTCACCTGAAAATACTTCAGAATGTATCTTTAAGAAATAGGACTTTTAAACAACTTGATCACAATACCATGAATATATTCAACAAACAGTAATTCCTTATCATCAGTTACCCAGCCCATGTACATTTTTCCCCAACTGCCTTGAAAATGTCTTTTTACAGTTGGTTTGTTCAAATCAAGATCGAACAAAAACAACAATTTGCATTTAGTGGTTATGCCTCTTAGGTTTCTCTAATCTCTAACAGTTTCCCTCTTTTTTAAAAAAATGCCATTCATCGGTGAAGAAACAGCCATTTTTCCCACAAAATTGTCCACATTTTATGTTTGGCTGACTGTATCCTCAGTGTTATTTAAAATGTTGCTTCTTCCCCCCCTTTTCCCCCATAATCTGGTAATAAGATCTAGCGGCGGGCTTCCCTGGTGGCGCAGTGGCTGAGAGTCCGCCTGCCGATGCAGGGGACGCGGGTTCGTGCCCCGGTCCGGGAAGATCCCACATGCCGCGGAGCGGCTGGGCCCCTGAGCCATGGCTGCTGAGCCTGCGCGTCCGGAGCCCGTGCTCC
>NC_041217.1:39364988-39371805 GCF_002837175.3 Physeter macrocephalus
GGGACACGGGTTCGTGCCCAGGTCCGGGAAGATCCCACATGCCGCGGAGCGGCTGGGCCCGTGAGCCATGGCCGCTGAGCCTGCGCCGTCCGGAGCCTGTGCTCCGCAACGGGAGAGGCCACAACAGTAGGGGGCCCGCGTAGCGCAAAAAAAAAAAAAAAAAAAAAGATCTAGCAGCTTGGTTATATTCAGATTTGATTGTCCCATCAGAGGGACACAGGCCTTTACATGTTTAACTTAATACCTCTGTACACTCCTACATAATTTTGAAGAAATTTCAGGTATCATATTTCATTCCTAAATATTTCAGGATGTATTTCAAAAAGATAAGCACTTATTTTTTTAAAAAAAACCACATAGTCACTTGCTATTATCAGGCCAAAAAAAAAAAATTCCTTAGTATAATCAAATATCCGGTCAGTGTTCACATTTCCCTGTCTCATAAATTTTTTTGTATAGTTTTTGTTCAAACTGAAACCTAAATAAGTTCCTTATGTTGCAGTTGGTTGATGTGTCTCTTAAATCTCTTGTAATCCACAGGTACCTCCTCAATTTTAACTTTTTTCCTTGCAGTTCATTTGTTAAGGGAACTAGATTGTTTGTCCTATAGATCATCTGGATTTTGCTGATTGCATCCCTGTGGTGATATTTCACATGTTTTTATTGCCCTTCTATTTTCTGTAATTGCCCTTCTATTTTGGTAATTACAGTCAGAGACCAGATCAGATTTGGTTTTTTTGTTTTTGCAAGAATACTTAATAGGTTTGTGTACCTCCATAGAAGGGAATATGTATTGTCTGCTTCTCTTCCTTTTTTGATGTTAGTAACATTGATATCTTAGATCCATTTTTTCATAGGCATTGGAAAATTATGATATTCTTTTATTTCCTTAACAAATGCTGGACTCCTTCCTTATATTTATCAGTTTTCAAAATAATGAATTGGTTACCCCCTAGTGATGACAGAGGTTTTTCCCTTTAATGTCATTATGTATTCATGTGTTTAAACATATGTGATATGTTTCAGTCCTTTGCATTTGCTATTCATGTTCAAATTGTTCCCATCTTTGGCCAGTGGGAGCCTCTTCAAGTTGATTTCTTTGAGTCCTTTTGACAAACTTCTAAATGGTCTTTGAAAGCTTCTTTGCTTTCTGGCATGACTAGATGTCCTGGCTCATCTTGTATATTTCTTGCCCTAGACCTGGAATGAGCTATTTTCTCTAAGGGTCTCTGGTTGCTTTTTGTGGAAAAAGGTTTTTTCCCACGGAGACCATAATATTGGCATTGGGAGTACTTGTTACTAGGGTGATCATTGGTTTTAGGTCTTTTCAGTGGACAAAGCTAGGAAAAATTTTTTTTATTGTAAATACATGGTGAGTTTCTGCTGATATTTCCAATTCAAATTCAGGATTATAGATTATATATGTTTATATATCTACATACATATGTACTTTACTTCTCTATCTAATTTCTACTACACTGAAACAGAGCTGAAGGCCTGGCCCAAGGCTTTCAGCATGTATGTGTGTATGTGTGAAAAGAAGCAAAAAGAACCACCGGTCAGTCATTAATGTCAGCCTGTCTGTGCCACCAGAACGTAGAACCTGGCCTAGAAGGCATGTTCATTCTTTCTCTCCATCCAAGGGAGAAAGAATGAACACTTGGGCAAACTGTTTCAGAATACACAAAAGGAGACTGGGAATCATTAGGGAACAGGAAACTTGGGCTCAGAGAGGCTTTTCTTTTCTTTCTTTTTTTAAAATTGAAACATAGTTGACATACAATATTATGTTAGTTTCAGTGTACTGCATAATGCTTTGATATCTGCATACATTATGCAGTGATCACCACAGTAAGTCTAGTGACCATCTGTCCCCATACAAAGCTATTACAATATTATTGACCATATTTCTTATGCTGTATATTACATACTCATGACTTATTTATTATATAACTGGAGTTTTATACCTCTTAATCCCCTTCATCTATTTCGGCTGTCCCCTGGCCCCCTATCCCTTCTTGTAACCATCCATCGTTCTCTGTGTCTGTGAGTCTGGTTTTGTTTTGTTTTGTTTTTTAGATTCCACGTATAAGTGAGATCATGCAGTGTTTGTCTCTCCCTGTCTGATATTTCACTTAGCATAATACCCTCTAGAGCCATCCATGTTGTCACAAATGGCCAGATTTCTCTTTTTTTATGGCTCAGTAATATTCCAGTGGGGTGTGTGTGTGTGTGTGTGTGTGTGTGTGTGTGTGCATGCGTGTGTGTGAGTGCACGCACATATGTACATGTATACCATATCTTCTTTTTGTGTGTGTGTGGAGCTGTACTGCATGGCTTGTAGGATTTTAGTTCCCTGACCAGGGATCAAACCCAGGCCCTTGGCAGTGAAAGCGTGGAGTCCTAACCACTGGACTGCCAGGAATTCCCACCACATCTTCTTTATCCATTCCTCTATTGATGGATACTTAGGTTGCTTCCATATCTTGGCTACTATAAATAATGCTGCAGTGCACCTTGGAGTGCATATATCTTTTAATTTAAAATCAGTAATTCAAGAGTTTTTGTCATCTTCAGATAAATACCAAGAAGTGAAATTGCTGGATCATATGGCAGTTCTATTTTTAATTTTTTGAGGAACCTCCATACCGTTTTCCATAGTGGCTGTACCAATGTACATCCCCGACAGTATACTAAGATTCCCTTTTCTCCACATCCTTACCAACACTTGTTGTTTGTTGTCTTTTTAATAATAGCCATTCTGACTGGTGTGAGGTGATATCTCACTGTGTGGTTTTTGTTTTGTTTTTTTGTTTTTTTTTTTTTTTGTGGTATGCGGGCCTCCCTCTGTTGTGGCCTCTCCCGTTGCGGAGCACAGGCTCCGGACGCGCAGGCCCAGCGGCCATGGCTTACGGGCCCAGCCGCTCCGCGGCATGTGGGATCCTCCCGGACTGGGGCGCGAACCCGGTTCCCCTGCATCGGCAGGCAGACGCGCAACCACTGCGCCACCAGGGAAGCCTGGTTTTTGTTTTTAATTAAATATTTTTTTAAATTTTTGGCTGCATTGGGTCTTCACTGCTGCATGTGGTCTTTCTCTAGTTGCGGCGAGCGAGGGCTACTCTTTGTTGTGGTGCACGGGCGTCTCGTTGCAGTGGCCTCTCTTGTTGTGGAGCATGGGCTCTAGAGCGCAGGCCCAGTAGTTGTAGTGCACGGGCTTAGTTGCTCTGCGGCATGTGGGATCTTCCCGGACCAGGGCTCGAACCCGTGTCCCCTGCATTGGCAGGCGGATTCTTAACCACTGTGCCACCAGGGAAACCCAGTATGGTCATTTTAACAATGTTAATTCTTCCAATCCTGATCACAGTATATCTTTTCATCTGTTTGTTGTCTTCAGTTTCTTTCGTCATAGTTTTCCAAGTACACGTCGTTTACCTCTGTGGTTAGGTTTGTTCCTAAGTATTTCACTCTCTTTGATGCAGTTAACTTCAGAGGCCCTTTTCTAGCACAAGTTTTCAATATTGGGGACCAGCTAAGCCAGCTCACGGGCTGTGAGGCCTTGTGTTGGTAGCGCCTCAGTTTTGTTTTGTTTTTTTTATTGGAGTATAGTTGATTTACAATGGTAGTTCCTCAGTTTTAAACTACATTCTTCACAGAAACACCAAGTTGCTAAGAAGTACAGAAGGGGAGGAAAGAAGCAGGAAGAAAGGGGACTCTGGAAAGGAGAAGGAAACTGCAAGTAAGCTCAGAGACATCACAAATAACATTTACTGAGTCCTTTTCATGTGGGGTCTCAGACGAGTGCAACCTGGCCAGTGCCCTTAAGGAAAATTTAATTTACGTGGAAAGGCATAAGCATGTATGAATCAAATGTTCATAGATGTATCAGGTAGGATGTACGTGGAAAATTCAGAACATGAACCAAAGATACTAACAGTTTAGAGAAGGGAAAATGATTTTTTTGTGGTGGAGAGAGGAAGGCTCTCTGGCCTCATCATGCTGGATCCTGCCCATCTCCCAGAGGGGGATGGAGCCCTGGGTCCTGGCTTGTGGTTTGAGCCCAGGAATTGGAGAAAGGGGGGTTGGAGTGGGGTTAGATGGGCAGTGCTCCATCTTTTGTACATTCATGGGTCTTCCTTTCTGGCCTGGGTGCCTCTCCCTGCAGAGCCAGTTACAGTGAGAAAGGGGAGCAGGAAGAGTAGGGGTGGGGAACATGCCACGGGTGGGCAGCTTGGATCTCAGGTTACTTCTTGTGCAGCTGGGGAAAAAGCCCTTGGTTTCCAGGATCAGATTTGATTACAGCAGCCTGGCAGTTTTGTCACTGTTGGCTGGAGGGCTGTTCAGAGTAGGAACTTTCTGACATCCAACACTGTCACTAGATCTCCACACACGTTAGGAGGTAGCTTGGTGTGCCCTGGCGACCAGGTCACTTGACCTCAGTCTGCCCCTTCCTAGCATTTGACCTTCAACAAGTCATTCTAGGGCTTCCCTGGTGGCTCAGTGGTTAAGAATCCACCTGCCAATGCAGGGGACACAGGTTCAAGCTCTGGTCTGGGAAGATCCCACATGCTGCGGAGCAATGAAGCCCATGCACCACAACTACTGAGCCTGCACTCTAGAGCCCGCGAGCCACAACTACTGAAGCCCGTGCACCTAGGGCCCGTGCTCCGCAACAAGAGTAGCCACCGCAATGAGAAGCCCACCCATCGCAACGAAGAGTAGCCCCCACTCGCCGCAACTAGAGAAGGCACGCACGCAGCAAGGAAGACCCAACGCAGCCAAAAATAAATAAATAAATTTAAAAAAACAACAAACAAACAAAAAAAACAAGTCATTCTACTATGTGTACAATGAGGGGGTTAATGGACCATCTCTACAGACAGCTCTAGACTTCCATGCTCCACAGTTCCCTGCCCTGTGTTCCCCACCCCCAGGACACTGTTTAGCACTTTATAGTCCCCAGTTAATGCTCTCCCCTTCCCTCCTTTCATCAAATAATATTTATCTATCTTCCTATATGCTGGACTCTATGTGTGCCCTGGGGCTGTGGCACTGAAGACTCAATCACCGGCAGCTCAGATGGGGCTGTGAGGAAGCAGACTGGGAGCAGCCTCCTGCCCGCTTAGGGGCCTCCATCCTGGAGAGGAAGCGGGCTCCAGGGAAGCAAGACGTGGGTCCGCCAGTGAGCAGCCGCCCGCATCCTGAGACCACCTCACCATCTGGCATGATTTCTCTCAGTCACGTGGAGAGAGCAGGTAGGCAGGGGACCCTGTTATCCTTCTTTCAGCAGTGACAAAACAGAGGCTTGCTAAGATGATGTGACTTGTCCAAGGGCACACTGACTCAGGGCTGGTTTTGTTCTACAGTCACCAATTTTAAATGGTGGAGGTGAGGGGTATGTAGGAAGCCGCTTAGTTATCTTTGCAGTTCTTCTGTAAATCTAATATTATTCCAAAATAAAAAGGTTCTTTTGTCTTTTGACCCATCTCACCACCTTCTGAAATACACCAACAAAATCAATTAGTCAACCATTACTGTTCACTGAACACCTGATAGGTATAAGGCTCCATGGTGCGTATAACCAAGGGGGTAATGAATATGTATCAAACGTGGTCCTTGCTCTCTGTGAGTTCTCAGGTTTCCCCATAGAAAAATAAGACATGTTCAAATGAAAAGTTATTTCTAATGGTACAAGGCAGTTTGATAAGTGCCAACAATACGTAGGAGTACAAGGGAAATGGGGAAACCACTGCTAGGAGGATGTTTTTTTAAATAGGGACAAAGATTATTTCCTTCTACAAAACAAGTTCAGTGTTTTTGACTTAATGAACACTTTTGAAATACATGAGCACTTCAATCGATAGTACATACATTTTCTCAGGCTTCCTGCATTAGTCATAAAGAAAACCACCAAGTCATATTGATTCTACATCCCAAATATCCCTCACACTGATTGCCTCACTGCTAACCTCACTGCCACTGTCATGTTGTCCCTCTCCTGGACCAATTCATTAACTGTAGCCATCTCCCTTTATCTGGTCTAATCTCCACTCACCCTGACTCCCGCAGCCATTAGGTCCATGCTTGTACTGCAGCCTGAGTTAGTTTCCCATGCACTGAGCTGACAGCCCCATGCTTGGGTGGCAGGGGAACCTCAGGCGACTCACCTGAACATGGCTCCTTCACATGTGGCTCCGTTCACCTCTTTATCCCCTTCATTGCCACCTCCCCATTCCCCCTGCCCCTCAAACCCTGCTTCAGCCATAGTGAGTTTCTTCCCACTGTTCAACCAAACTTTGCTCTTACGAGCCTCAGTGCCTTTGCCATTGCTGCAGTCTCTTTGTGGAAAGCCCTCTGCCTCTTCTCTGCCTATGGGAATCGTGGTTATTCTCCAACCCTCAGCTTAAACATCCCCTTCTCTTGTTCCCTGAGGTTAATCACTTCCTTCTCTGTCTTCCCATAACATACTGCTACTGTGCAACTCATGTACGTTGGACAAAAACTTGGCTTATCCACAGGATGGGGGAAAATATTTCCAAATGAAGCAACTGACAAGTGATTAATCTCCAAAATATACAAACAGCTCAGTAAAGAAAAAACAACCCAATCAAAAAATGACGAGGACCAGAGGGCAGACAGAAGAAGCAAGAAGAACTACAATCCTACAGCCTGTGGAACAAAAACCACATTCACAGAAAGATAGACAAGATGAAAAGGCAGAGGGCTAGGTACCAGATGAAGGAACAAGATAAAACCCCAGAAAAACAACTAAATGAAGTGGAGATAGGCAACCTTCCAGAAAAAGAATTCAGAATAATGA
>NC_041217.1:39372254-39373303 GCF_002837175.3 Physeter macrocephalus
TCCCTAACATGGGAAAGGAAATAGCCACCCAAGTCCAGGAAGTGCAGAGAGTCCCATACAGGATAAACCCAAGGAGAAACATGCTGAGACACATAGTAATCAAACTGGCAAAAATTAAAGACAAAGAAAAGTTATGGAAAGCAGCAAGGGAAAAATGACAAATAACATACAAGGGAACTCCCATAACGTTAACAGCTGGTTTCTCAGCAGAAATTCTACAGGCCAGAAGGGAGTGGCATGGTATGCTTAAAGTGATGAAAGGGAAGAACCTACAACCAAGATTACTCTACCTGGCAAAGATCTCATTCAGATTTGATGGAGAAATCCAAAGCTGTACAGACAAGCAAAAGCTAAGAGAATTCAGCACCACCAAACCAGCTCAACAACAAACACTAAAGGAACTTCTCTAAGTGGAAAACACAAGAGAAGAAAAGGACCTACAAACAAGACCCATATATATGCTGTCTACAAGAGACCCACTTCAGACCTAGGGACACATACAGACTGAAAGTGAGGGGATGGAAAAAGATATTCCATGCAAATGGAAATCAAAAGAAAGCTGGAGTAGCAATACTCACATTAGATAAAATAGACTTTAAAATAAAGTATGTGGGCTTCCCTGGTGGTGCAGTGGTTGAGAGTCTGCCTGCCAAGGCAGCGGACACGGGTTTGTGCCCCAGTCTGGGAGGATCCCACATGCCGCGGAGCGGCTGGGCCCGTGAGCCATGGCCGCTGAGCCTGCGCGTCCGGAGCCTGTGCTCCACAATGGGAGAGGCCACAGCAGTGAGAGGCCCACGTACCACCAAAAAAAAATAATAATAATAAATAATAATAATAAAGTATGTTACAAGAGACAAGGAAGGACACTACATAATGATCAAGGGCTCAGTCCAAGAAGAAGATATGACAATTATAAATATATATGCACCCAACATAGGAGCACCTCAATACATAAGGCAACTGCTAACAGCTCTGAAAGAGGAAATCAACAGTAACACAATAACAGTGGGGGACTTTAACACCTCACTTACACAAATGGACAGATCATC
>NC_041217.1:39374389-39374850 GCF_002837175.3 Physeter macrocephalus
TGCCAATAAAATGGACAACCTGGAAGAAATGCACAAATTCTTAGAAAGGTATAACCTTCCAAGACTGAACCAGGAAGAAATAGAAAATATGAAAAGACCAATCACAAGTAATGAAATTGAAACTGTGATTAAAAATTTTCCAACAAACAAAAGTCCAGGACCGGACGGCTTCACAGGTGAATTCTATCTAACATTTAGAGAAGAGCTAACACCCATTCTTCTCAAACTCTTCCAAAAAATTGAAGAGGAAGGAATACTCCCAAACTCATTCTATGAGGCCACCATCACCCTGATACCAAAGCCAGACAAAGATACTACAAAAAAAGAAAATTATAGACCAATATCACTGATGAATATAGACGCAAAAATCCTCAACAAAATACTAGCAAACAGAATCCAACAACACATTAAAAGGATCATACACCAGGATCAAGTGGGATTTATCCCAGGGATGCAAGGAT
>NC_041217.1:39375004-39375357 GCF_002837175.3 Physeter macrocephalus
AATCTATGACAAAGGAGGCAAGGATATACAATGGAGAAAAGACAGTCTCTTCAATAAGTGGTGCAGGGAAAACTGGACAGCTACATGTAGAAGAATGAAATTAGAACCCTCCCTAACACAATACACAAAAATAAACTCAAAATGGATTCGAGACCTAAATGTAAGACCGGGCACTATAAAACTCTTAGAGGAAAACATAGGAAGAACACTCTTTGACATAAATCACAGCAAGATCTTTTTTGATCTACCTCCTATAGTAATAGAAATAAAAATTAACCAGTGGGGCCTAATGAAATTTAAAAGCTTTTGCAAAGCAAAGGAAACTACAAACAAGACGAAAAGACAACCCTCAG
>NC_041217.1:39376024-39398616 GCF_002837175.3 Physeter macrocephalus
GGGTGTGGAGAAAAGGGAACCCTCTTGCACTGTTGGTGGGAATGTAAATTGATACAGCCACTATGGAGAACAGTATGGAGGTTCCTTAAAAAACTAAGAATAGAATTACCATATGACCCAGCAATCCCACTACTGGACACATACCCAAAGAAAACCGTAATTCAAAAGACACACGAGACACAGATGTAGAGAACAAACGTATGGACACCAAAGGGGGAAAGCCGCAGAGGGGTGGGGCTGGTGGTGTGCTGAATGGGGCAATTGGGATTGACATGTATACACTGATGTGTATAAAATAAATGACTAATAAGAACCTGCTGTATAAAACAATAAAATTCAAAAATCCAAAAAAAAAAATGACTAGAAGATCTTAGTAGACATTCCTCCAATGAAGATATACATTGACCTCCAAAGAAGGCCGAAAAGCACATGAAAGATGCTCAACATCACTAATTATTAGAGAAATGCAAATCAAAACTATAATGAGGTATCACGGTCCGGGAAGATCCCACATGCCGCGGAGCGGCTGGGCCCGTGAGCCATGGCCGCTGAGCCTGCGCGTCCGGAGCCTGTGCTCCGCAACGGGAGAGGCCACGACAGTGAGAGGCCCGCGTACCGCAAAAACAACAACAAAGAAACAAAAAAACAAACCAAAAAAAAACAAATGCTGGAGAGGGTGTGGAGAAAAGGGAACCCTCTTGCACTGTTGGTGGGAATGTAAATTGGTACAGCCACCATGGAGAATAGTATGGAGGTTCCTTAAAAAAACTAAAAATAGAGCTATCATATGATCTAGCAATCCCACTCCTGGGCATGTATACCTGGAGAATACCATAATTTGAAAAGATTCATGCACCCCAATGTTCAATGCAGCACTCTACAATAACCAGGACATGGAAGCAATCTAAATGTCCATTGACAGAGGAATGGATAAAGAAGATGTGGTACATATATACAATGCAAAATTACTCAGCCATAAAAAAGAATGAAATAATTCCATTTGCAGCAACATGGATGGACCTAGAGATTGTCATACTGAGTGAAGTAAGTCAGACAGAGAAGGACAAATATTGTATGATGGCACTTATATGTGGGATCTAAAAAAATAGTACAAATAAACCTATTTACAAAACAGAAATAGAGTCACAGATGTAGAAAACAATCTTATGGTTACCAGTGGGGGAAGGGGGAAGGGGTAAATTGGGAGATTGGGATTGACATACACACACTACTATATAGAAAATAGATAACTAATAAGGACCTACTGTATAGCACAGGGTACTCTACTCAATACTCTGTAATGACCTATGTGGGAAAAGAATCTAAAAAAGAGTGGATATATGTATATTTATAACTGATTCACTTTGCTATACAGCAGAAACTAACACAACATTGTAAATCAACTATATTCCAATAAAAATTAAAAAAAGAAACTTGGCTTATTCATCTACAAATTCATTTCACAAACAATTTTTAAGTAGCTACCATGTGCCAGAGTTGTGGCAGGGTGAAAAGATAGGAACAGTCCCTGCCCTCTTGGAGGTCCCCAACCAGTGAGGAGTTTGGAGACATACAGAAGCAATTACAGAATGTGTGACAATGCTATGACAAGGGGCACAGGGCTAGGGGAGTGCATAGAGGGGCCCTTGCCCGGTCTGGGATAAGGCTTGGTGGTAGCAGGTCAGAGAGGGCTTCCCAGGAGAAGCAATGGTAAATGAGATGGGCCCAAGAAGGCATTTGCAATCTGTTCCCCCAGCAAGTTTTTCCAGGGCTAAAGCTGCATCTTATTAATTGTTGTGTTGCCCCATATCTAGGTCTGTAGCTACACATAGTATTCAGTGGGTGCTCAGTAAATTTGCTTGCTTGATTCAATGAATTGTTGAGCAAACAAAATCGATGGGCAAATGAAAGCCATCTTACTTTTAAGCAAGTGGACAACCTCAGTTTAACACCCCTGCTTCAAATATCAGGTGGTTCGTCTGAAGATGAAGGCTGTGTTTTGCCTTTGCATTTTGCGTGGTTTATTGTAGTACTTCTTTTTGACCTTTAGATTCAGTTTAGTAATACTGTGTGAGTGGTTTCACATATTTTTGGAGAGAGTTTGTGACTTTTGTTTCAGTATGCTATAGAAGGAAGTAGTTAATTTAATTTATTAATGTCTGTGAATTTTATGGATAATATTTTCCTTAAAATGCTTGTAGAATTTTCTTAACATAGAAAAAGAAAAATTAAAGTTGTGAAGTGGGAGTGGAAAGAAATTGTAGGGGTGGTGGGCAGGCGGTAGGGGGAAGGGGTGGAGTTAAATACCAAGGATGACCTTGCCTTTATGTCCGGGATTTCAAAGCCATTTCCCATCCGATGTCTCTCTTGTTCACAACCAGGGCCAGGCCTTTCGAGTGACCATACTCTACTTCTACGAGTGTGATGGTTAATTTTATGTGTCAACTTGCTGGCCACAGGGTGCCCAGATATTTGGTGAAACATTATTATGGGTGTATTTGTGAAGGTGTCTGGGGGTGAAATTAACACAAATTGGTAGGTGGAGTAAAGCAAACGTGGGTGGGCCTTGTCCAGTCAGTAGAAGGCCTGCATAGAACAAAAAGGCTGGCCTTCCTCTGAGTTAAATGGAGTTCCTTCTTCCTGACTGCCCTCAAATTGGGACATCAACTTTTTTTCCTGCCTTTGGACTCAAACTGAAACATCAGCTCTTCCTGGGACTTGAGCCTGCTGGCCTTCAGATTGGAGCTACACCACCGTTCTCCTGGTTCTCAGGCCTTCAGACTTGGACTGGAACTGCACCACTGGCTCTCCTGGGTCTCCAGCTTGCCAACTAACCCTGCAGATCTTAGGACTTGTCAGTCTCCATAATTGTGTGAGCCAATTTTTTATAATGAATCCTTCTCTGTATATAAATCCTACTGGTTCTGTTTCTCTGGAGAAATGTGACTAACAGAATGAGGTCTTACTAACACCAGGTAAATCATCAACTCACAGATGCCAGAGCTGGGCATCAAACACCTCCCTCAGTTTATGGATGATGAAACTGCAGCCCAAGAAGGAAGGGTCTTCCCGTGGCATACTCCACCTACCATGTTCACTACTTAGCTGATGCTTGGAATCTCCTTAACTGGAAACCATATTTACAAAGAATACTTAAAATGCAAATATCCCTGGGAGAATAATATACTGATATGAATTCATAAGAGAATATAAATGACTTGATGAAATGTTTTCTGAAGAGCAATTTTTGGTGGGGGAAGGCAAGAGTACAAGGGGAAAAGATAGACATAGTTCCAACCCCCTTAGAAAGGGGGTCCTTGATGAATGAGAGTTTCAGAGATGGACAGAAGCAAGCCATGCACGATGGGCATAGTTTGGTTTTTAAAAGTGAAAGGAGGAGGCATTTGGGATGGTGGGAGGTGGGGTCCAGGAAGGGCAGGGCAGGCCCACAGACTTCACCTCCTTATGACCTTGAGAGCTGGACCAGACCACTGTCGTCTATGTTGTGCTGGGAAGCTGAAACTTCACACATCTGAGGGCATGAGTGGCTGGAGCTGGCCCAATCCTTAATTTCAGTGAGCTCGCAAGAAATTTCTGGAAATACAGACTTCTAGCAGTAATGCTTGCCTTTTTAAAAAAATAACATTTGGGGGCTTCCCTAGTGGCGCAGTGGTTGGGAGTCTGCCTGCCAGTGCAGGGGACACGGGTTCAAGGCCAGGGGGCTGGAGGAAGGTTACAGAAATATCGATTTTTTTTTTTTTTTTTGCGGTACGCGGGCCTCTCACTGTCGTGGCCTCTCCCGTTGCGGAGCACAGGCTCCAGACGCGCAGGCTCAGCGGTCACGGCTCCCGGGCCCAGCCGCTCCACGGCATGTGGGATCTTCCCGGCCCGGGGCACGAACCCATGTCCCCTGCATTGGCAGGCGGACTCTCAACCACTGCGCCACCAGGGAAGCCCCAGGAATATAGATTTTGATAGTCAAGAGTCAATGGGCTGCTTCAGGAGGTAGGGATCTCCCTGCACTGGAGACACTGGAGCATGGGCTGGACGAGTGCTTGGTGCAGGGTAAGCGTTAAGGGTTGGTTGGTCTACGTTATTTTTAAGCACTTTCTAACCCTGAGATTCTGATATGAAGCTATGGATGATGGTCAGTTGTCACGGATAGAGGAGTCTGAAGAAGTTTGTTATGAGCATTCATCCAACCAAACATATTGGCCTGTTGTGTATGAAGCGCTCTATTCAGCATGAGAAACTAAAGTCCCCGTCCCAAGGGCACAAATGGCTTTAATACAAAGTGGAATGTTTTATAGGTCATAAAGAGGTACACACTTCTCTTTCTCTTCTGTTAGAGATCTGAATCTGGATGAGCAGGCAGAGTTAGGCTAGCACCTAGAAGATTGTTTTAAGATGGCTAAGGAGAACGTGTCAGCAGAAGGGAGATGGCCAGTGGAAGCTGAAAGGGGGGACCAGATGAGGAAGGTGTTGGGGGTGATCGGTCCCATGCTGTTCAGAAGGGGCTCCCTTGCCAGTACCCTGTTGTGCAGCTGGCATATCTAGTTACCATGTGCTACGGTCTGAATGTTGGTGTCCTCCCAAAATTCGTATATTAGAATCCTAATCCCCAAAGATGATGGTATTAGGAGGTGGGGGCTTTGGGATGTGCTTAAGTCATGAGGGTGGGGCCTTTGTGAGTGGGATTAGTGCTCTTACAAAAGAAAGCTCACAGAGCTCCCTCGCCTCTTCCACCCTGTGAGGACACAGAGAGGTGTTGGTTCTGACCCAGGAAGCAGGCTCTCACCAGAATGCAACCATGCTGGTGCCTTGACCTTGGGCTTCCCAGCCTTCAGAACTGTGAGAAATAAATTTCTGTTGTTTATAAGCCACGCGGTCTGTGGTATTTTGTTACAGCAGCCTGAACGGGCTAAGACATCATGGAACATTTGACTCATTTAGCCCACTCTCTCTGCCCAGACACCATGCTCCTCAGTTAGCATGATGGTCATGATTTGGCTTCTCATGTTAATTTCTCTACAGGAAAGGTGTATGACAGAAGGACCCCGTCGCAGCACTTATCTCAGTGTTCTAATCGTTTGCTGGTCCATGTGTTACCTAGACTGAGGTTCCTGGTGGCTCTCTCTCTTAGCTCAGGGCCTGGCACTTAGCAGGAATTCATGAAATGTTTGTTAAGTGATGCAGGCTGGAGGGAACAATCACATCTAATTGGGGTGGAAGTGGGCAGTGGTCAGGAGAAACAGAGAAGTAACATTTGAGAGCTGGGCCTTCCTTGAAGTGCGAGTTCCTCATTCGGTACTTACTAAAGTCCCTATTATGTACCAGGCACTAGGCTAGGAGACACTGGGTACATAGAGATGATTGACACAGTCCTTGCTTTCAAGGAATTCCATGCGATGGAGGAAACATTCCAGGCTGAGGGAGCTACATACACAAAGTCCTGGAAGTGCCTGATGTGTTTGAGGGGCTTTAGTGTGTGAGGCTGGAGATTAGGCTGAAAAAGGGCTAGACTGTAAAGGGTCACTAATCAAAATAGGAAACACTGAAGGATGATATGGCCTTTAAACCTTGCTCTTCACAGGCCTGTCAGGCCAGAGTTTGGACTTTATCCTGGAAGCAGCAGAGAAATCAATCACTGGACACTCTCAAATGGATGAGTGACATAATTGAATGTGGGTTTCAGTAAATTTCCTGGTGGTAATGTGGAGGATGGGCTGGAATGCCTGGATACCAGGAGAGAAGTTAAAAGGCTACTGCAATAGTCCTAGCAAGAGATGGTGAGAGCCTTTGGGACAGGCATGAGGAGGGGACAGATGTGAGGTAGTCCAAAGATGATTAGATACAATAGACCACGGTGACCATTTGTGGAGGGTGAGGAAGAAGGAAGCATTAGAGATGACTGAAATGTCTGGGTAATGCTTTCAACTGAAATTGGGAAGGAGGATTTGGGGAGGTGTGGCAGGTGCAGGTAATGAGTTCAAGTTGTATATTCTGAGGTGGAGGGCAGGTCATGAGGACATCAGGTGAAAAAATCCTGTAGGAAATTGGAAACATGGATCCACAGTTCAGGGCAAAAGTAAGGGTCAGAGATAAAGTTTAGGGGTCATTAGCATTTGGGTGGTGAACAAAGTGTTGGAGAGAATGAGGTCCCTTGTGGGGAGTGTGTTGAGGCACAATAGCCCAAAGATAGAACTCTAAGGCAGGGATAGAGCCCATTCTTCAGAGCTGGTGGAACAGAAGCCCCCAAAGAGACAAAAACCGGCCAGAGAGATAGAAGGAGAATCATGGAAGCCAAGAGAGAACTGTGTTTCAGGGAAGGTGCCAGGAAGAAACATCTAAGCCTGCTTTGGAAGTCAGGGGATGTTTACCTAAGGAAGTGATGTTTGAATTAGTCTTAAAGATGGAGAACAGGATGATGCCTGGAAAGCGGAGGTCAGATCTGGCAATTAGGATGCCTGTAGCCTCCACTAGGGAAGAGTCAATGGTGGGGCCAATAGACATATTCAGTGGATCGAAGAGTGAGTGCAAGGTGAGAAAGCATAGGTGGCAAATATAAACCATTATTTTTTGAAATTTGATACTAAAGGGAAAGAAAGAGAGGAAAAAATAGGCTGAGAGTTGAAGGGGGAAGTTCCCTTAGGATGGGTGGCTTGAACCCCAGTGCACTTCTCCAGTGCATCAGGTATGTTCATGCCCTTCGCCTAGATGATCTAGTCATTCCGTGAGTATATTGAGCAGCTCTCAGGGTAGGGACTGTGTTGGGTGCTGGGCTGCAGTGGGGAACAAGACCTCTCAAGGACCCGGTCCAAAGGGTTAAAGAGACAAATAAGAAATTTCAGGTCAGTGTGGTGAGTGCCACAGACAGGGTCAGTATGGGACACGATGGGAGACACTGGAGGTCACAAACCCAGCCTGGGGTTTGGGGTTTCTCCCTGGAGCAGGTGACATCTGAGCTGAGACCTAAAGTAGAAGATAGCCAGGTGGGGCAGGGCAGGGCAGGGCAGGGCAGGGGAAAAGGCATTCCAAGCAGAATGTTTTTCCTGCAAATCCCGTCCCCAATTTTCTGTAAATCCTAGACACCCTGGATGCCCGTGGAGAACATGAGGAGCCTCCTGCCGTTTCTACCCCTATTTAACATGCTTTCCTGTGTCATAGTGGTTTTTACCCCCTCGTCTGTGTGTCTCCTGAAGCATCTGGTGCAGTGTTCAGCACATGGCTAATGCTTAAAAAAAAATTTTACATGAAATCTTCTCAAGCCCAAGGACCACTATTGTGGCCAAAACATTTTCAAGGGGCCCCTGGCAAGGTTAATAAACAGAGGTGTAAAGGGAAAGGAAAAGTAGACATAGGAAGAAGAATAAGGCTGAGAGAGATGGCTGGGGTGGAGGTGGGGAGAAAGCAAAGAAACGAAGATCAAGTGTACATAGGGTGGCGAGGGATACAATTCCAAACAAAATCTAACCAGAACTCTCTGCTCCACGGAACCTTGCCTTTGGATTCTTTTCTGTCACGGGCAGAACCCCCTATTCTCCCTCTACTTTAGGGCTCTCCCATTGGAATCTGACTTCTAGACATATTTGATCAGTTATATGCAACACAGCTGCATTTTCTCAGGAATGGGGAGAAGCTGAGAGAAAGAGGGGAGGAAAAAAGCCCTCCAGACACAATTTTCTTCACAGGGTGAGCCCAGACAGAATTCAAATTTCCTTCCCTTGAGAGAGGGAAGCTGGTGGCTGTGTCACACTTCTAAATTGGGTACACAACTCACAAGCTAAGTTCTGTAGCACAGCAAAACTAATTTTGTTTTGCAGCTGGATAAAGTAAGGAAGAAAAAAGCTGGCATTACAGATTTTTGAATTGGCACCATGTCTTTCAAACTCCACCTCTTTCAGGAAATGTTCCTTAATGCAGTGGGAGGTGGTAATTTCACTCCCTCTCCCATCCCCTCCTCACCACAAGAAACCCTGTTTAGAGCTGCACTTACCCCTTCATTCGTCGGCCTGACTTTGCTTTGCCCATCATCTCTGGATCCTTTGCTGAATTCTTTGTCTATGTCAATAGGATCAACATAGATAATGTGAAAGAACTCTAAAAACAATGGAAGTCGTAGATAGTAACGATGGTCTCTGAGGGTGTCAGTGTCACTGGTCCAAGACTGAAAGTTCCTAGGAAAAAGAACAAAGCCTCTTTGAGTTTCCTCTACAGTAAACAGCTTAGTATTATGCTGAATAATAGTATTGGTGGTTCCTGAATTAATTGTAATTGAAAAAAAAATTTCCAGCCAGTTATCACAATATATACAAGAGAGGAAACAAAACTTCTAATTTAAAATTCAGAGCAATATGTATCCTACAAGGAGTTGGATAAGCCACCTAGAATCATACAGTTACACACAAGGTGGATTTCATGAGCTTTTGTCAATTAAGTTATATCTTTTCTAAAGGGCAGTTAGGAATAAAGTTCCCTCCTCTTTCTCTAGAACATACTCCATATCAATTTTCATAAGCCTAGAGAAAAGCACATTTATCAAAGACCAATAAAATTATTATTTTTTAAATTTTATTTTATTTTTTATTATTTATTTATTTGGCTGTGTCGGGTCGTAGTTGCGGCACACGGGATCTTTTGTTGTGGTGCGCGGGCTCTTCGTTGCAGGGCACAGTCTTCTCTCTTTTTGTGGCATGAGGGCTCCAGAGTGCACAGGCTCAGTAGCTGCCGCATGCGGGCTCTCTAGTTGTGGCGTGCGACATGGGCTTAGTTGCCCCACGGCATGTGGGATCTTAGTTCCCTGACCAGGGATTGAACCCGCGTCCCCTCTATTGGAAGGCAGATTCTTAACCACTGGACCACCAGGGAAGTCCCCCAAAACCAATAAAATTATCTTAGGTTGAAAATAGTAGTGCAGGAGGAAAGAAGTAGCCAGGTGTAGATTCTAAAGATGAAAATTATATGAAGGTGTGTTTGTGACAGGTCATTAAATGTATTAGATAGTTTCTATGCCCCAGGCACGTAACTGCAATAACTCATGTCTCGTCGTGTTTCCCTCTCTGGGAAAACAATGTGAAGATTACAGCTGGGGCTGAAAGATGTTGCCATGAGTTTTCCTCATAGTCTAGAGGCCACGAGTACCCCGTTCAAGGACCTTTTCAGGGATTTTTCTCTGGACCTTGAATATTCTCTGATTATTGGGGATGAAACGTATTTGCCCAGAATAACAGTCTTGGTGAAAAGACATTTCTAACCATCATTTCACTGTTTGTCTTTGGTGAATTTTAGGCCCTTGATAGGTAATGCGGCTTAGCAAATGCTGCCAAATTCTATAGACAACTAGCGTGTATTTTATTTTCAAGTAACTTTTCCTCTATCAAGATCTCAATTCTCACCAATATAGTAACTATAGGATCATTTAACAAGAGTTCGGGCATAGTTTGCTCAACCATCTTTTTCTTTTACTCTATGCACCACAGACTAGAAGCGAAAGGTATGACTTTTTTTTATCTTCAAAGATGTTGAAAGTGAGGCCCAGGAAAGATAAGGATATTATTTCCTTAGGATTTCCTCAAGAGGATTTCCTCAGGAGGATCAAGCTTTGGGAGACTGAAAGGCTAGAACCCAGAGATCCCTGATTTTTCTTCTTTCATCTCAGACGTGGTGAATTTTGTCTCACATCTATTCCTAGGTGTTGTTGGTACTCCTTTTGACTTAAAGGTTATCTCTTCTTTATTCCGTGTGCTGCGAGACATGCCTGAAAGACACACCAGGCAACTGGATGGCTCCATGCTTGCTCAGTGAGTCCGAGTCCATGAAATATTTCTTTAGGAAAAAGGGATACAGCCATCCCTCAGTATCTGTGGAGGGCTGGTTCCAGGATCCCCGAGGATACCAAAATCTGAGGATTCTCAAGTCCCATACATAAAGTGGAGTAGTATTTGAATATAAAGCACATCCTCGCATATACTTTAAATCATCTCTAGATTACTTGTAATACTAATGCAATGTAAACTCTATGTAAATAGCTGGCATGCAGCAAATTCTGCTTTCTGGAACCTTCTGGAATTTTTTTTCAGAAGGCTAGTTGAATCCGTGAATGTGGAACCCCTGGATACAGAGGACTGACTATGCTAACTTGGTGTAACGATGAGGCAGTGAACTAGAAGAGAGGGAAGGGGAAGTTGCCTTAAGAAGAAATGATCATAACTTATTGTTATTGTTTCTTAGAAATGTAATTAAATTGGGGGAACTGGGGTGGCAGGGCTGGGATAACTGTAAAGTTTAAAACATACAATCTAGGGCAGATCAGGCAGAAAACATGTGTTTAAACACTGAAAAAATCTGCAAATTATATGTGAGATAGCCCTGAGTAGCTAAGGCTAAGCATGAGAATCCATCTATCTGGTGGGAAAATGACAAACAAGATAACAAAAAAGCACAATCTTTTTGGTTGACCAATATAACCACCATGGAGTTTGCAAAAACAGAACCATCTGTTGTGTAAGGAACCATGGAGAGAGATTCTGTATTTATAGAATCCTGAGTGGGAAAAACAGGCACATTAATAAACTTTTTTTTCAATTCACTAATCTGAAATCCATTTTTCTTCTGGTTTCTCTGCTGTCAACATATACCGTGTTTAAAAACAAACAAACAAACAAAAAACCCAGTCAATTTAAAAGCAGACAGACTTGCTATGACTAATTTAAGAACTCCCAAAGTAGGCTCTTTTCCAAAAATACATAGCAATTGACAATACTGGCAGCTCAGTCTTCAGGGTTATGATACAACTACAGACCCTGAGGCTGAATCAGATGTTTACTGCTAGTTTGGGCACAGCAGGGTAGTTTGCAGAGGAACTCTACAACCCTTAACTGTTCCTGGTATGGGGCTTTAAAATGAAATCTTCCCATAAACAAATGTTTCCAATGCGTGTACCTTAAGCAGCCTACCTTAATAATTCTTATTTTTTCCTCTTGGTTTCTTTCTTTTTTAAAAAATTAATTAATTAATTAATTTTTGGGCTGTGTTGGGTCTTCGTTGCTGTGTGCAGGCTTTCTCTGGTTGCAGGGAGCAAGGGCTACTCTTTGTTGTGGTGTGCAGGCTTCTCATTGCGGTGGCTTCTCCTTGTTGCGGAGCACGGGCTCTAGGCACGCGGGCTCAGTAGTTGTGGTGCACGGGCTTAGTTGCTCCGCGGCACGTGGGATCTTCCCAGACCAGGGCTCGAACTCGTATCCCTTGCAGGCGGATTCTTAACCACTGCGCCACCAGGGAAGTCCCCCTCTTGGTTTCTAAAATGGAAGTTTTTCCAAGGAAAAAACTTGTAGTAGGGGCCAAGAGCACTATTGCTTTTCAGATGTTGCATGTTCCTTTTAAAACACCTATTTCTTAGTTGCCTCCTTAGCGCAGTATGCAGCATGTCAGTCTCATAAAACACATATTTCTTAATGAAAATATGTCATAAAATTATTTTTGAAAAGCTAACATCTTTAGCTGGCATTGCTTTTCCACGAACACCTCTATGTGTTATAATCACTCTGTATTATGATGGAGGAGGTTGGAAATTAAAGTGATGATTTTCTTCCAAGAGCCTTCAAAGGGATTATAGGATCACATTTCTTTCTTTTTTTTTTTTTTTTTGGCCATTTTATTAAATTATTTTTCTAGGAATTTTCCCTTCAACTAAGTTTTCATATGTATCTTCATAAAATTATTCATAGTATTTTGTTATCATGTTTAAATATAGGATGGATGGTGATGTCTCCTTTTTCATTTATGATATCGGTTATTTTTTTAAATTAATTTTTATTGGAGCATAGTTGATTTAAATATTGTGTTAGCATCTGCTGTACAGCAAAGTGAATCAGTTATACACATACATATATCCACTCTTTTTCATTCTTTTCCCATATAGGTCATTACAGAGTATTGAGTAGAGCTCCCTGAGATGATCCCATTTCACTCAGTGAGTTCAGTTAATTTTGCCATGGGGAACTCCCTGGGGGTCCAGTGGTTACGACTCGCTCTTTCACTGCTGTGGCCAGTGTTCAACCCCTGGTCAGGGAACTAAGATCACGAAAGCTACTTAGCGCGGCCAAAAAAAAAATTTTTTTTTTTTTAAACCATGAATTCAACTGTGGGGACGAGGAGGAGGCAAAAATAAATGACATCACCATTTACTGGGTGTCTACTATGTGTCAGGTAATGCACTAAGCACATTACAGCCTTTATCACATTTTATCTTCCCAGCAATGCTGCACATTATTATCTTCATTTTACATGAGGGGACTGAGGTTCAGAGTGGTGAAGCAACTCATTGCAGGACACACAGCTAGTAAGACACTGGCCTGTCCTTGGTTTCCTGTTAAATGGGATACACAGTATACTTCTTGGAGGTTTTGTTCAGCATAAGGTTATACCTTCTGCTGCTAAATTGTTCAAGTAGTTTCTTGCACCGTGTGACCTGATTCCTTAAACATTGTTATTTAATGAGAACCTATGGGCTAGACACTCTGCGAGGTGATTATGCACCTTATCTCCTTTAATCATTACAGCTCTAAGAGATTGGGTGCTCGCCATTTTACGTATATTGAGGCTGTTTTGGGAGGTAAAGAAAGTTGCTTAAGACTGACGAGTTAGTCAGAGGCAGAGCCACGGATGGCTTCCAGATCTCCGACTCCAACGCCAGAACGAGCTTTCCCCAGGACACCAGTGTTTCCATTTGTCAGTCCCGGCACTAGAGAACCACAGTGTTGATTTAATGTTTATCAAGTGTTCATAGTGCCCTGGGATCTGGCACTTAGATGAGAAAGCTGTGGCAAAACCGACCTCTCTGTCCACCCAGCCAAGAAGGCAGGACGGGAGGCCTGGAGAGAGAAGCCCTCACATTTAAGTTTCGCAACAACAGAAGTGGTCCCCTGGAGCCTGCTTGGCGAGCGCCACCTCTTCCCTCGGGCGGGGGAGACACGGAGGGGCCCCAGGCCCCTCCGAGGTCCCGAGCCATGTGGCAGCTTTGGCGTGCGGTTTCGGGTCGTGGGGCTCAGTAAACAGCAACTGGCAGTATAGTAGTCCAGCGGAGAGTGCAAAGCGGAGAAACCTAAGCGGCACCCTCACCGCGCCCGCACCCCTGGCCCCCCAAAACCGGGACGGGAAAGGGGACGGCAGCAGAGGCTGCTACGGCGGCGGCTGGCAGAGCCCCTCTGCTGTTGGCCCCTCCCTTCCCGCCCCCGGAAGTGACGCGCATCAGCTCCGGCGTCGGGGAGGGGCCCCAACGCAGCCGGGGGGTTTGAGAGTGGGGGCGGCCGCGGAGCGATAGGCAGGCTTGGCCGCGGCGAGGAACGCCCCGAGCGCGCGCCCGGCGGGTAGCGGCCCCGACGACCCGCGCCGCCGCCGCTGCCGCCGCGTGTGGGGGCGGGGAGGGCGGGGCGCGAGGAGTCGCGGCGGGTGCGGCGGCGGCGGGAGATGCGGGCGGCTGCGGGCACCCGGCGGGCTAGGCTCGGCCGCCGGCGCCTTCTCCGGCTCCGCCGCGGGGGTCGCAGCGGCTGCCGCGCCATCCTCGAGTTCCCAGCTTGAGAAGGCGGCGGGCGGAGAGGAGCATCGTGTTCGAGGCGGAGACCCAGAGGGAGCCCCGCGCGCGGCCTCGGTGAGCGGCCAGCCCCGCACGCCCCGTCCACCCCGCGCCCCGTCGGGGTCTTGAGGCCCCCCAACGGCGGGGAACGCGGGCGGGGGCGAGGGGCTCGCTGCACAACAGGAAACGAGCGCGCGGGGGCGGGCGCGGGGGCTGCGGCGCGTGCTCCCCTAGGGATCCGCCCCTGCCCCGCCCCGCCCGCTCAGGCGGCCCTAGCCCCGAGGCGCGCAGGTAGATGCGGTGCGCCCCGCTCCGCTCTCTTCGCCCCTTATTTGGTACCGCGAGGTCCCTGGGGCAAAAGGTGGCAGTGATGTTTTTTGGGGGAGGGGCAAGAGGGGAGCAATTCTGACTTTCTGTAGTGACAGGAAGTTGGAAAGTGAAAGTACAGTAATTCAGTGCTTACCCAGGCCCGGTGAGGTTGCGGCTCTTCCCCCGGACTTTGATCTCCTCGGGGGCACACAGTCATCCGTGTCTCTTCCTCTCCCCAAGCTCGCTATTCATCCGGTGTCAAGTTTCATTTCTTTTTCTGTTTTTCTCCCGCAAACCCACTCCCCTCTTTACTTTCCGTTTAATGTACAGCTGCCGCGAGGCTGGTGGCTTCTTCATTCCTAAGAAGATCAATTGGAAACATCTTTTGGGGGCTGAATATTAACTGGCTTTGGCAGGAAATAAAGGGCATTGTTGACTGAAGTAGTCAAACGATACACAGTTGGCTTTTTCCCAAGCTATTGCTATTTGAAGTTTAGGGCATTTAAAGAAAGACTCTGGAATTTTATTCCTCATCGGAACGGTTCACCCATCTCTTTGGTTGGTGGATCAGAGCCTCCCTCCCTCTTTGCCGTCTCCCACTCACCGCCCCACTGCGTGGAAAACTTGGTGCTTCAATATTTAAGACTGTCAGTGGTGTTTTCATTAAAATGTATTGTGATTCAGTTTTCCCCCTCAGGAACTCTCCCCTCTTTAATTTTGTTTAAATGTTAAAACTGCGTTAAGTGGAATCCATTTAGGGAAATGTTTTTAAATTTTATGGTAGTGTAACAGTACACGTTTAATATTCTGTTAGTATAGGATACTGTACAGTTAGATACACCAGATTACTTTTTGACAACTACGATGATTTTAAGTCGAAACTAGTCTTTATACATTTCATAATTTGCTTTTGTTTTACTTAAGCAGCACTCTGAATTTGGAGACATTTATTTTTGGGGTCTTAGCTACTGTTTCTGAAAAATAGTTGGGGCATGGGTCACCACAGCAACTGGACTATGTGTATTATAAACATGTTTAGGGTGGGAAAGGTTTCACTTAATAGAGGCTTCCTTTCCCTAATGAGTTACTTCAACATGCTCCTTTCATTTTAGCACACGGACTAATGTACTGTCTTTGAAGTGTTAAGTTAGAATCAGTTATGTTTTCCACATTTAATCCCTCAAAAATCAGATTCCTTCATTTGGATCAGTTAAGTATTTCCCTCCCTCATTATACTTCTACTAAAAATCTCTTAAAACTGTAACTTTTGGAAAAAACGGTAATTGTAGAAACATTGAGATTTTCGTGAGAAGAAAAAGGGTTTTGGGGTTTTTTGATAATAAAAATAAAAGTATTTAATATTTTTGACTTTATTTCACTCTTTGTAATTTTAAATAACTGTCTTCTGTAACTTTTTTCCTTTAATTCTCTTTTATGGCTGAAGAAATTGTTGAATTTCATATTAATAGCACACTTTTAGGAACTAAAATGAAGAGGTTCAGCTTAACTATATGCCCATTGGTTCAACACCTTTTCAGTCGAAGAATAAACTGATATCAAAATTGAATGAGTAAAATATTCCTTTAAAGTACCCACTGAGGATGTCCATTTTATGTCTTTGTTTTTCGCAAAAGAAATTTTTTTTTTTTCCAGCACGTAAGTCCGAAACCACAGTGCTCATTTTCTTTCACAACCATTTCCCATCCCCGACGCACTGTGAAGTACACTAAAGAAGTTGCAGCGTTTTCCACACAGTTGGGTTCTGCCCTGCAGTATGCAACAGCCCCACCAGCGTTTGGCTCAGTACACTCCTAATAACCAAAGGGAGAGGTGGAAGGTAAACCCACACCACCTTGGGAACACCTCCCATTTGCTCAGGATGGCACTTGTGTACTCATTGTGGAGATGTTGATGGTTATTTCTTTCTTTTTGCATGTATTGCTTAGCCATTATAAACCTGTAGGGCTCAAGTACTATCTGCATGATAGGCATTAAGACTCTCGGATTTGGTTTGGGGAATTTTTTCAAAATAAATGGAATTACAGGCACCAGATTGTAATAGTCTTGAGATTCCGGTTCTCTGCCCCGATCACTTTCTTCTTTCCTCCTCTCTCCTCTTCCCCTCCTTTCTAGCTTCAACATCATCACCATTATCATTCTCTCACACATATTCACACACTGCTGTAAGCATTGTTGATAATGAAGATGACGTTTGGAAATGTGGAGACTGAGTTCTCTGGTTAAGCTGAAATTTACTGGGAAGTAGTTGTAACAGATTTAGACTAACAAATAATTGTTTAAATGGGAAACATACGTAGTTAAAAAGTAACTTGCCGTGAACAGGCATTATCAGAAGAAAAGCCTCTGCAGTAAAGTCAGAGAAATGGCAGGGACCCCCCCCTCCCTGCCCAATACTTGATGGATATAATATAAAACCTCTATTTTAACCCAGCTTTAAGTGAGGCTATGGGAAACTGATTTCTAGTGAGCATAGTTATTTAGCATTAAAGTAGCATTTCATATTTGTACATTATTATCACTTAGTATCTAATAATGTAATACTTCTTTACAACCCACTGGTGATGTGAATGCTTTTATCCATCTAGGGAAGTGGTTTCCCTAATGAACAGAGTATATGACTGTGAGGAAAGAGACTTAGATTCATGGCCTCAGTTTCTCCATTAACTCTAAATGTGGGAGGCATCTCCCCTATTCTTTATTATTTTCCTGACTCTACTTTTGGATGACAGTATCTCTGTATAACCAGCTTCGAAGTGATAACTGAGGGTAATTGGAGGACTTTTTGAATGTCTCAGAAAAGTTATAGAAACTCAGATATTTTCTAGTATAGTTCCTCATCTTTGCCCTTTTTGGAAGCAGACATTGTTGACCCTTTGTGAGTTGTACATAGTTAAGAGTTAGGTTTCTCAGGCCTAACTTTTGTATTGTTTGTAGTGTTTGTTTTTAACATCTTTATTGATATATAATTCACATACCATAAAATTTACCTACTTAGTACAGTTCAGTGGTTTTTGTATGTTCACAGAGTTGTAAAACCACCGCCACAATCTAAATTTAGAATATTTTCATCACCCCGTTAACAGTCACTCCCCTTTTCTTCTTCCCACCCATTCCCCATTCCCAGCCCTCAGCAGCCACTGATCTACTTTCTGCCTATTGTGGACGTTTCATATAAATGGCTGGCTTCTTTCACTTAGGGTAATGTTTTCAAGGTTCATCCACTGAAGTAGCCCATGTCATTACTTCATTCCTTTTTCTGGCTAATATTCCACTCTGGTTATACTACATGTTGCTTGTCCACTCATCAGTTGTTGGACATTTGGGTGGTTTCTACTTTTTTGGGTATTAGGAATGCCACTGTGAACATTCCTGTGTAAGTGTCTGTGTGGACATATATTTTCATTTCTCTTGGGCATATACCTACAAGTGGAATTACTGGGTCATACGGTAACTCTATGTTTAGTATTTTGAGGAACTACCAAACTTTTCCAAAGTGGTTGCACCGTTTTACATTCCCATCAGCAATGTATGAGGGTTTCACTTTTCTCCACATTCTAGCCAACACTTATCAGCTGTCTTTTTGATTGTAGCCATCCTAGTAGGTGTGAAGTGGTATCTTGTGTGGTTTGGATTTTAATTTCCCTAATAACTAATGACACTGAGCATCTTTTCATGTGCTTATTGGACATTTGTATTACTTTTTGGAGAAATGTCTTTTCAAATCCTTGGCCTATTTTTAGTTTGTTTTTTAATTGTAAGGATTCTTTATACTTTTTTGATGAAAGTCCCTTATTATTTGAAAATACTTTCACCCATTCCAAGGATTGTCTTCTCACTTGATGGTATTGTTTGCAGCACAAAAGTTTTAAATTTTGATGTAGTCAATTTACCTGTTTTTACAGTATTTTAACAGAATTGATTTCATTTAAGTCCTGTTCTGATCCAGTGAGATCTAATTCATGGATTTTAAAAGGAAGGTTTTTTGTTTTGTGTGTGTGTGTGTAAAGTTCAATTATAGACTTTTTAGAATGTGCTTATATATGGCCAGAGTTTCTGCCCTAAAGAATTCTTCCTGGGAGGGTGGGAGGGAGACGCAAGAGGGAGGAGATATGGGGATATATGTATATGTATAGCTGATTCACTTTGTTATAAAGCAGAAACTAACACACCACTGTAAAGCAATTATACTCCAATAAAGATGTTTTAAAAAATATTTTTAAAAAATTCTTCCTTATAAACAAGGTGTTTTGAAGTTTTTGTGAGGAAAATAACTGTGAGAACATTTCCTTGCTGCTCCATTGCCTAAACCAATGGTTGTTAACTGAGATGATATGGTTCCCCCAGGAGAACATTTGGCAATGTCTGCAGACATTTTGATTGCCAGATTGGGCAGGAGGTGCTACTGGCATCTAGTGGGTAGAGGCCAGGGATGTTGTTAAACTACAATGCACAGGACAGCGTCCAGGAACAAAAAATAATCTGGCCCAAAATATCAATAGTGCTGAATTTAGGAAACTCTGGCCTAAATAGGAAGATCCTAAAACTGCAGATACTGAAAGATATTTCAGTTCCAGTTTTGATAATCAAATAAAGGTTGCTAATCACATAAAAGCAGGATCTATGCAGGTGGAATCCCTGTGGACAGAATGGTGACAGGACTTGTAATTTAGGGAACATTTTGCTGAATTTTCAGTGCTGCCAATTTATGTGTAAATTACATTTATGATAATGGAAACTATTTGGAGGAGAAATACCAGTGGAGCAAAAGTAGATTATTCCCTATACCTCTGGGCCACCCTGAGACACACAACATATCCTGGCAAATAAACCAGCTGGGCTAATTTAGATAGATGCTGAAATGGTGGTCTCAGAGAATATGACAATGAGTTTTTAAGATAAAATTTAATAACTGATACTCTACTGGTTGGCATTCGTCAGTCTGCTCCTGCAATTTATGAAACTAGCTTTATCTCACAGCAAGACTTTTCTTAAGCAGCGCGGCATGCTTAAGAGTTTGGACTCTGTATCCAAATTGCTTGCGTTTAAATCTCAGCTCCACCATTTACATGTGTGACCTTAGACAAGTTACTTAACTCTTTAATGAATCAGTTTTTTCACATGTAAAATGAGGCTGCAGTAGTATCTGTCTTATAGGATTGTTGTGGGGATAAAATGAGTAATTAGTCTAATACAGTTAGAGTACTTAAAACAGTGTCTGACATATA
Source organism: Physeter macrocephalus (assembly GCF_002837175.3). Classification (NCBI taxonomy): domain Eukaryota; kingdom Metazoa; phylum Chordata; class Mammalia; order Artiodactyla; family Physeteridae; genus Physeter; species Physeter macrocephalus. The sequence goes on from NC_041217.1 coordinate 39,395,150, forward strand.
CGTTTGGCTGTTAATTGTGTATCTTATCCGATGCCTCTTTCAGCTCATTGCTATGGACAGTGCTATCACCCTGTGGCAGTTCCTCCTTCAGCTCCTAAAGGAGCCTCAGAACGATCACATGATCTGCTGGACCTCTAATAATGGGGAGTTCAAGCTTTTGCAGGCAGAAGAGGTGGCTCGTCTCTGGGGGATTCGAAAGAACAAGCCTAATATGAATTATGACAAACTCAGCCGAGCCCTCAGATACTATTATGTGAAGGTAATACACATCCACCTCAAAATAAGAATTGATCCTTCTCTTCTGGTGAGGTTAGAGGTACTAATGTCCTGGTTTATTTATTAAAAGAAATTTTTTTAAATTGAGGTATAATTGACATAAAGTTATATTGGTTTGGGGTGTACAACATAATGATGCAATATTTGTATACATTGTGAAATGATCACTGTTCTGGTTTATTTTAATTCAATTTATTTTACAGCTTCAGCAGTTTGGAATTAGGATGAAAGATGTAAATGTTCCAGGTGTATTTCTGCAAATTCTTATTCAGTACCCAACTCCCATTGCTCATATTTTATTCCTAATTACAGTTGTCTTTAAAGAAAAAATGATTATGGAGTTGGAATAAGGAAAAGGAAATTTGAGATTCTTGAGGATGAATAAATACTCTTGTTTATATCATAATTTACTTTAAAAATTGTCTCATATTTACTCATCTTTTTAGCTCTACTTAATTTTTACTTTTTAGTTTAACCTGGAACACAAATTAATACCTTAAAGAATAACTGTTAATACCTAGATATGATTTCTTAGTTAAAATTTTTTTGTTTAATTTCTTATTATTTTGAATACATTCTTGGGCACTGAAGTAAAATAAATGGCTCGGATGGGTAGAATTAAGTGAGAAGCTGGGATCTTAATTTCTCTCACCTCTGAGTGGTTGATGTTATCAGCTTTCCTGTATGGAGAGATGAGGTAAGAAACAGCTGGAGTTTCAGAAGGAAGTAGGAACCTTAGCAGAAGTAATATTCTGAATTCCTTTTTGCTTCCTCAGGATGTGAATGGCTTGTACCTTTGGAGTTGTTTGAGATTGCAGTTCAGAAATTTTTGACTTCATACAGATACTTGGCTGACAGTGTTAAGCAATGAAAATCTTTCAGCTTCTATGTAACATATGAGCTCAGTTGTTAATAAGACATTTAAATGTTTTTAACTTGTACTCCATAATAGTAGGAACTGTGTTTGGTACGGCTAGATAAATTTAGATGATTTTGAAGCTTTCAAGTAACCTACCTATCAAATAGAGAACCTCATTAGGTCAGCTTTTTCATGGCGGGTGGGTAAAGTTTAAGAAATGCTTAAGAAAAGTTTAAGAAAGTCTAAGAGTGCTTCTTTTATTTATCTACAGAATATCATTAAAAAAGTGAATGGTCAGAAGTTTGTGTACAAGTTTGTCTCATACCCCGAGATTCTGAACATGGATCCGATGACGGCGGGCAGGGTTGAGGGAGACTGTGAAGCTTTAAGCGTCAGTGAACTCAGCAGCAACAGTTCCAAAGATGTGGAGAATGGCGGGAAAGAGAAGCCACCACAGCCTGGTGCCAAGACCTCTAGCCGCAATGACTACATACACTCTGGCTTATATTCTTCATTTACTCTCAACTCTTTGAACTCCTCCAACAGGAAGCTTTTCAAATCTATAAAGGTTGAGAATCCAGCTGAGAAATTGGCAGAGAAAAAATCTCCTCAGGAGCCAACCCCATCTGTTATCAAATTTGTAACCACACCTGCCAAAAAGCCACCAGTTGAACCTCTTGCTGCTGCCATTTCAACTGGCCCAAGTATTTCTCCATCTTCAGAAGAAACTATGCAAGTGTTGGAGAATTTGGCTTCCCCCAGACTGCCTTCTCTGGAAGCACCAACTTCTGCATCTAGTGTGACTGCCGCTTTTACCACCCCACCACCTATTTCGTCTGTGTCCCCTCTGCAGGAGCCTTCTAGAACACCTTCACCACCGCTGAGTTCCAACCCAGACATGGACACAGACATGGAATCAGTGGCTTCTCAGCCAATGGAACTTCCAGAGGACTTGTCCCTGGAGCCTAAAGACCAGGATTTGGCTTTGCCAGAAAAGGACAAAACAAATAATTCATCAAGGTCCAAGAAACCCAAGGGGTTAGAGCTGGCACCAACCCTGGTGATCACAGGCAGTGATCCAAGCCCACTGGGAATATTAAGCCCATCTCTCCCTACAGCTTCTCTTACGCCAGCACTTTTTTCACAGGTAACACCACTTTCTTTCTTATTAGTGCCGCATTTTTTTGGTTTTGTTTGTTTTTACTCACCTTTTAAAACAGATCCAGAATTTATAACCTCAAGTTCTCATTTGGCTACATAGGCTTGCCTTACAGAAGGTTATATGACCCTGTGAAAGTAACCCAATTCCTCACCTCAATTAGGATTGTCAAAATAAAAGGTTTGGAGTATTGTGTTAAAAAATTCATTGTTCTACAAGTAAATAAGTATTTGGTTTTTCCACTTTCTCCTAAAGAAAATAAGTATATTCTCTCTCTCTCTTTTTTTTGGGGGGGCGGGTCTTATAAAACAACAGTGATAATCTCAAGTTAGAAGACAACAGATCCTGAGGTCCTTACGAGTTTGTGCAGTTATTTTCATTAGCTATTTCTTAATTTGTTCATCTCATATAACATTTAAATAGTTAGATTACTCCTAGACCTACGCATTATTAAGGGGAAAATATGTTTGTGACTCAGTTACCCATAATTTCTCCATACCAAAATTCAGACTGGTTTTGTTTTTCTATTTAAAAAAGATTCTACCAAAAACGGGTTAGAAAATATTTTGACCTTTATCTTACCTGGGTTGTAAAAGTAATTTCTGAGTTTTTCCTCATGATAAGATTTCCGACTTGGAGATACTTGGAGTGGAGAATAGGACAATATTTGGATTCAGAGCTATTTGTGTATTACAAGGGTAAACATAATCCTGATAAGCCATTTAGTTATATTTTTGGTTTGTGTATTGCAGACGCCCATCTTACTGACTCCGAGCCCCTTGCTCTCCAGTATCCACTTTTGGAGTACTCTCAGTCCTGTTGCTCCCCTAAGTCCAGCCAGGCTACAAGGTGCTAACACACTTTTCCAGGTAAATTACATAAAAGCTTGTCTTCTGTAATTGGGGTGTGGTAAATGAAGAAAGAGGCAAAAAGGCAGTATCCACTCTTCAGTTAATCATTGTAAAACTTCTACTTAATAAGTATTCCTTAGATTTATTTTTGAATTTCTAAGTGTTAATTTTCTGGCCAGCAAACAACTCAGATAAATATTCACGGCAGAGTTTCCTTTTCATTGTTTACTATCCCATACGTTTGAATTAGACCAAGAATTGTTTAAAACTGTAGTAGATTTTGAGCCCATCCAATTTTTTTTTTTGGTCATTATAAATGCTA
>NC_041217.1:39398673-39408556 GCF_002837175.3 Physeter macrocephalus
AAAATGTGTGTGTGTGTATATATATATATATATATATATATATATATATATATATATATATATATTTTAGAGGGGTTTCCCCTTTTAACTGAGGATTTTAAAAAAATAGAGAAAACTCTTGAGAATAGTATATCAAATACTCCCATTTCTCCCCTCATTCAGAATTAATATTCATCAGCATTTTAAATATATATATTTTAAAAAATGAATATTGTATTACCTCTTAACCAAGATCTTAGGAAAGGTCTCACAGCTTGCTTTATTTATTTATTTATTAAAACCCTGCAAGGCAGGTATTATTAATCTTTTTTTTTTAAGGTATTTATTTATTTTTATTTTATTTTGTCTGCGCTGGGTCTTCGTTACAGTATGTGGGCTCTTTGTTGTGGTGTGCGGGCTTCTCTGGTTGTGGCGCACGGGCTTAGTTGCTCCGCGGCATGTGGGATCTTAGTTCCCCGACCAGGGATCGAACCCTCGTGCCCTGCACTGGAAGGTAAATTTTTAACCACTGGACCACCAGGGAAGTCCCGGTCTTACAGCTTTAAACCATTATTTTGCCCAGAACATCTAGACTTTATAACTTGTAGGCTTTCTTGCAGTTGATTCATTCACTTATTCAAGGGTGACTCCCTGGGAGATTTTCTTAGATTTTGTAATTTAAATTTTCATTTGTTCTTTTGGAAATGGAATGGTGAGGGGGAAAAAAAAAAGAAAATTAAAAATCTTACTACTTCTGCAACTTGTGTTTTGCAGAAACTTATAAATTATTGAATAGAGTGTTGAGCATTTTCTATATTTCATTTTACACTTTTCTTTGCCTCTCACAAACAGATGATTGAATTATAGAGAGAAAGTCATAGTGCTCATGCAGCTTCAGCTTGGAATCTCCATATAAATTTGGTCTCAGAATACATGATGGGGAGCCCTTTTCTAGGATGAGCACCCTACAACTATTTGCAGCAGTTAAGAGATGGGCATCTCCTCTGGACCTCTTTTTGATAGTCTGTGATTTGCTATACAATTGAATTATACTCTGTAGTGCATGCTGTCATTTACTGAACTTTCTAAAACCTTCATTTGAAGTCAAGTGTGAACCTGTGTACCTTAGCATCTGAGGGAAAGTATAGGTTTGTTCTTTCCATTCCATCAAGGTATGCTGGAGGGTGTTAATATTTAACATGTAAGACAAACAATTTTTTAAAAGTTTTTGTGACATCATATTCTTCCATGATAAACAATTACTGCCTTTGTCCTGTGAGCCACTGCAGGTAGATGTCATGTTCTGCCTCAGGGAATATAATAGGGACAGAAAGTGAAATTTAGGGTTGCATAATAGGATGATAATGTGTTTTATTTTCTTTCTCAGTTTCCTTCTGTGCTGAACAGTCATGGGCCGTTCACTCTGTCTGGCCTGGATGGACCTTCCACCCCTGGCCCATTCTCCCCAGATCTACAGAAAACATAACGTATGCACTTGTGGGATGAGAGAACCAAGGAATAAAGAAACAGAAAGACACCCACCCAACATGATTACATTTAAAGTGAGCAATTGATACGTCACAATGCTGATAATAGACTATTGTGATTTCTGCCCTTCCCCATTAAAAATGCTTTTTTAGGATTCCCTTTGAATAGGACTCAAGTTAGACTGTGTATAAAAATGCCTTAATTGGAGTCCAGACTCCACCTCCCTCTTTTTCTTTCTTTTTAAAAAATATTTTGAACTTTGTGTTAAAGAAATTTTTGGTGGGGTTTAGTAGCTAGCTATGCTTTGCAAGAGAATTAAGAACAAAGTTACTCCTCCTGCCTTATTGGGACCCTTTGGCCAGGAAAAAAATTATGCTTTGAGCATGTTATATAAAGAAATATTAGTTAAATGAAATTGGCCATATCTTTAGGACTTTAATGTGCTCTGTTGAATATTGAGTTGTGCATAAGCAGTAGAGGAAAAAGGATCATTCCTATTCACACAGAGTAAGATGGGAGCCGGACTATTGGGTAGATTCTGTTTTGCTATGAACTATAACACATGTAAGCAACTCCACAGAAAGGCATCTTATTTACATTTATTCAGGGTGGATCTCTTAGCCATATGTGTGATCTTGTCTGAACCTGTCAACAGAGCATGGAGCTAATTTATTTCCATATAGGGAGATTTTTAAACTGGGGACTTAAAACAGTATTTGGAACAACCAGTGAGAACATGGGACCCCATATCTGGCACAGAAATGTCATCTGCTCTCTAGGTGGTATGATTACACACCCACGGAATACAGTATGGTAAACGATGGCTTTTAGGGAGATGAACCTGGGGTTTGAAATTTTGAGGCATCTCTGAGTCAAAGATTCAACTGAATAACTTGAAACAACATGTAGGGCTTTTCTCAGTTGGAAGGTACCGGCATGAAGGACCCTTTTCTCTGTTCATTTTATCCCATTTTCTACCGTATATTTGTCTTTTAAATTTAAGGTTGTTAGAGGTTGTGATAGTTTTAACAATGTAATTAGGAAGATGAAAAGCAAAGTGAAGCCTCCAAATCTGTAGTGAAGTAAAGATATGCTTATTTCTTTGAGTTGTTTTTTTTTTTAATAAGGAAGGAGCAGAGTTCATTTGGCAATGCTCACACATAGGGACTGGATTATTCATATTAGTAGTGAAAAACTTAGGCCTTCATCTCTACCAAATTTATAAAATATTACCGTATAGTAATCAGTGCCAGGTGCAGACAGATTTGTTGATCCCCTAAACTGATTTGATACCAACATCACAGTTGAGTCTTTTGAAAAACTTGGCTTTAAAATCCAGGATCAGATGATATGCTGCTACCACCACCACCACCCTGCCCATTAAACTAGTCTTTTAACCCTAGAAGTAGTTCCTATAATTAACCACCTGAAGTAAATGGAATAAGGGAGTAGTAAGGACTTGAGGGCTCAAAGTGACACTGCTATAAACCAGCGTCTTCCAGATATATAAAGTTCACTTTGTTTTATACAGTATGGAGAAACTCTAGCGTACGATGTCTATGCTAGTTCATTAGTAGCAGAAGGACAGTATTCAGGGAGCTGCCTTTATATTTGTAGTGTTGGAGACCTGTTACTGGTTCATTTGTGGTTATCAGCTGAAAAGTTCTGTTCCTGAGATGTGCAATGGCAGTGTTGAAATGTAGTGTTCAGTAGTGACGGAGAACAGACATACTGGATTTTCTTCCCACATTGAATCATTTCGTTTGCATGCCTCTTTGAAATTAGACTGCTCAGCAGCACTTTGGACTAGTTTTTATTAGGTTAATTCACATTTTGTACATTAGATAAGTAAATATTGATGGCTTGATTTAACTAGATATTTTAAATTTTGAAAGCACAGAAGTATCTTATTTTGAGTCAAAGGAGAAAAGCCATTGGTTTGTTTTCATAGATAGTATCTTTGATAATTAACCGTCTCAGCACAGGGGTGCCTGGAACCAAGGGCACCATTAAAACTCAGTCAAAGCAACTTCCTAGGAACCAGTTTTAGTGAGTCCTCTGCCTATAAACCTCTCCCAGAAGTCTCTGAGAGGTGTGGGCCTTAGGAGGTTGATGATGATCTGCTTTCTCTTTAAGATCAACTATTTGGGGGAAGTTGGTGTGTGTGTGTTTGTGTGTATGTATGTATTCACTTTTTTAAGTGAAATGAAACTGCAACCATAGTGCAAGTGTATGAGGCAGATCGTTCTATTTGTAAACTACCTCCTTCCTGGAAAAGTCTCTGTTTTGTATTTTTTTGAACATCCACAGAGTTCTTCTTAGCATCAAAAGGTGACATACCACTTAAGATCAGTATTCACTGGAGAGACTTATATTTGGTAGCGGTAGCTGGTATCCATCACTAGTCACTTTGCCAGGATGAATGCTGGTGGGCAAAAGTAGCCCAAGTTAAGATAGGGGAGCAGGTTTAGTGAGTTTTTGCGACTTCTGCTGTGATTAGCTTAACTTTTCATTTGCTCTGGCCGATATCTAGTCAGTTGTATGCTGCGGGATGTTTAACCACCAGGCTCTCTGAAGGGAAAATAAAGGCCCTTAAACTGTAGCATTTGCTGATTCCCATGATGTAAGTTACTCCCTCTGTGGCTGATTTTAAGCCACCACCTTGGAGTTGAGAAGGGGGGGCACACAGTTGGCTCAGAGCCACACACTCAGCCAGTGAACCACTGCATTTATTTCACCCTAGGGTGGAGTTTCACATAATTTCTAAAATAATTTTTCCTTTTTGGTTTGTCACAGTGCTTTTGTGATATAATATTCCTCATGGCATATTTTATGTGTTCAAACAAAGGTGGAAACTTCCATTGATTTTTTTAAAAATTTATACATGATGGAAGAATCCAGAAACCCTCAAAAGGTCAGCCTTATGCTTGAGTTAAAATATAGGTTTAATTTTTCTACATCTTGGTGGTTAAAATACAGGTAACAGTAATTTTTTTCTTTCGATTTTGATGGGGAAAATAAGCCCATGAGCCTATAGTAAAAGGGTACTGGATTTTTTTTTACACTGGATTTTTTTTACAATTTCGTGAAGATTTACGTACTATATTAGAGATCAAAAAAGGCAGCACTGACTGTTGAATCTATTTACATGGCACAATTTTTAGTTTTCTCCATACTGTGTGTCACTTAGGCCTGGAGGAGACAGTAAATCAGAGGCTTGGAATTCTGGAGCTGTAACTGCAGGCTGTTGATACTATCACTTCAGTTCCATTCACACTTGGCACTGTGTGATGTCTAGTCTAATGACATTGTTTCATCCTGATCTCAGAACTTGTGTTATGATTCTAAAGTTCTCAAAGGCAGTTTTGTTATGTTTCTAGTGAATTTATGCACATTAGAGCCACTCACTGGCATTTCAGAAAAGCAGTCTCCAACCTTTTTGAACACACACCTTGATCAAGAAAAGGCTTTGAACACAAATACCCTATTGCAAATTTATATGTGTATATGTTAAGTTATATACTGCTATACTAAAGTCCTATGTACACTGTAAGACATAACACAAAACAGAAATTAAGGATGGCATAAAAATAAATCTTGAGTAGAAATTCTAATATTTTTTTCCTGCACCCAGTAGATTGCCTTGTGCACCCCCCTGGAGGCATGTACTCTACTTTAAAGCCCCCTGACTCAGGGTATTGTTTGTCAGTCTAATCTTGAAAAATACAATGTGGAAGCTTTGGTTGTGATATATGGGGAAATCCTTTACATATTTGATTTGATTTTTATGTAAAATCTCCAGTAGAGATTAGGAATTTTTCAGCAGAGCTTGTCATCAACTTTCTGAAAATTTCCTATTTCTTTTTCATAAGAAATTTCTTTTTCATACGTTGCCAAATAGCCCATTACCAAATGTTTTCCAGAGCTTCATGCTTATTATTTTTGACAGCCTGTTGTCTCTTTCCTTTTCATATTAGGCGTGACTTTATAATTTACTTTTATTTTACTAGCTGCTCTCAAACTTCTTTTGGCCTTATTAATGTTACATTTTACCAACAATTTCAGAATTATTTCAAGTTGCTTTATGTTAAAATACATAACAACCTCCATTTTCTTGCTGCATTGGTAAGGTTTTTTTTATTATTATTATTATTTTGGTAACATTTTGGCATCTGAACAAATACATATTTTCTTGATGGGTCTGTGCTATCTATCACTTCATTTATTGTATATATTTTATTTACCCATGCCAGAAATCTAGAATTGTGCTGAGGTGCCATTCTTAGGTGTGTAAACAAGTATGGCGACAAGTGCAGGTCTCTGTGCAGAAGCCTGGATCTCTGAGTGAAGGACCACAGCAACAGGAAAACTAGACTCTTCATGAAGTACGTAGTCTGTGATCTGAGGGTGTGACAGGATGGAATCGAGAAGTTAATTGTTCAATTCATAGTAGTGAAGTGGAGGCCAGCCATAATTATCTTGAGCAGGTACTCTGACCAGAGAATTAGTTCGATGGAAAGTGTTTGGTTAATTATCTTCTTGGTTTTGGGTCAACAATTAAATTAACAGTTGTTACTGTTTTTAATGCTGCTGGCGTTGCCTGAAACAAGGTGCCGTGTTATTTCTCTGTGTCATCAGAACTCTGCTTACTGAAGTTGAAGTTTTAATCTTATAATCTAGAATTCTTGTGGGTGGTGGTGTATTAAGCAAGAAAAGAAGGCGGTTTGATTTCATTTCTCATACTTGGTGGAACCTGTTAGGATGAAAGTCATGTTTTTACCTGTAAACAGAGCAGAACTGAAAAGGTGAGTTATTGATGTAGTATAAATGTTCCATTTGAAGCTGCCAGTTTCTTCAAGCTACTTTTCTGAAAAAAAAAATTGTGATAGATTGACAGCCTGCCAGAAAATAGCAATTTCTAGGGTGCTGCCATCCACACTTAGCTGTTGTGAAAATGGAAATTAGAGTGGTTTGTGGTGAGAGGGGAAAGGTTGGCTCTAAGCTTTCTATAGAAACGAGGAAATTCAGGCTGTTGTTAACGTTTTAAATGAAACCTTTAACAAGAAAATTTATGAGGGATACAATCAAACATAGTCTCTTGAACTCTAATCTTTTGAGTATAATATACATCAAGAAGTTTTATGAGGCTTAAGTTTTTATTTTAAAATATTTTGGGAAACTAGAGCATTTCTTTCCAAGTCATTCTGATTGGCTGAGTGCATATATGTGTGTGTATATATACTGATGTATTGACTGAGTATATGTTTGTGTGTATGTGTATAAATAAATCTATTTTTCAGAGGGGACGTATGGTCATCCTAGTCTAGGATGGTTCCTAGGCTATTTTATACTAAAACTTAAAAACAAAAATTGGCTGCACTTTGCAGTTGTCACTTTTTAAAAATTAATGCCTTGCACATTTCAGTTTTTTTAAATGCATAGAATCATAGGCCTTAAAGACTAATTGCTTGTCTACTCTTTAGAAATACTGTACAGTGCTACATGTGACATACTCTAAGCAGTCATCTTAACCTGCTTTCTTATATTCATGTATTATTGAGCAAATAAGAATGTTCTTTCTAAAAATTTCTACATTTTTGTGTAAAATCCTTGTTACGTTGGGTTCTAAGTTTCTCAGAGAGGAGGTTTATACTAGACGTAGTATTTCTAAAATACAGATTTAACCATGATTGATATAGTGGTGGAGGAATTCTGGTATTGTAGCCTATTCATCCTTTTGAACTGTACATAAAAAGCATTAGCAGAAAACTCAGAGTATCTTGGGCTGAATGGTCTTCTCAACTTTGCCTTGTTTCCCATCTCATAAGGGCCCGTTCTTGTTCTTGTCCCCTCCAAGGATTATGAGCCCTGCGAGGACAGGCCTGGGATCTTCTGGACGGGTTGGGGGTGGGGAGGTGCCCTGTGGCTGGGCCTGAGTTCTAGCCAGTCCATCATTCAAGCTTGCCTAGAGTTCAGGGGTGGGAATGCCATATACTGGTATGAAATCACTTGGCACTTTTGGGGACACCATTATTAGCACTGTTCTGTTTTTAATAACTGGAAGCACTTAATGATTATTTTGTTTAATTTCACCTTGAGGATATTGAGGGTCAGGGAAGTTAAGGTTTATTGCTTGTTTATGTTTTCTGGAACTTGACTGTTTGGAGAAGGGATAAATGGATTACCCAGTGAGCCATTCTAGGCTCTGTAAGGTATGCTGTTTTGGCTAGGATGCTTTAAAATAATTTACAAGCTTTTAATGTATGTAGAAATGTATGACTTTTAATGGTTTGCAGTTGGTGGATTATACTCAACTTTGTGAATTCGCCAACTTCAAGTTTCTTTTCTGTTTAATCATTGTTGCTTATTGTCTGTCACGTAGGGGACACAGTCCTTTCTAAGACATTTCATACTTTTTGTTTTTGATGGCAGTATTACCAAGGGCCTTTAAGTGTACATTACATTCATTGCTTATGTGATAAAGTAGCATATTGTATGAACTTCCCTGTTCAGTATTAGTGAAGTGAACTAAGATGCATATATGTAAAGATAGAAATGAATGCAATTAATTTTTGATTACTTGAGGCCTATTTATTTGGTTTGGCCATTCGACCTTTTCTAGTCACAATCATATGTATTTCTTCACTTTTACCTTCCAACGGTTTCATTTATCTTTGTGGGTAGGGAAGATTAAATATGAAACTCGGTCCAGTCATTTTGCTACTGGTTGGCTTTGGTTTGAGGCAAATAAAATTTTTGACTTAGTTTTTTAGAATTCTGCCCTTTACACTAGATAATCAAGTTGGCTTTAAAAAAAATTGTACAGTTTTGTCCTTTGAAGAACAAACAAATAATTTTCTGTGAGCCCTATTGGATCTTCAAGTATGGATATCACTTGAAAATTAAATACTGTTAAACTTGATTTTCGCCCACCCAATCTGTAAGTCAGAAAGAGAGCATATGTCTGCTGTGGCGTTAACACAGAGAGAGGTATTCTTTTACCTCAGCGTCTCAGTTTGGCCTCTGTAATAAGAACTTGTCAGGGTGCTTTTCTTAAACTCCGATTCATTCAACTGAGAAGACAGTTACTTCATTGTTTATTTTTCCCCTTGTTTATTTTATTGAAATCTATCTCTTATAATATCTAGTATCCACTACTTTTGTATAAACAGAATACTTACATATAATGCCAGTGCACACCTACCCAAAAGACTGCATTACTGTTAAACTGTCATTAATAACTTGTCTTGACTAATCTCAGTGTAATTTACATGAGGGAGACCTTCGAAGTATTAAAATCACTTTCTTTTCTTTTTCCTAAAAAAGCAGTTCAAATGATGGTAACTGCAAACATTTATTAAAATCACATTAATTGTTGATGCACCTGGAGAGAAACTGCCACATCTTCTAGCTAAGCAGTCTGACTTAACGTGTTGGGAAACTAAGGGATGTTGTTTTAGGGTAATTAGTATGGCTGTAGCCGGAGCCTTTAGCTCTACATGTGTGTGGCAAAAAAACTCTACAGAGTTTAGGTTGGTGAGGAAGAATATGCGCTGGCACTTTGAGGGCTTTATAATATGCTGCTTTTAGGAGGGAAAAGTGTAGTCGATACTCAGTGCACCTCCAGACATAGTAAGGGGTTGCTCTGAATAACCAATCAGGTGATCTTTTTTTCCTATGGCTTCAAGTTTTATGCAAAAATATTGTTAAATTCTGTAATGATGATATGCATCTTTTTAGAAAGATGATGATACATTTTTGAAAACTATTTTATATAAGAACTGTCAGAGGAATTTGCTTTGTATAATGGCAAGCTGGCTTTAAGAAAGCACTGTATCAAATTTACTATAAAGTCCAAAATTATATAGATATGTTAATAGATGTATGTGCAACTTGATATGGACAATTGTATTTTTTTAAATAAATATTTTTAACAAAATGACTTTATGAATTATTTCCCTCCTCTCACATCTATTGAGGTAGTCTTTGTGTATAATATTCCCCTCTATGCTAAATGTGGGTAAGGAAAGTTCCGCTTTCCCAAAGGTTATCATTAAAACCTGGCCTTCAACTATTTGATGTGTATCTACATTAAAATATTTAAAGCCTGTGTTGAGATAGCTAGTGAAAAGGGGAAACTGTAAAATGACTGTTGATATAAAAAGGAATTAAAAGAGTACTGACTGGCTAGAAAAATTATTTGCCTTGTGAAATCTTTTTATTTTACTTTTAAAATTTATTTACATTTTTTTCAAGTATTTAAATTTTAATCAGGTTCTTCTGTTTCAGTCCTTTGTAAGAAGCAGCTCTCGCTTATTTCCACTCTAGGCACTGTTTCTTCACGTAGTTTTGTTTTTTTTTTGTTGTTGTTGTTGTTTTTTTTTTTGCAGTACGCGGGCCTCTCACTGCCGTGGCC
>NC_041217.1:39408718-39460381 GCF_002837175.3 Physeter macrocephalus
CCCTGCGTTGGCAGGCGGACTCTCAACCACTGTGCCACCAGGGAAGCCCCTTAACGTAGTTTTTGAGATTAGAAACTAGAGACTTAAGTTCGTTCAGCAAATGAAGTTAAACTTGCCTTTTTAGAACTGGTCTGATAAACTATACATGGGGCAAGTGGGGTTAATAGGTGGCAAAATCACATCAGAGCTCTGTTTCCTATCTCTAGAGGAAAATAAGAGTAACAAACTGTTCCGCAGGGGACGACAGTTCACCAGCCCTGGTGAGATGTCCCTTCAGATGATGGGGCAATGTTCAATCAGCACAGTGGGTGGTATCCACTTGTGAAGACTGCTGGATTCCCCTAAACCAATGTTCTCAAAATGCATTGCCTAGAACAGTAGTCCCACGAGGGCGAATAAGTTTGGGAAATGGGGTCTTCACCTCTTGGAGAGTTGAAGTGCATATTAAAATATTAAAAGCTCTAAGAAATCTTTTAGTAAAAAAATCCTGTTTAATCCACCATTTTCTAACCTTTCTGACTGCTGACGCGTCCTCTTTTGAGAGGTATAATGTCTATTTTGCAGTTATCAATACTTTGTGTTTCATAGATGCATCTAATGATAAAATGAATATCTTAATATTGGGTAATTTTCCAGGGCTGGCATTATTAGGTAGGAGATAATCATTAACAGTTGTAAGATTTCACATTGTCACTACAAAGTACTGCACTTACTGGAATATACCCTGTAACTGAAGGGAGTCCATGAAGTTGACTTCATTTGGGATAATTTTCCAATAAGAGGGCATTACAATGAAAAATGAAACAGGGACAATAATTTCTAATAGCTGTGCAAGTTAGGTGGCAAGCACTGGTGGCAAGGAGGTTGCTGGAACAGAGTTGATTTTATGATTCTCATATGTTTTGAATACACATCATTTGATGGAAACCCCTCTCTAGTCAAGGTCACCTTCCGTATTGCCAAATCCAGTGGCTGATGTTCAGTTCACATGGGACCTTGTAGCAGCACTGATTACTTCCTCCTTAAGATATTCTTCACATGCCTTCCAGGAAACCACATTCTCTCCTGAACTTCCTCCTACTTCTCTGGTTGCTTCTCTCATTTACTCTGCTGGATCCTGTTCTTTTCTTCAAACCTCTCGGTGTTGCAGAATCCCAAGCCTCAAATCTTCGATCTTTCTCTACATTTACTCCCTAGATGACCTCATTCAGTCCCGTGGCTTTAAACATTCTTTATATGTAGGTGACCACGAAGTTTGTATCTTCAGGCTTGACTTTTCTTTTAACCTCTAGATTTTATATCTATCACCCTTCTTGACATCCAAGATAGCATCATAAAATGAACATGCCCTGAAACAACTCTTGAGCGCTCCCCCGTTGTCTTCCAGTGTTAAATGCCTTATCACATGCCCATAACACAAGTCAAATGCCTTTGGGGTTATCCTTGATTCCCATCTTTCTCTCATGCCCCAAACCTGATTTATCAGCACATCGTCAGTTTGACTTTCAAAATATACTTTAACCCGATCACTCTGACTACTGATGCTACCAACATTGTCCAAGCCACCACCATCCCTTACATAGTTTACTGCAATTATACCCTTTCTGGTGTCCCCAGTTTCATCCCGTTCTACAGTCTCTCTTCTTCACACAACAACCAGAGTATTACTTTTAAACATGTAAATCAGATCATGTCCCTTGCTGCCCACAACTCTCCCAATAACCTCACCTAACTAAAAAAAAAAAAAAAAAAAAAAATCCACATTCCTACCATGGCTTATATGATCTGAACCCCCAGCTACCACCCCAACTTATTTGCCACGCTTCCCGCTTCCTCACTGCACTTAGCCACACTGGCCTGCTTGCTGTTCCTCAGACACTATAAGCATATTCAGTCTAAGGCCCTTGCACTTGCTGTGTCCCCTGCCTGACAGGAATACCTCAGGTCTTTGGATGGTTGCTCCTGCCTCTCATTTTGGTTTCTGCATAAATGGCACCTCTTTAGAAAGGCCATCGGAGCATCTCTTGACATTTCCTCTTCGCATCCACCTTCCCTGCTTTATCTTTCTTTATGCACTCAATTATCACTCACCTTGTGGCATGTTACTTGTTTACTGTCTTTGTGAGGCAGGGACTTCTGTCCCATTCTCTGCTGTATCTGCACCTAGATCAGTGCTTTAAACCTAGCAGGTGATCAATAAATCTTTTTTAAATGAATAAATGAATTCTCTAAAAGACTTTTTATGTCACTGTGAATCTGGTATACTTCCAGATTCTGGTATACTGATGGCTTAGATTCCCACATCCAGGTGGCAGAAGGAAATCTGGAAACAGGGTGATTCCACAGCACTCTGAAATGCCAACACCCTTCAAAAAAGATCAGGAAAAAAAAGCCTCCTTTCTCTGTAACTGATATTGAAGTGTGGTATAGAACCTACCTGCTTCCCCTTATTCTGATCATAATGTAAGAGGGAACAGTGGTTCTCAGTCCTCCCTCTGAGTTCTGTTTCTTCTAAAATATCAGCCATGGGAACCTATAGTATGAGAGAGACCTGTCTTTGGGGAACATTTGGTCATTTGTTTCTGAGCTTTTATAAAAGGATCAATTGTCCTTCATAATGGACAACACGCTTATTAAATTTAAAATATTTTATTTTAGGAAAGGTACTCAGATTTGTTTCAATCTTCTTTTCTATATTCACAAATTAATCATGATCACCTTAGGTACAGCTATTGATTCTTCTTTCTAAATCTGTATAAAAAGG
Source organism: Physeter macrocephalus (assembly GCF_002837175.3). Taxonomy (NCBI): domain Eukaryota; kingdom Metazoa; phylum Chordata; class Mammalia; order Artiodactyla; family Physeteridae; genus Physeter; species Physeter macrocephalus. The sequence goes on from NC_041217.1 coordinate 39,411,483, forward strand.
ATGTTTTCTTGAAAAAACCACAAGAAAAATATAGCTGCTTTCTTTTTCCCCAGGTCAGTCACTCACTCTGGTTAGATTGCACAAGTAAGTCTGGCTGCCATCTAATACTTTTAAGTATTTACAGACATAGTTAAAACTATACCCCTAGACCACCAGCTTTCAAAAGAATTTGGATCTGTTTGATTTACAATAAATATGTACCAAACATATGAACAGTTGCTAAGCTGCTAACGAGGAGGTGTTAAAAATAAAAATTGCTAACAGTTATTCAGCAAATTTCTATGTCAGGCATATGACAATTGCTTTACACAAATTCACTTAATTCTTTCAGAATTCCTTTGAGGTAGGGTAAGGTTCTTTTAGAAATGTCACTTTACAGATACAAAAAAGCAAGAATGGAAGAGCCTCAGTGATCTGCCCAGGGCCACATAGCTACAGGGTGAGGCCAGGGCTTGAACCAGGTCTCTCTCTATAGCCAGATTCTCACTGTGACACCATGTTGATGACAGATGGAGCTGGCTAACATGACAATGCCGACGGTTCCAGGATAAGCCTTTGGTGTGGGGCATGTGAACTGCTCCACTTGGACAGGTTATTGAGAACCATGATATTTTATATTTATACATGGACATTTGTATTTACACAGAGAAAGCGCTGGTAAACTAACACACAAACAGCCACTGTAATAGCCATTTCACTACTTACAGAAGTCTCAGCACTCTTAACTGCTCCAAGTTGCTGAGTTTGCATTCTGTCTCTGTATTACTACAGGATTTGATCTGGACAGGAGCTGATACTCCTTGACAGACACTGCTTTCAGTATACTGCACAGCTCGAATTGGTCAGTCGTCCAGCTTTATGTTAAAGAAAATTCTGACGTGATATAAAGAGTTTTTTTCCCTATAGAAGATGTAAAGTTTAAATTAGATATTTTTGAGAAATTCTTAATGCTGTTTCTATACCTTTTATAAGCCATTCAATGTCAGTAAGAAAAGCAGAAACTCTATCCCATTCTCCCAGACAACTTCTGGACCAATTAGCATCGATGATTAGCAGTGGTGTGCTGGTAAATGTTTATCAAATGGCTCTCCAAGGGGACAATAAAGCCATGATCTGTAGCTTTTGCCAATTTCTGTGGTGTAAATACTCCCACCATGGCTGATCTCAAGCCACTAACATGTTATCACTGAAAGTGGAGCTGGAAAGACATACACAGAAGCATACCTTTATATAATATTTCTACCCTGCAGGCACAATAAATAACTTCAAGAGCATAGGTATAAAAAAGTTAGGAAGTGATGAGTTTTGAGTAGAGTTAAATTACATTAAAAACAAAGGTAATAAGTTTCTCTAATTTAATTTTAAATAATGGCTGGGTTTAACAACCAGCTCTCAAAATGAAAACTTAACAATTGGCTTTTATAAGCTGGTATGAGCTAGCCCAGCGTACCACTGAAGTGCCCCAAAGGTAGCAAGATTCAACTTTTCCTTTTGATGTTTTAGATCGCAGACGAACTACTGACAGCAGCAGGAGTTGGAGGGCCTTTGGACTATAATAAGTAAAAGCACATAAATCCTTTGAGCATGCCAGGGAATAACTTGGGGTCTGTTTTGATTAATTTAAAGTCTATCTACATATAGCAATGATCATTGCTCTTTATAATTTCAACTTATTTTTTCAAACTTCAACCAAGAGTGATCTTCAGACCCAGGGTGTGGTCCACGAAGGAGGCGGCCAGTGGAGTGAAGCATCTAGCTGTCTTCTTCCTTCCCAGCTGGGTATCCTAGCCCGCTCTTACCAAAAGTCTGAGCCAGGGAAGAGGAGAGTAACTTGAATAGCCAGGTAAACATCTAAAGATTTGCCCAGGGAGGACCCAGGTACCAGAACTCAATTTAATTTCTTCTACCCAACCAAGTATTAGTGAAGATCGGAACCAAGGCATCGAGAGGTTGCCTCCGCTGCCACCCCAGCTTTCTTCAGCCCTTTGACCTGAGCTGGTGCTCAAGAGGCCGGAAGTCTTCGGCAGCCCCCTTCATCTAGTTTTACCTCTGGTAGCGCTCCAGGCTTTCCATTCCAAGTGCTTTGTCCTGGGTAGGAACTACAAGAGAAAAAACAGGTAGCATGTTTGAGCAGTTTGGATTAACTAGCCCTTATTCATCCCGAGAGCTTTTTGTTTCTCTGCCATTTAATGGCTCACATTAGGGAGCCGAGTGGAGAGTCAGACCTACTAGTTCTGGCAGACTAGTCGGTGGAGGCAGTTTGCTGAGACTAGTGTCTAGGGCTTGGGGAATATGTTTTTTTTGTTTTTGTCTCCCGTGAACAGGGAACTCATTAAGTCTTACTCATGGGATATTCATCAGAGCTTTCTTGAACGGTGGCCTAACTGAAGGCCCTGTGCCGAGTGCCGGACTGAACAACTCTGGTACCTGCCACCTCAGGCACAAGGATGTAGTGTGTGCTGACTGGGGGGCTCACACTGGTGTTTAAAGGGAGTGTACGTCCACCTACTGAGAGACAGGACCATGGATGCCTGACCCTTCAGTCTTTTTGTGATTGGTATTTTACTTTCTATGAAGAGGACAAGGGTTCTGCCTGGGCACCTTAAGAACTGGCTATGTGCACAGCTGGTTCAGTTGCTGGGACTTTGAGAGCTCTGGGCGGAAAGGCAGGTGAGGGCTCAGGGTTATGAAAACAGCTTTGGGACTCCCCCTGCCTGGGGTCTCCAGGAGCGAGACTATTCTTAGGAGGTGTCTCTGCCCTGAAGGAGCTTTTCTTTGCCACTTGGCCTGAAGGACTTCTTTTTGAAAAAGAGACTTGGACTCGAGTCAAGTCCCAAACTGCAAAGAAATGGCCAATTAGGCTGCTGGGCCGAGTTCCAGCCAAGGAGGCAAGCTCTGCCTCTCAGTGCTCAGCACAGGCTGGAATGCAATTCTTGGCCCATGGTCCCCTGGTCTGTTGGGATGCAGGAAGCCAGTTCACAGACCATGCCCCTCTCCTGATGGAGAAACCATGAGTCAGCCTATCCCGTTCCCTCTCGCCCTGAGAGCCCAGCACAGACAATCGCAGGGCAAAGCAGGAAGAGGGGAAAAGGAAGCTGTAGAAAAATAAACATTTCCTTGCATTTTACTTGGAACAGAACATCATTTGTGGCGTGCTAAGATCCACAGCATCTCTCACGTGCCCCCCTGCTCTGTTTTCCTCCTCTTGTGTAGAAACAGATTCTTTCCTTACCTGATGAGAGTCCAGGGTGCATCCTGTGGAAAAACAGGAGCAAGATATAGAAGGTAAAAGCCAAGCCACCAAAGATCACGCCACAGACCAGGAAACTATAGCTGCCCCGAGCCTGGAATATCTGCCAAAGAGGAAAACACAGAGAAACAGGCCATCAAAACCTCACATAAAGATGTATTGGAGGAAGCAGCCTTCTCGGGCCTCAGCAGGTTTTTCAGTCAAGTTCTGGCCCATCATGCCAATAGACAGAAACACTGGTAGGAGGGACATCTTGGCCTTGTTTCAAGGTTATGTTTCTGGAGGTGGCAGAAATCCTGCTGTACGGCAGAGGTTGGACCCAGTGACCCCTGCAGTCCCTTTCAGCTCTGTGTCCTGGTACCTTTGAAAATCTCCATATCTTCCTTAAAACTCCAATCATATTAGGTGTTTCTATACCCTCAAGCCCTGACCAGAACTCTGCAGAGGAGAGATATATATACATACATATCCTTTTATTATGATATATATGTGTAAATATATATATCTTTTATTATAGAAAATTTAAAACATATACTCAAGCGGCATATGGAATTCCCATGGACTCATCACCAACTTTAGTAATTAGTATGTTTCCTCCGTACCCCTCTGAACCCCTTCTTCCCTGCACTAGATTACACTGAAGCAAATGACATCACGTCATTTCAATGCAGAGGGTAGCGTAAGATGTAGCTCTTCCTCCTTTCCAGCAGGACAAAAGAAAAGGGAAGGAGAATTGAGTAGTGATTAGAGGGATTTTGGACTGAAAGACATAAGTATGGACGTCATCTCTGTTGGTTATTACAGGTGTGACTGAAGGCAAGTTGCTTAATTTCTCTGAGTTTCAGTATCCTCCTTTGTAAAAAGAAGCATAACAATATCTTCATTACAGTCTTCCATAAAAAGTAGGTGGATATTTTTTTTCCTGATGAACAGATGAAACGTGGGTATGTTTGAAGAGAACTGGGTGAGTTGGCCCTTGATCAGGGCAGGAGTCGGGCAGGAAAGCTGGGCCCTTTGTAGGGTGGCCAGAGGCGAGGCGAGGTGGGGCAGGGAGTGATGGATTGAGAGGGATGGAAAGGAACTCTGCCTGCAGCCCAAACCCATCCCAGGCTCTGAGAGCTAAACATTCCCACGGGGCCCTCTGGCCCTGCTCCCAGACATGGCTTGTGTTTGCTTTGGACAATACCTAGCATCCCTTTACATCTCCAGGTCCCACATTTGGAGGCTCAGCTTTCAAGGGTGGCTCAGAAACGGAAACAGGTGACAGAGACAGAGTGGGGCTCCCGCTTGCTGTGTGGGAGGCTCAGGGAAGGGAGGGCCTAGGTTCAGACGGGGGCTGGCCACATCTTCTCCCCTGCCTGGAGGAGCACCCCGATTACTCCCCCCACCCCGAGTTTCCCCACATACCGAACCAACCAGCATCTGGAGGGCCATCTCACCAACGCCTGCCCCTGTTACCAGCACTGTGGTCGCACAGCCTAACCAAAAGAGAAGGATCTGGCTTAGCAATAGCAAGTTAAGGAAACAGAAGTCCGCTGGCATAATCCAGGTTGTTTCCGGGAAGCCTCTGGAAAGTGGTACAGCTGCCTAAGAGGACTACTTTGGATCCCTGAGATGTCTCAGACTTTAGCTCTTAACTTTGCTTAGGTCCTACTTGTCATTATATCCCTTCCTTGTTCTGAAACCTTCAATTGCTCACGATTGTCTCCAGCGTAAATTCCAAGCTGCTTAGCCTGGCATTCGGGGCCCCTTCCCAATCTGAACGCCAACTACCTTTCCAGAAAGACTTCCTGACCTCCTCTGCCAGGCAGGCTAGTGTCCTCACTGCCCTGGCATCGTGCTGACCAGCCATACCTCTGGTCAATCCGGCAACATGGCACAGACCTTCAGAGCCCAAGCTTCCGAGTCAGACTTGGGTTCCAAGCCCGCTACCTCACCTACTAGCCATGGGACCTTAGGCAAGTCCTTCCCATTCTCTAGGCCCTGGTTTCCTTCGGTAGAACGGGCATGACAACACCTCTTTCGCAGGGTTGCTGTGTGGATAACTCTGACGCAAGACACGCGAGTGCTCAGCAGAGCGCTGGCCAGTTCTCCACTTAAACCCTTCAACGCTGCCATCAGGATCGGGTCCAAATGCTTTAATGTGGTTTGCAGGGCCCTCTATAATCTGCCCCCGTTGAGAGCTCAGACTGTCCCAGTATCTGCTCACAATCTACCCTCCAGTCAGGAGAAACTCTCTTCCGCTTCCTGACCCTGCACACACTCTCACCACCGGCTTCTCATACGTGCCTTCACCCCCTCCTGAACATCCCTCCTCTTCCTCTTTGTCTGGAAAACTCCTGTTCATCTTTTAAGTTGAGATTTCCATCATAATCTCCTCTCCCCCCAGCCCCCATCCTTGAACCTGGATTAGCTCCTCCTCCTCTGCGCTCCCCCAGCCCCCTGCACTCTACTCTCATGTGCCTCACCCACCTCCCGCCTGTGTACCAGGCAGCCTCCCTCTACAGGCTGGGAGCCCACGAGAGAGGATGTGCCTTGAATTTCAGTTCAGTGGCATATTATCGCGGCTTAATATTAGCACAGTGGCCAACGTACGGTAGACACTTAGTGTTTTTTGAATCAGAGATCGCCATTGTCTCCTCTGTCCTTCAAGTTCCTCGCTTACATTTATACCTGTCTCTGTGCCTTTGCTCTCACCCTGTTCACCGCCCCCCACCCCATCCTTCCCCAGAATGCCTTTCCTTTTTCCTCCGACTTTCCAAACCCTGGGGCAGTTCATGTCCCCTCCCCTCCATGAAGCTATCTCTAGATTCAACACTGGTCAGCAGTACCCACTGTCTATTCCACTCATACATTCAAAAACCTTTTAGTACCTGCTGTGCATCAGGTACCTAAACACTGAGGGTCCTCAGATGAATAATTAGAGTTAACATATATGCTGAGCACCTGTGAGCCGGTTACGCCGCTAAGTCAACAGCTTTACATTTCCTCTGGTGCACAAAACAATCTTCACAGGAAGGTATTTGCATCCCAATTTTGCACATAAGACAACTGAGGCTCAGAAAGGGGAAGGAAATTGAGCTGCACAAGGTCACAAAGCCAGAAGGTGTGGAGACAGGACTGACCTTCAGATCTGCTGATGACCTCAAAGCCCATGCTCTTGCCCTTGGCCCTTGCTGGTGCATTCAGGGAGCGTGTTGTCAAGGAGAGGACGCAGATAACATAGGTAGAAAAGCCTTGAGGTGGGACAAACACGAAAGGCAGGTACAAAGGAGGGGGGCACACCTTCCCAGTGGGGTCAGAGGGGGTGGAAGGGGAGGGACTTGAGCAGGCAGGTGAGAGGGTGGGACAGAAGAAACAGGGCATTCCAGGCAGAGGGTTCACTTTGTGCCAAAGTGTGGAGAAGATACAGAATGGGTTTTGTGCCATCAGGGAACAGCAAGTAATTCAACATGGCTAGAATGCGGGCTCTGAGGGGAAGCAGGGAGGGAGAAGGCTGCAGAAAGGAAAAGCGCTCCACAGAAGATGTGAAGGCTGTGAGCAGCTCTGCGTTTCCAAGCAATCCCTCTGCAGCCGTGTAGAGGACGGCCCAGTAAGTGTTCCTCACCCTGGCTACACGTTACCATCACTCAGCAGCTCTGGACCAGTTACATCAGACTTCATGGAGATGAAGCCCAGGCATTGGGCTTTGTTACAAAGGCTCCAGGTGATTTTAATGTGGAACCAGCAGTGAGAACCACTGATGGAGGCAAATCTGAAGGCCAGGAGACAAGCCAAGACCTGCCAAGGCAGGGATGGGAGTGATTAGAAATTACAAAAAGCTGGGCACCCTTAACTATTCCAAACAGGTTAAGTGGTTGAACTAAGGCAGGGATGGTGAAAAAAGAAGAGGACGGATTTGAGTGATCATTTGCAGCAGAACCAACCAACATAACATTCTTATTATTAAACTCTAACATTTGTTAATCACTTCAACCTCTGTGGGATATACTCGTGACAGGTGATAGCAACATTACTTCATTACTGCCTTTACTCGTTTGAAGTTTGGGGATTATCCTTTGATTTCAAGGACCCAGGTCTCAGGATCAACTCAGCGGATGAGCAGGATGTAGCTCTCATTGCTCTGACCCTGCCTGGCACCCCCCCGCAACCCCCCACACCAGCGGCCCCCACTCCTGCTCTAGAGAAATCACTCATCTTTAGTGCTGGTTTTCCAACACTCTAGGGCACCTCTGATTACTTCTGAGGGTAACGTTAAACGTTCAAAACATAATTATTTTTAATTAACTTATTTTTTTAAAAAAGATCTTTGCTATACGCCCTTGGGAGGCTACGGAAAGGGAAGGAGACTAGTTGAGGGAGTCAGAGGTTTCCGACATCAAGGAAGCTAGGCGCAACCCCGAATCAGGTGTGGAGTCATTGTTCTATTCCTGTTTCGAACAACATCCACAAGAACAAAACACAGAGCTCCTTTTACTGATAAGTTATAAACCCCTTTCCTATGCTATAATTTTTCCTGTGCAACTTTGCTTTTCTTTGAACTTGTTCTTTCCAGCACATGGGTGTTACACAAGATGCCAGCTGTGGGTCTGTAGACACCGCTACGGGGAAAAAGAAAATGGGAAAGCGATGCTTACTGTTTCTCTGTGGTCTGAAATCACATGATACGGTGTAACGTTGAATGGGTGGGGGGGGGCCCGTGGGCCAGAACAAGCCTGTTGCCCCCAGAGTCAGGAGGGGAGCCTTCACTTCTGTGAGGCGGTGGGGCAGGGACCTTGTAGCTGGAAGACCCCAGGAAGAGGGGCTTGCGGGGAGGAAGCAGCGCCCGGCCCGAGGGAGTGCCTCTCCGCTCTTGGGCGTGCGGGCTCACCTTTGTACTGCAGGATGTCCTCAGTGTAGGCCAGCATGCTGGGAAAGGTGCTGCTGAGGAACAGGCCCAGACTGGCTGTTCCCACGAACAGGAAGACGACGTTGTAGGAGAAAACAAGAAGCACCAGGAACGTCACCACCACGCCGACCTGTCATGGCGGACACGGAGGCGATGAGAAATTGGGGAAAAGCTGGGTGGTCATGGAGAAAGGAAAACCAGCAGTCCGTCTCCAGACTTGAAAAGTTCCTCTCCGGCCGCAGGGGCAGCGCTGTGTGACCCGTGCGCTCCCCTGTGGAATATGTGGGAACTGCACCTTCCCCAGTGGGTGTCGGCCAAGGAAACCCTGAGAATAGGAGAAAGGGGGGAGGGGAGCCCAGCCAGACATCTCGCAAACAGCCTACCGCGCATGCCTTAGAAACGCTTAGCTCCTACTCCGCTCCGACCTTACAAACAAAGCCTTGAAGAGTCGCCCGGAAAATCTCTAGACTTGGGAAGTTTTAAAAACACCTAACTCAATCTTAAGTTAGCCTGCATGACAGAAGACTGAGGATGCCAAGGGCGAATTAGCAACTCTGCCAACCAACTCTCTCCCACTCGGCGTGGCCCCCTCCTCAGTCGGTGGCGCAGACTGGCTGTCAGCCTGCTTCTCACCTCCCTACCAGCCGCTCATCCTCACCTCTGCACCAGGACACACACGCTCCCTCTCCCCTGCCCATCTTCTTCCCTAGCCAACTGTAAGCTCCTTAAAGGCAGAGACCTCATCTTATAGAACTCGGCACCCAGCAGTTCCCCGCAGGCCCCACCCCCGCCCCACGTGTGTACTCATTAACCAGTAAGTGGTTGTTGAGATCCAGGAGAACATCAAGAGCAGAGTGACCCTTAATTTTAAAATGAGCGGAATCTGGGAAGAAGTTGCAGTGAATTCGAGACATGGCAGCTGCAGCATCTGGGAGCTTCCTCAGGGCTGTTCAGCTGTGGTCCCAACAGGCTGCCCACGAAAGGTACCTGAAAAGCTTTAAAACAATTCAGACACCCAGGTTCCCCTCCACACTTCCCCCCGCTCCCCGAATCAGAATCTCTGGGGTAGGGGCCCAGGAATCTGTATATTCCAAAAGCACCTCCAGTGGGTCTAATGTATTTGGGAATCACTTGCTCTAGGATAGTGTTTTCCCAAACTTGCTTGATGACACGAGCCCCCTAGAGTGTTTGTTGACTATATAGATTGCTAGCCCCCTCCCCTGGACATTCTGATTCACCAAGTCTGAGCTGGACCCAGAAATCTGATTTTCCTTTTTAAAAACCAGCACCCCGGGTGAGTTTATCATCAGTGCCTAACTCATGTGGAGGCTTCAGACTTCCTTTTCTCACCAACCCAGAGTCATACCCACTGTCTTCTCTCTAAGCAGCTGGCCCCGTGTGCTAGAGAGTCTGGCCACCAGCAGCCCCTGTACCCTCACTCTTCTCCACCTCACGGACCTTAGGAGTCTTTCTGCGTGCAGCACGTCACCATCACCCCAGCTCCACAGAACAGGGGCCCTCTTCTTACTAAGCTTAGCACTTCCTTCGCCTCTGTCCTTTGACCCTGTTCCCTCTCCCCTGGCCTTCTTCATTCACTTACTCTCTGACATGCTATCCTCACAGGCCTCCTCCTTACAGGCTTCCTGCCTTTCTCCTCTGCCTACAAACACGCTCATACTACCTGACTCCTGTCAAACAAGACTCCCTTCACAGACATATTTGCAATTCTCACACCTCCACTTCCTTCTTACCCTCAAACTCTTTTTTTTTTTTTTTTTTGGCTTCCACTGTGCGGCTTGCGGGATCCTAGTTCCCAGGCCAGCAGGGATCGAACCCACCAGGGATCAAACCCGTGCCCCCTGCAGTAGAATCACGGAGTCCTAACCACTGCACTGCCAGGGAATTCCCACCCTCAACCTCCTGAGTTTGGCTTCTACCCCCCTCACCCCACCTCCCATCTACATCGAACAGAAATTTCTTTCTTGAAAGTCATCAACCAGCACAAGGCCAAATCCAAGGGCCTTTCTTGGGGCTCATGATCTTTGACCTCTGTAGCCTCTACATTATTTCCCAACCTTCTCTCCACTAGAAACTCAACTCAAGGAAGTACTTTCCGACAGTGGACTGGACTTCCTGGAAAGGTGGTGAGTTTCCAGTCACTCGGGGGTGTTTAGACAGACTGTGGACCCCTTGGAAGGGATATTACAGAGGTGATTCAATCCCTGGTCGGAGGTTGGGCTAGACAACCTTACAGGAATCTGTAATCTGGATCTCTTTGTCATAGATGGTGGCATGGACACACATGAGGGCAAAAGTCTTAACCCACTTCTCAGGCCCAGACCTCCTGCCTCCGGAGCAGACCAGTTGCTTGAAGGCCATCCTACATGCCAGTCTGGCTACTTAAGAATCATCTGGGAGAGCTGCAAGATGTAAGTTCCCAGGCCCCAGCCCAGAGATGGTGATTCTGAAGGCCAAGGGATCCCTGGCCTCCACTGGCCATAGGGCTCTGACCAGCTGGGCATCAAGGTGAACAAGGGAGGATCAAGGCCAGCACCTGCTTCTCTCTACTCCTTGCAGGCTGTCAGCTGGGATCTGCTCCAGACACAACACTAATCGTCTCCTACAGCCCCTTTCTTCAATGGGTACAAAATCAGAGGCCCACAGAGGGGAAAGGACTTTTCCAAGATCGCACGAATAGGCTCCACCCCTTGGATTTCCATCCCTTCCCCACCAGCATCTCTCTCCTCTCCTCTCCTCCTTCTACTTCTACATTTCTCACCTGCTGCCAGAGTCCAGTTCTGAGCAAATGTCCTGGGGCAGTGCTAGGGCCAGGAGTGAATGGTTCTTCTGGGTCTCCAAAAAGTGAAAGGAGGCCACTTACCACATTGACGAAAACCATGGTAGATGGCTTCACTCTTGAGGAGATGGGAATGGAGATGAGCCGACCCAGAGTGATGAAGCCCCAGAAGAGGCTGGGGAGGTAACCAGCCACCTTGTGTCCCACAGACAGCGGTTTCTCTACTGCATAGCTGTACACAAAGGCGGAGTATGCCCCCTGTGGGGAGACAGGTCAAGCTGAGCACAACTGCAGCGCACCCCCGCAGAGGAGGCCTCGCTGGGGCAGGTGTGGTGTGGGCTGGCAGGGACCGGTCCTGCTGCTAGAGGCTTAGGGGTGGGCTTGGAGCCGAGGCCACACGGCACACACAGGCCTGAGCTGAGAGTGGAACCTGGGCACCGCAGCTTACGGACGGTGCCTGCAGGAGCTAGGGGATCCAGGAAGGTGTCTCTGGGTCCCCACGGGAGTCCCGAGGGGTCTGGTCATGCAGGCTCTGCTCCCCCCTTCAACCAGAGCAGAGTACCACTACATGCCTTATTTATGAGGATTCCACAGAAGGTTTTTTGTTGAAGGAAGGGTGCTGCAGCTGAAAAACAGGTGTGTATAGGCATCTCATTTTACAGATGAGAGGGTAGAGGGAAGGGAATTGCCCAAGGTCACACTGAGAGTTGGAAGTCAACCAGTACTGTCACGAGTACTTTCCACCAGGTCATCTAGGTTTTTAGGGCCTTTTCTTTGGAGAGTCCCTCATATGGCAACCGGTTAATCAATCAGCCATTCAAAACTGTCCTAATCCTTAGAGATTTCTGGAAAAAGGCACTAAACGGAGTAACAGAGATCACTAGTGGACTGAATAGCTGGGCCCAGATCCTGCCTGTAGTTTGTTTACCACGTGGCTTGAGAAGCCCAGGCTTCGAATGTATTCCAGGAATCAGAGTGCCCTAGAGTTTATATGGCATGACCTCTACCCGGGGGAATAGGGCACTGCCCCTTTAAAAAATGTGGGGAGCCTACCCTCAGTAACAAACCAGAGGCCCCTATCCACAGAGTTCATGAAAATAAAAACAACTGAATGAGACAGGAGACCACAGTTCCAAGGGGCTGTATTCAACTCTGGAGAGACTCTCCCCTGGGACCTGTGCTTGGTTTAAATTTTTGGGCCCACTGTAGTAAAGGTGAGGTCTCTAGGAAACCTTGACGTTCCTCCTGTCTCTTACCATCCCCAGACTTGAGGCTCAGGGGGGCGCAAGGGGGTGCCCAATAAGGGACACCATCCGAGGGCAGGCTCACCGTCAAGCCGTCGGTCATGAACAGGACCAGGGCGGCTGTGATGTGGATGGCGAAGAAAGAAGAAGGGACTCCTTTGAAGCTCTTCCTCTGGCAGCAGCTGAACAGGTCCTCATGCCCTGGATGAGATACGAGAAGAGCAGGGACAGGTCTCAGCTCCTGCTCCCTTCCTCTGCGCACCCAGGGACAGTGGCCGGCAGTCAGGAGAGCCCTGGCAGAGGGGAGACCACTTACTGCCTCCCACCTTCTCCAGCTTCCAACTGTCTATTAGGAACAGCCCCTGTCCATCTCACAGTGCTGTTGGAAGCAAGGCTCAGAGAGGCCAGGTAACTCGCCCAGGGTCACACAGGAGGGGTTAGGTAGAATGCAGGCTGGAGCCAGAAGTCTGCCTTCCTCATTCTCTTGGCCAGTTTGTTCCATCTTCTGCCTCCCGAGACCAGCAGTGCCAAGGGTTCTTCCCCAACCATTCTCACCTGTGATCTACATTCTCCCCCTGGGTGGGAGGGCTTACCAGGGAAGCCTCAGTATGGGGCCATGAGCCTGAGAGTTCATTAGAGCCCCCACCTGGGTGAAACTTAGGGGGCAGCGAGGAAGTGTCATCCTTCTCAGGAGGCTGCGTCTCCAGGGTGAGCTCATCTGCAGACAGGAGTAGGGGCCTCCTCTGAGGGCAGCAGGTCAGCAGCCGCTCTTTGGACAGCAGATACAGCACAGCCATTGGCACCGGGAGCTGGGGGTGGGCAGAGGGTCAGGAGAGCCCTGTTCCCATTAGGGTCCCCATTTCCCATGCCTGGCCTGCCGCATACACCTCCACGTGGCTGTGTGGCAAATGTCTGCACAGTCCTGGGAGAAGACAGCTCTTTTCCCAGGGTGCCCACCTGGGAAATGCAGCCAGGTGCCTTGACCCCTGGGCAGGCTTGGTGTAATTGCTGCCCGACTTTAACCACAGTCATTTCCCTGAAAAGACAGGTACTTGTCACATGCAAAGCTTGGACTCACACCGGGCCTCTGCTGGCACAGGAGGTGCTAGAGAGAAACTCCTTTCTAACGTCCTTGTCCTGAGCAGGGCTGGAGCAGGGCCCCTCACACTCATTCATGCTGGTAGAGCACGTGATGCTTTACAAAGAAGTTTGGCTTTTGTTCATCACAGTTCTGTAAAACGTGCTGGGGGGAAATCATTAACCCCATTTTCCAGGTGGGGCAACTGAGGCTCAAAGTTATTACTTAGTCAAAACCTGTTACAACTGGAAGAGACCTGAGAGCGTTAATGCCGGTCACACAGCTGACTTGAGGCAGCGCTAGACTGGCGCCCGGGCAACCTGATTCTGACCAGTGCCATCTCCATGTCAGGGGCTGTTCTGGGTGATGTTATACCTTATGAAGGTACAGAGGCTATCCTCAGGGAAAACAGAGACAGGGCCTCCTTTGGATTGAAAAACGCATGCTGTGAGCAACACACATGCAGAGCCCAGTGTCATGTTCACTGATATTTATGTTAAGCCCCTTCAGTTTTATGAACTCCCCAGAGTAATGGGAAATGTCTCCTGCTCCTGAGGTTTTGCCTGGAGAAGCCTTCACCACCTCCCTCAGGTGCCTTGCCTGTGTCTAAACACCCTCGCTGCCAGGAAGCTCTTCATCAAGTCTAACCTCTGCCCTTCCTGCTGCAACTTCATCCCAGCGCCTTTTGCTTCAGAAAGAGAGGAAGCCCAGGGAACTGCGGAAGTGTCCCAGGGGCTAATGGGCTCCTCTGGGCTCGCAGGCGAAGCTGGCCTGGTAGACGGACATCAGGGGGCTGCCAGCCCCTACCTAGTGCTGCTCTGGGGAAGCTTCCCCGTCGCCTGGAGGCAGGCTGGCTCGCATAGACATTTTCCCAAGTCACCTGAATGCCACCCCTGTGCTGACACCTCCCTGTGGGCACCTTGGGAGCCTCCCTCCACTTATAAATAAGTCAGACACACCCCAGCAGCATTAGAGCCATAAATCTGGTCTGAATGGACGAGACAGCCCCTGCCCTCAGGAGTCCTGGGTCTGATGGGGGAGGTGAAGCCCTCCCTCCAGTCTGATGGGAGAAACAGGAAACCCACACGAAGAGGCCTGTGGTAGCAGAATGCCTGGGGGAAGGCCAAGGGGAAACAGCTGTAAAAGAGGTGTGCTCACGCAGGTTAGGCTCTCCAGGGAGGTGGGTGGTGGTGGGAAGGACTTCACAGAGGATTGGCTGACGTTGCTGGCAGGAACACACCGGGTCTTTATAAGAAGCCCATTCAGGGAAGGTAGGCTCTACCTTAAAAGTCAGAGAATGCCAGGTGGGCTGGCCTGTGTGAATGTGTTTGCCCACATGCATGCACAGCCCATTCTCTTCTGGGGTGGGCTGTTTATCTTCAGATACAAACCAATGGAAAAAGTCCGGAAATCCTGCAGCAAACAAAGTGCCTCCAGTCTGCACCTCATGGGGCAAGAGAAAACAGACCTCAGGCTTAAGCTGGCTGGACCGTCCGGCTTCCTGGTCCCAGAGACTCAGCCTTGACATTGTACTGACAGTGCTCTTTGCCTTCGTAGGTCCCCTGTGGAGGGCACAGGCCCAAAGCTGCATTGTTTCCAAGACAATGACGGGCATGGGCAGAAAGGAAAAGGAGCAGAGGGAGAGGGGTATGTTTTTCAGAGCCGCCAGTGAAGAATCTGGTACAGGGAAAGTTACAAAAGAGAAGGGAAAATGAGCAGTGACTATAGGGCAGCTGGTAGGGGCTTGTGCTGGGGGTCAGGGTTCCAGCCTGGCCAAGTCTCTTCCTAGCCCCTTATCAGGCCCTTGAGCCAGTGATGGTATGACACCCCTGCCCTGCTGTTTAAGTGGGACTGGGTGCCCTCAAAGGCCTCTTTCAATGCTACGTGTATAGCATCACTCTGAGGCCCAACCTGCCTGCCTCAGGAGGGGTAGGTAAGAAGTCTACCTAGAGCAAAGACAGACTCCGAGTTGGGGTGACCAACCATGTGGCACCTCCATCCCATAGCCAGGTGGATGGCCACCTGGAATGCTCCCCACCCCAGTGCGTGTTCCTGGTGTTCACGACCATTCTTCCCCAGCTGGAGAGGAGCTGGCGGGGAGTGTGTCCCACCTCTCCCTCTGGCCCCAGCCTGGGCTAACTTGGGCCGCAGGGCACCAGAGGAGGTTTCCAGCCAGAGACCAGAGTCAGTCCTGACTTAGCGGGGAGGATGAGAGCTGGGGTGCAGAGGGCCTTGGTATCTGACCCAGACACAGTGACGTGGTCTCCCTGCTCTGCTCCCACCAGGGCAGCCTTGGCAGGCAGGGTCCCTTGGAGGTCATCCTGTCTATCCTCCAGCCTCCACAGGGGCCCACCTCACGGCAGGCACAGGAGAATCCCACCAGTGATTGAGGACCCTGGAGAAGAGCCTGGTATGTCCTGCAGTGCTCTGTCCCAGGGTCTACATCATCTGGCCTTGGAGGAAAAGAGCTGGTTCCCCAGGGAACCTCTGATGACTTGGAAGTTGACCCTGGTCTCATTGCACTAAACCTGCTCACTGTTTCACCTCCCTTGAGAATCGCAATCCCAGGATGTCACAACTGAAGGACCTTACAGGTGACCTCCTGCAACCCCCTGTGTTCAGATGAATCCCCGGGGGTCAGTTCTCCCCTCTTCTTGCCTTCCTGAAGGCATATCTCAGCCCCAGTACGTTTCTCAGAAACAGAAGAATCTGTACTGGGAGCTGGTATGGACTGGTATGGGTGACTGTCCACTAGTCCCCACCCAGCCCTGCCCCAGTGGCACTCACATTGATCAGGGCCATGATCCAGAAGGCGTAGGACACGCGGGCCCCTGCCCCGTCCTGTGGGGTCAGCCCAGGGAGCGTCTGGTTGGACCAAGGCTGGGCCTCAGTATGGTGGTGGGCCAGGACCCTGGAGGCATGGAGCAGGTGGCTGCCGGAGGTGGCGTTGGCTGTTCTATTGGTAGGCAAGCAGTTGGCCTCAGACAGAAAGGGGTCAGCGATAAGGGGGCTCAGCAGTGCACCAAAGCCCACAAAGAAATGGAGAACCTGGGAAGGGAAGAGAATTGGGGTGGGTGGAGGCATGGCTCAGGCTTTGCCTACCCCCCCACCTTGTGTCCCATCTGGGGAACCCCTGCCCGGGAGCAGTAGGGTGGGAGGCAAGAGGGGTGAGGAGTGAAGCTCCTGTCACCACCTTCCTGCCTGGGATAACTTGGTGACAGTGGCCAACCCCTCCCTCTCTCTTCTTTCCCAAAGCTTAACCACCAGCTGGGGGCTGTTCCCAAGTTAGCATCCACCAGTTAACACCCCAAAGGGAAGGGGGCTTAATAAAGGGAAGGGCTGGACTGGAATCCTGGGTAACTGGGAGGAGAAGGAAGGAAGAAGAAACACAGAGAGAGGAGGAGATGAGAGAAAACACCAAGTCCTTCCATCACGCCCTTTCCAACTTACAAAGAACCTTTGCTCATTAGCACTTAGATTCCTCTGACCGCCTGCAGGCCAGGATCATCACTCTGTTTTAGAGATGAAGGGACCTGAGTCCAGAGATAACGGCCCAGTATGGTCCAGCTGGAAACGGTCACACTGAACTTGACCCTGCTACTCTTTCTGGGTCACCGTCCTGGTCTCGGGAAGGAGATGCCTGGCCTGGGGGAGAGGACTGAGGGAGCTCCCCTGTGCCCTGCCCGCCCCCAGCCCCACGCCTGCTGGGGGCTCACCTGGAGGAAGACCGCCGAGTCCTTCTGGTAGATCCTCACCAGCTGCATGTTGGCCACGGTGTCGATGCAGCCCATGGCCAGGCCCGCCAGCGCCATGACTGAGGCCAGCACCTTCACGTCTCGGCAGAAGGGGATGGCGGCGAACACCAGGGAGATGGCCAGAGAAGAGGTGAAGAGGGCCCATAGCGACTGGGCCAGGCTGCAGTAACGGAGGGTGGGGTCAGTGGAGGGGGGCCGGAGCCCTTCGAAGGAAGACCCCCCCCACCCCGTCCTCCACTGCCTGGGTGGCCCCCGGGGAAGCCGAGACGCTTCCCCCACCCTCTGGTCCAAGGGCAAAGGGAGCTGTGGCAGAAGCTCTGTCACTTGTTAGCTATGGGTCGTGGGCAAGATGTCTGAGTCTGCCCAGATAACAATCCCTACCACACAGGGTGGTTGTGAGAACTATGTAATGGACACTTCACAAAGCGTAACTGCTATTTTTGGACTTAGAAGTGATTTTGTATCATTTACTTAAACTTTAAATTGTTTGCTTATAAACAATTATATGCAAAGATATTTCCATCTCTCTCACGGAAGGTGTGAGGGGAATGGCTTTGAGTGCCTCCAGGGAGCTGTGCCACATGCGTGAGCCTGGAGGGGGGCCGGGGAAAGCTGCTGAGCCGGGCTGCAGTGCCCTCCCCACACAGGCACGGAACACGCCAGGCCCTCTGCAGGCACCAGGCCTGAGCTGCCTGAACCAAAGCCCACAGCCGAGGTATCTGGGGAAATTGGTGACCCCTCTATGGGCAGAGCTGTTGGACTCTGTGCCTGGCAAGTGTCCAGAAGGGAGGCCCCACTGAGAGGTGTCTGAGTGGTGACCTTCCCCCAGAGGAGCCCACAGCAGCAGGCTGAGTGAGTGAATGGATGAGTGAACACATGGGTGGAGGCCTAAGGCTCTGTCCGGTCTTTCGGGTACACTCCGCCCAGTAAGCAGACTCTCGGAGAAAGGAAGGAAGCCTCGTATTTTCTGGGGCCAGTCTGAAAGGCTAACGTGGGGGGAAGGAGAGTGGGAAGCAAACAGGTTCTGGAAGGGAGAGGCTGTAGAGGAAAGTGTCTCAGATTATGAGAAGGTGGAGAGCCCCAGGTGCCTTCGTCTGGCTGCCGGACCTGGAGGGGTGGAGGTGGGAGTGTTGGTATTTCTGTGGCAAGAAGACCTGAGTTTCCAGCTCACCGAGGAAAAGGGGGAGGCCCCAAGAGACCCCTCAGACTGTCTTTTCCCAGAGGTTCTTGCCTCTGACCCTGTTGTTGAGGACCCTGGAGAAGAGCTTTTCATCTCGCCCCATCTTTGATGAAATCCTTTATCAGAAGGGCCCTGCTGGTAGCAGCAGTTCTTTATTTTCTCATTTTCTTGTTTCCAGGCTGATCTGCTGATTGGAGATTACCAATCATGACCCCTGTCTGTTCCCAGCTCAGAGCTGTGTGTGAGGGGGCAGGGGAGACTCACTTCACCCCGGCCACTAGAAGGACAACAAGAGGGTCGTGTTGTGGAGAGGCCTGTTCAGGTCCCTCCCAGCACCCACTTCCCGCTCCCCAAGCATCCCTGCTCTCCCGGCCTCCAGCACTGACAGCCTGGGCCACTCACCAAGCTTCATGCGTTTCTGCTTCCTGCTACCTGGTGGCCTGTCTCATTGGTACTGGCACAGAGGCGATGCCCAAACCTCTGCAGGCTGATACAATCTACAGGCCTCCCAGAATAGCTCTCTCTCTCCCCTTCCTTTCCCTGCACAAGATCGACTAGGCAGCCTCCTGGGTGGCCTGACTTCAGGGATAGCAAGAGGGTCCCCATCTCCCCCTCAAGTGTTCCCCCCACTGAGCTGCTACATGGGCCTGACACTGCCACAACCTCACTCACCACTTCACGGTAAAGCACCGACACCCCAAGTACAAAAATGCTCTCTTGAAGAATTAATACATTATCATTACTGCCCTGAAAAACCTGGATGAGAGTGGTTAACCAGTCCTGTAGCACAGTCCTGAGGGCACGGGACCTGGGATCAGTGAACTGAGATAGGCAGGAGCTGTAGGAAGGCGTGGGAAAAGAAAGGAGAACCAGGGCTTCCCTGGGGGCGCAGTGGTTGAGAGTCCGCCTGCCGATGCAGGGAACACGGGTTCGTGCCCCGGTCGGGGAAGATCCCACATGCCGCGGAGCGGCTGGGCCCGTGAGCCGTGGCCGCTGAGCCTGCGCGTCCGGAGCCTGTGCTCCGCAACGGGAGAGGCCACAACAGTGAGAGGCCCGCGTACCAAAAAAAAAAAAAAAAAAAGGAGAACCAGCAGTACGTGAAAACAACGAACACTTGTTTACAGGGTCCAAGACATTTGGTGTACGTGATCACACTGTGAGGTAGACCTTGCAATTGTGCCTCGTGTGACCCACGAGTAAACTGAGGCTGAGAAGGGCTAAGAAAGTAGCAGACAGATCCTTGACCCAAACCCAGGGCTTCTGACTTGCTGTTCCCTATGCCATGCTGCTTTCCCATGGAGGAGTGTGCACGTGTGTGCGTGTGTAAAAAGGCTGATGCTGGGCCATGGACTCAGCCAAGCTGGAGAGGGGAGCAGCCAGGGAGCACGAGGCCAGATTCTTCAGAGCCTTGGTCTTAGGAAGCAATGGCAAACGGCTGTAGCCACTAGAACATGAGCCCCCAGCAGACCCTCTGCTGGTGTTATGGGAACTCCAACTGCTTCCGCATAACTGCTGGCTCCGTCGCAAGCTTCCCAAGGCATCTGCTGTATCCTGTTCATTGTGGGACCCCCACATCTGGACTGTGTTTGGCCCTGAGGTGTTTGATCCAGGGTTGCTGGATGTTGCTAGTGAAATGGGAATGCTTGAGAAAGGCTTGTCTCATTACCCCACACAGCATAGCCTGGAGAAAAGGACTAGAGACTGTTATGAGGCTGACGTGGGATAGTATGGGGGTGACAGAGAGAGAAAGCCAGAGCCAGAGACAGAGGTAACGAGATGAATCTAGTGGGCCAAGTTGCCAGGAAGGTGCTGACTGGAACAGCAGGAGGCTCAGGAGACGGGGATGGGGTTTGGGAAGGGCTGGTGGCCAGTGGGCAGCCCTGTCCAGGCCTCTCCTCTCTCCAGTTGCTACCCTCTCACCTTGTTATTCCAGAGGACACTCGGTGCCCAAAGGGGGCTCTTTCGTTCCCAGGCCCAGTGACAGGCAGGAGGGAGGGATAAAAAGAGAACAGGAGGAAAGGAGAGGCTGGAGGAAGGCTGGCTTGGGAAGTCCCTCCCTGTGACTCCTGCCCACCCCAGGGCCGTGGTTTGACCTTGCAGCCTGCCAGCTGCGTTCCTGGGGTATCGGGCGGGGTGAGCAGGTGTGGGGGCGGGGGAGATGGAGACCCGTTCCCAGTAAATGGGGACAGCCGCACCACAACGAACCCTGGGTCTGGATCCCAGGCTGCCCACCCTCCCCAGCTGTTTCAGCAGGGCTGTGCCTGGTCATTCCAAAAATCAGTCTGAACAAGTTTCTTTAGAATGGTATGTTGTTGCCAAGAAAAAAGGAGTCCTAGACACATCTCAGAGCCAGACTGAAATACACTAATTGTCTTGGTCACTTAATGGTTTGGTCAATGGCCCCTTGCAGGAAAGTGGGTAATTGAAAATTATAGAATAATAATATCGCAGCTTTGGCAGCACGGATGTGGTGGGGTTTGTCATGTGAAGGCTGGTCCTAGGCCCACCTCTGCCACTTCCCAGCGGGCGGCTCACGGCAAGCCACTAACACTTAGCCCTTGTGAGCCTCAGGTGCTCCGCTATAAATCAGGGATATGAAGCACTGCCTCGAGAGGCTGCCGTGCAGATGGACTGAGATGTTACAGTCGGTCCTCCTGTGCTCACTCACTGGAAGCTGCCTCCCCGCCACCTGCAGCTTACCCCATCCCTGCAGGCCCTGGGCTGCCCCAAAGAGCACCATCAGGCCCAGAGAAGTAGGCTCGCTGGGCAGAAAGGGTCAGAGAACTGGAGCCAGCTCCTGCCCGACACCCCCGCCCCGCCCATTCCTGCTGCCAGGACCTCTGACTGCCAGAGTGGCACCGAGGACCAAAGAGTCCTACCCCCCATTTTACAGATCAGGAAGCCGGCCCAGACAGGGAAGAGAGCGAGTAATGCTGAGTGGGGACCCAGTTTCTGACTCCCAAACCAGGAAAAGGCCAGCGTGGTGTCGTGGAACGTCCCTCCCCTGGCCCTGGGTTCTGACGTTAATTCAGGCCGATGAGAGGAAGGGCCCCACTCCCCCAAGACAATCTAGGGAACCCTTCCTCAGGAAGCCTGAGACACGTCCAGGTTACCTATTAACGGCTCCACAAGGAAGGCGCAAACGGGCAAGGGAGAGCAGGGAGCCAGGTGGCTGCCCCACCAGCTGGCTGTGTGACCTTGAGCACACTGCAGACCTGTCAGCCCCGGTGCTCTGCCTTACCCAGAGGGCACATGTGATCACCTTGTCCTGCCATGGGTGCCTGCTCTGGCCTTCCTGGTTTTGTGATAAGAGGAGGGGCTGCTAGGCTCCAAAGCAGGGGAAGGGCTTGAGCAAAACAGTAAGATGTCAGCCAGCTGTCCAGCCCTCCACTGCCCAGGGGTGGGGAAGAATGCTGCTGAGGGCCAGCCCCATGCCACCGGGGTGAGCGACCCCAGGGCGGCACTCACATTCTCCTCACATTTTTACCTCAAGGGATTCCCCCTGTCCACCCTGGATAATCTCCTTCCCTGAAGGACCAGGGAAAGGGGCAGAATGCAGAACCAGGAGGGGTCAGAGGCATCCCCAGCTCCCCTCCACCCCAAAAGGGCCCGGCGGTCTCCCAAGAGAGGAGCGGGGCCTGGGACAGGAACCGGGGGACAGGACACCCCTGGGAGTGAGGGCAGGCTGGAGACTGCAGCGCAAGCTAGGGCGAGAGGGAAGGGGTGACAGACTGAGGGAGGGGGAGGGGGAAAGGTCCCCCTCTAACTGGGTCCCCCCACACTGACACCCCAGCTTGTTTGACACCCTTTGTTAAGGCTGGGGGGACCCAGAAGGAGGAGCAAGGAAGCCTGTCTTTGGGGGGAATCCCTATTAGACTCAGATCAGGGGAGCACCCTTGCATGACGACGTTCCCTGGCTCAATGGGTGCTGGACCCGCAGGGAGTGCTCCTTACACACTGGATAAACTTGCAGCTCTGTCTGCCTGGAACACCTCTCCCCACGTTCTTTGCTTGCATGGCTCTCTCCTGTCATTCAGGGGTCAGCTCAGAGAGGCCTTGCCTGACCACTGAGCTAAAGTAGCCCCCAACTCTGTAACTCTCCATCCTTACCCTGCCTTATTTCCTTCATTTCACTAAAATGATCCTCCAGAATGTAAGCTCCATTAGAGTAGGGACCTGTGTCATATTCACCCCAAAAACAGGGTCTGGCTCAAGAGATATTTGTTAAATGAGTGAATTAAAGGGTGAGATGAGTTTTTTTTAATTAAAAAAAAGAAATATAATTTATATACCATAAAATTAATCTATTCAAAGTGTACAATTCAATGGGGTTTTTTTTAGTATATTCAGAGTTATGAACTCATCACCACAATCTAAGTTTAGAGCATTTACATCACCCCCAAAATAAATCCCTTCCCCATTAGCAGTCACTCCCCATTCCTCTCTGCACCCCACCCTCAGCCCTAGGAAACTACTCATCTACTTTCTACCTCTATAGATTTTCCTAATCTGAACTTTCACATAAATGACACCATAACAGTATGTGGTCTTTTGTGACTGGCTTCTTTCACTTAGCATAACATTGTCAAGGTTTACCCATGTTACAGCATGAGTCAGTACTTCATTCGTTTTTATGGCTGAATAATATTCCATTGTGTGGAGAGACCACATTTTGTTTGCCCATCCATCCGTTGATGAACATTTGGTTTGTTTCCACTTTTTGGCTATTATGAATAATGCTGCTATGAACATTTATGTATAAGTTTTTGTGTGGACATGTTTTCAGTTCTTTGAGGAATATACCTAGGAGTGAAATCGCTGGGTCAGATGCTACCTCCCATGTAGAGATGGATTTTTAAGCAAGAACCATGTCTGGTGCCAGACCCCTAGGAGACCTTCAGCCCACGTTTGCTACATGCTGAAAGGTGGACAAGCTGCTGGAGGGAGAGGCAGAGGCTTTCTAGATGGGAAACTAACCAGGGTCTGGCTCAGAGAAGGGAACTGGCTTTTGTATTGTGATCCCAGAACCACAGGGGGCCAGCATCCTGGGGAAGTAGGTCAGATAGTGGCCTGGGGAACATTGCACGGAGATTGGGTTTCATGCAGTGGGCAGGAGAGAGTCAGAGGTGGGTATTGGGAAGGCAGGGCTGCAGGAAATTGAGAAAAAAAGAAAGGTAGAGAAAGAGATAGTTAATATAGCAAAGAGAAGAACTCAAGCCTTCCTTTAAGAGCATGTGTGCAGAGGAGAGGCCCAGGTGAGGCTAGGAAAAGGTTGGGGAAACTCTGAAAGCCATTTATCTGCCCTGATGCCTTTGAGATAAAGGGGTCTCCCAAACTGCCCAGGGTGGTTAAACAGGTCCCCATGAAACCAGGAACAAAACCCTAACCTTTTGTCTAAATAGCCCTCCTCTTTCCTATCTGACAAAGCACATATCTATACACCCTGCCAACCAGGTGGCTTTGGGTTTTTCTCTTCTCTGAAAGGCTTTCTGCTCTCGCAAGCAAGATTTTTCTAAGGAAGGTCTAGTCCAGTTTTTCTAGCCCTAACTGTACCCTACTCCCTCTTGGCCTGCATGTGGTGGCCTCCTTCAAGATCTCTGTCAATGTCAGAAGAGAGAGAGAGAGCTGGTCCCATCCTGAGTGGAGGGCTCCTGCCCTCCTCTGCACCCACTCTAACATCAAGGCTCTTTACACTCAGTCCCTCTAATGCATGTCCCTTTGGAGGCATCCAGAAACTCTACTCAGCCCTGGAACTCAGTCTGGGCCAAGGAGTAGGCAGGACTTGAGCAGGAACCCTAGAGAAAGAGTGCTGCCCTGACTCTCCTCCCTCTGGTGTGTGTCATCCCGCAATTCTCCCCACTCCCGCACAACAGCTGGCCCTCCCATCCCAATTTGTTAAACCAACCCTCCTCTCGCAGTACCAGACTAGCTGCACCAGCAGTAATCACTTAAGCTGAAAGCACTAGCAGTGGTATTAGCATTTTAACGTGTGGTGAAGCCCCAAGGAATCAAGCTTTAGAGGCTGGTTTCAGGGCTGGTGGAGGTTCTGTTTGCTTTGCGGGATGGAGGATTGCGATGAGCTGTCCAGCCCTAGCTGGGTGATAACTCCTGTCTACACACAGGCCACCCCCGTGATGTCCCTCTATTTCCACTGAAGTCTACTTTGCTCTTAACCAAGGGAAAAGGTTCTTTAAGACATTTTGTCTTGCGGTGGGAGGACTGAGGTTCAGAATTTAAACCTGAACCACTGATGGGACTACTCCCCCGACTCCACCCTACACCCACCCCTCAGATCCCAGCAGGAAGCCCCAGAGGCCCACAGTTTCCTTCCCAGGAGTGTCAGCTCAGGAATACTCAGCCCATGAGTACACACAGGGATACTCATGCCATGCCTTTGCCTGGTGAGTATAGGGTATAACTTGTACCTTTCAGAGTTGCAGCTGACTACTATGAGTCAGCTTGCTTTTTTATGAAAAAGCAAGAGGGATTTCCAAAGTATCTTGTTCTAGACACAAATGTGCGGGTTCATATCCTCACTAGCTTAATAGCTGTGTGACCTGGGGCAAGTTTCTTAACCTCCCTGTGCTTCAGCTTCCTTATGCACAAAATGGAGATAATAGCACTACTCTACAGGGTTGTTGTGAAGGTTAAATGAATTGATACAAGTGAGGTACTAAGTAAGAACAGTGCCTGGCATCGCCTAAACACTCCATAAAGCTAGTTATTATTGCTACCTGATCATTCTTTTCTGTGAGCCAGTTTCCTGAGGCAAGACCCTTTCCACTGCCTGTTCAGAGCCCCTCGTTGAGTAGGGAGCCCTGAGGGAGGCACACAGCAAGTAAGGAAGAGCTGGCCCAGCTTGTTGCGTATCTCTGCTGTTTTCACAAAGCCTGGCATGCCAACCTGCCATTTAGAATGACCCTCATTCCCCTTCCTGTTCTTTGCACTACACAGGTTCCTAAAAAGTTCCAGGTAAGGGAGCTTTTGTAAGTCAAAATACTTAAAAACAAAACCAGAAAAATACCCTGACTGATTTCTAATTAAACCTCTAGGCAGAATTAGAAAGGATCTGGAGCTTTTTCTTAAGATTTTCGGAGTCCCCCATGCATGCAATGCTGAGCAAAACCCACAGAAACACTATTGTACACAAGGAGACTTGCTTCTCAAGAGGACACTTCGGTTTACAAGAGGATTTTGGTAGTGGGGATAATTACTCCCTAATTGATGCTTTGTCAGTTGGGTGGCTTAATGTGGGGTCTATATGTATAGACACCTATGCTCCTCTCCATCATCTCTAGAAGTGAGGTGGAGGGGGAAACCCACCTCACAGATACCTCTAGCAGTGAGAGCCAAAGGGCAGAGCCCTTGGCGCAGAATGGCTCCCCAGAGGCTTCAACTGTGGTTTTGTTCCCAGGCGTCTGCTTGCTTGACTCCATGCAGTCCAGGAAACCACCCAGCCAGAAGCCAGGACTAGGGAAACCTCCAGCAGCCTCTGACTTGCAAGTCCTCTAGCCCCTGCCTTGGGTCTGCTCTCCCAGTTGCACTAGGAGAGTGAATCCTACTGGCCTTTCCAAAGGGCTCCGTGGAGGTGGCCCTGTCGAATTTGAGCCGGGAGATTGAGGCTCTGCAGTGGTATCCAAAGGGGCGTCTCTGGGGACCATGCCAGGCAGAGGCCAGGGAGGAGTAACATGGGGTGGGGGAAAGCGGAGGGGGATCCTGGCACCAGAGCTGGAGTGTCACCTCACTAAGCTATGGGTGAGTCACCCTGTGCCTCCCCTACGTGGACCCAAGTGCTAAGGTCCTGTTTG
Source organism: Physeter macrocephalus (assembly GCF_002837175.3). Classification (NCBI taxonomy): domain Eukaryota; kingdom Metazoa; phylum Chordata; class Mammalia; order Artiodactyla; family Physeteridae; genus Physeter; species Physeter macrocephalus. The sequence goes on from NC_041217.1 coordinate 39,437,483, forward strand.
TCTCAGAGGCAGAAGAAGGGTGCCACCTCCAGGGGCCAATGCCGGAACCCTGGCTCCCTCAGGAGCAGGACCACACAGGACCCACCTGCCCAGTGGCCGCCCAGGGGAAGGGACACCCTGTGTCAGCTGATCTGGAGCTGAGGATCTGAGTGGAGCACGCCCCAGGGCACTCTGTCCAGCCGCAGCCAGCTCTAGCACTGGGCACGGCCCCTGAGGTGACACTCCCTCTCCTTCCACCTCACTTCCAATTCCGCCCCCCCCACCCCCGGCAGCAGGGGCTGCAGACAAACCTCAGGTCTGCTGTGCAAGAGAGCGACCCTCCCACCTCTGCAAACTCCCTCACCCCTCTCCCTCGGGGTGTGGGTGGGAGAAGAGGGGTGAGAGCTGAGTCTATGCCCTCAGAGGGGTGAGCCAAGGCAAATAAACAATCCAGAAGTCACCTTCAGTCTCCAGAGAGAGTTTTGCAGGGAGAGCTAGGGTGGGGGAGGGAGGCAGCCCTCCAGCTAAGGCTGGGCATGGCTAGCGCAGCGGGGAGGGGTGGTCGCTGCCTTCCAGAAGGCAGGGACAACCGGCGGCCCGAGCCCCGCGGGGGCAGAGACGAGCATGGCAGGAATGGTCGGAAGGGTCGGGGGGCTGCGGCGCTCGGGCGCGCGGACCGGGCACTCACGTCCTCTTGAAGACGCCCCCGAGGGCGCTGCCCAGCAGGAGGCAGAGCTGCTGCGAGAAGAAGACCCAGGAGATCTGGGGCAGTGAGCTGTGCGTCTGGCAGCGCAGGTCCAGCAGCGTGGGCCCCAGGAAGGCGATGCACAGGCCGAAGCTGAAGAAGACGCTCCAGTAGGTGAGCGTGGGCTGCAGGTTGCGGCGGAGCAGCCCTGACACGCGGACGTCGCAGCCCATGGTCCCGGCTGGCGGCTGCTGGTCCGGGCGCGCGCGGTGCCGAGTGCCGCTTCGCCCGCGGGAGGGCCAGCAGGGCTGGGGAGGCCGGGGCCGGGGGAGGGGCGGGAGGGGCGGGGAGGGGCCGCCCGGCGAGGGGCCCCGCCCTCGCCCAGGGAGCACCGGGGGCGCCTGGGCCGCCCGTGGGCACCGCGTCCGGGCCAGTGCCTTCCTCGTGCGGTGCCAGGCGCCGGCCTCCCCTCCTTCCTGAACTCACGTTTCCACCCTCCCCCGGCTTCGGGAGACCAACCGGGAGCCGCTCTTCACCGCCACCCCCGCTCCCACCCAGCTCCCCGTCTCTCCAGCCTTTTTATCCAGCCCCCAGGGTTGGAGGGCCTGGACGCCCATTTTAGAGCTGGGCAAACTGAGAGCCTGAGACGTCCTGTAAGTACACCGAGAGGCTGGGGAGCAGGATCTTCCAGCGCTTCTCCCCCGGGGCAGCTGCAAACCCTCCCCAGACACCGATCTGGCCTGTGCTTTGGCGGTGAAGGAAACACCGCGCCCTCCCCCCTTAAACCTAGGGGCTTCACTGATGGACCTCGGGGGTCTGACAGCATCCCATCTTACCCTGGAATAGAAGGCAAAATTTCATACATACGTTTTTTTCTTGGTAGAGTATTCATGGCTTTCACCAGAAAGGTAATCACTCTAAGCTCCACAGAAGGGCCTGAGAGCCGTTCTTCACCTGCCACATCACATTGGCGCCCTGGACAGGTGCGGGATGGAGGAAGATGTAGACGTTCTTCCAGACTCCATCTCTCTCCCTTCTTCCTAGTTGGGGGAGGGGTGAGGAGAGGGCGGGAAGAGCAGGGCAGTGACTTGAAGGAATTCTGAAATAATCCTCTAGGAAAAGAAAATAAGAAGAGTTCTGAGGAAAATTGCTTTTTTTGTTGGTTTTTTTTTTTTGGTTTTTTTGTTGCTGGAAAAAGCTGGATGGAGGGTGGAGTGGGAGGGTGTTATATTCCAGACTGGGAGTCCTTCCAGGACCCTGCAGCTGACACAGGCTGTTACTCCCCCCAAGTGGCCACGGGGCTGTTGGGTCCCGTGTAGTCCTGCTCCTGAGGCTGCCAGACACCTTTCCTGTGCTGACACCTGGAAGCAGAGCAGAAAGGTCCTTCAGGGTCACTCTGCTCAAGTGTCCTCGTAGTGGCAGGTGCCATGACATCGTGACCACTTTCCCACCAAGGGGACCAGGGCTGAAACGGCTGAGGAGATAGGTAGGTGGGTGTCCCCATGACAGCTTGGCATGTGGTGGGGCAATCAGCTTCTCTTGCAGGTACCCTCCCCCCTCACAGTGGCACCCTAGCATCTGCTCCATTCCCCTAGGTTGTGAGCACCAGGGAGGGGAGCCCCAGGGTCCCTCTGGCTCAGTTGGTCTATAGGTGATGACAGTTACTTATTCAGTGGTGATAATGATTGGCCTGCACAGTACTTGCAATTAAGTAAAAAGTTATCCCCTGGGGGGAGAAAGCAAAACTAAATAATAACTGCAAATGTTTGAGTCCTCTCTGCCACTCTAAAAGAATTCCAGAACCATAGAAGCTTCAGAGTTGGAAGGAGCCATCACCAGTTCAGTCCCGTATCCCCACCCCATCATTGCTGATAAATGCTTGTCAGTATTGTTCTTGACTGATACCTCTTACTGATGGGGACCTTACTTATCATTTCCTGGGGGGCTGCCTCCAATGTGGTTCAGCTCTGGTTGTAGGAAAGGTTTTATGTGGAACTGAAATGCTTCTCCCTGTGGCTCCCCACTGCCACCCACAGGACAAGACTATTGCTTTGTGCCTGTTAGCCCTCCACACACAGTGATCTCACCCACCACCACTCCGCCCCCCACCCCGCCCGCCACACTTGGCTTTTCCAGCCCAAATTCCTGAAATTCTTTCGTAATTTTCTTGGATAGTGCTTCCCAGTTACATCACCCTACTGGTTCAGATCCTCGGGCCACAGTGGCAGTGACTCAGGTCAGTGAGGAAGCCCACCATGTCTGGAATGCTAAACGCATTCTATAACTTGATCTGGGTGGTGGTTACACAGCTGTAAACATGTAAATATTCATTGGGCTGTATGCTTATGATTTGTGCCTTTCACCGTATGTGAGTTATACTTCAATAAAATAGTAAAAAGTAAAAATAAGTAAACAAAAACAAAGTGAGACACCCCACTGTGAATGCAGTACCCAGTCACCTTATAGTGAAAGGCCTTCCCTTCTTCCCTTCCTTCCTCCCTCCCTCCCTCCCTTCCTTCCTCCCTTCCTTCCTTCCTTCCTTCCTTTGGTGGTGTGGGGCCCTTGACCCGAGGAAAACAGGTAAGGAAACAAGCAATAAGGTACATTTTGTAATAGGCATGCTTTGAGAGCCTGGGGTGGGGCGGGTGGGCAGTGTCTAATTATGCCTGGGAAGGCTTCATGGAAGAGGTGATTACTGTACTGAATCTGGAAAGGCAAGTATGTGAAAAGGTTTTGCTTATGTGCTCTTTCTTCTTCTCTTTCTCTATCTCCTCTGTTTTCCAGAATCACATTGTCCACCTCCTCCAGGAAGCTTTCTCAGCAAAATTCTATCCAGCCCCCAAATTCCAGCAAGCCCCCTCCACTCCTTTCACCCTGCAGTCTTCATAGTGTCAGCTATTACATTTAACCAAGTGTTAGCTTCCTGTTCCTGCCACCCTGCCTCTCCTGCAGCCAATTAAACTGGGGGTTCTTAAGGGCTGGGACTATATTTACCTATATTTCTAACTCCCCTCCTTTACCCAATGTCTCACAGAACACCTTGCAGATAGCAAGTCCTGGATAAGTAGCTGGGAACTGAATTATTTGCATAACACCTTTGCAATTATTTTTGATTTTCATTTACATACCATATCTCCCAGTGATAACAAGTTTCCCAAGGGCAGAGTCTATCCTATATCGCCTTTGTGCTGTGTATTCAAATGTCTAGCCCTAGCTTTGTCATTCAAATGTCTAGCCCTAGCTTTGTCTAGCCCTAGCTTTGGCACCCTTTGGTCATTCTTAAATTTGAAAGAAAACCTTGGGTAGTCCCTTAACCATTCTCTGATTCACCTCCTTCTAAATTGGAAGGAAATTACCCTTCCCTCTCACAAGCTCTGGAAAGCAGTTTGAGACCCCAAAATATGGAAGACTGAATAGACTGGCAGAAAGAATCTGAAGGAGTGAAGTGTTCTCAAGCTCTTGCCTGAAATCTATTCTTTTGCTTCAAGCATCATCTCCTCCAGGGAGCTTTCCCTGACCTTCCTAGAGTCCCTCCTTGGGGCTCCCAACGTAAACCATTGCTAATTACCTGTTTACTGCTGCTTTTTCAAGGCAGAGGCCATGGGGTTTGTTCTTCACTGGGTGTGGGGATTGACTCCTTGGTGAGAGATGTTTGCACTACACTGACTCCTGCTAACACCTGGAAGTTTACCAGCAATAAATCAACTGCATGTCTTGGACTATGGATAGGTGATCGACATCCTGGAAATACTCAAGGAGAAAGCAAACAAGATAATGTAACACAGAGTGAAATAAGACCTAGGTACCCTCACCGTGATTCTTTTACATGCATCACGGCTGCCCAGATTCCTTAGTGTAGAAATGCATATGATGTGCATTTTGTTTTTGTTACTGTTTCTGTTAGGATTGAAAACCTTAAATGTTAAGCAAATGTACAAAGAGAAAAGGTCTGATTATAGCAGCCTAGAGGGGAGTCACTTGGACTTGGGCCTGATTTCATGCCTGGCAGGATCCTCTAAGTGACCATGGACCTGCCCTTGTCCCCAGGGCCTTCTGATCTCTGCTTCCCAGACTCTCAGGAGACCAGGCAGGAGCAGTAGAGTGAAGTCTCCAGTTCAAGATCATTAAGCATATCCTGCAGTTCCTCTGGCCTCTCTAGGGCATGAGGCTGCCCCTCCCCTACTTCCGGATTTTGTGTTCTCCTCCACATCATTGCCTGGCTGGCCAGACTGTGGAGAGTGAATTGGCAGGCTGTGTCTGGGGGTGGCATGGGGTAGGTTGCAGACAGCTTGGTGCCAAGGACTGCACCCAGATGACCCAGCCACCCTACCACACATGAACTCAAACAGCAGAGATGGGTGTGTGTACAAATATCCAGATGAACTGAGTTCTCATCTGCATGGAGGGTGAGGGGGGTGGTCACTGCAGATGCCAAGAGGGATAGGAGCAGGCGAAATGGCCCAGAAGCATCTTAAGGGTTAGACCAGTGGCCACACACATCCTGGAGAGAATGTTGCATAGCACCTGGCATTTAGTTGGTGCTTAAAAGTGCTAGTTGAAGCTAGTCTAAATTTGAGAGTTGGAAGGACTCTCTGAAATTATCTAGTGCAACCTCCCACTCAGAAACGGAATTCCATTTACAGCATCCCTGCAGGTAGCCACAGCTTCAGCATGCTCAGGCTTGAAGTCAGAAGAATCTAGTGTAAGCTATAAGACCTGTGAAAAACTGAGCCTCAGTTTTCTCCTCTCTAAAATGGGGAGAGGGCTTCCCTGGTGGCGCAGTGGTTGAGAGTCCGCCTGCCGATGCAGGGGACACGGGTTCGTGCCCCGGTCCGGGAAGATCCCGCATGCCGCGGAGCGGCTGGGCCCGTGAGCCATGGCCGCTGAGCCTGCGTGTCCGGAGCCTGTGCTCCGCAACGGGAGAGGCCACAACGGTGAGAGGCCCGCATACCACAAAAAAAAAAAAAAAAAAAAAACAAGCAAAAAAAAAACAAAAACAAATAAAATGGGGAGAATAATTCCTCCCTTACTGAGAGAAAATGTAGACAGAGTGTATAACACAGGAGCTAGTACACTAGTTTCTCAATAAATTATTGTTATTATTATTATATTTATTATCATCAACAACAACTCAAAATGATCTCCTGGTCTTGTACGCTAGAACAGTGGCTAATGAAACTGAATCCCCCTAAAACTGAGTCCCCCTTCTGAGTTTATGATTAACCTCTCTGTCCAAAACTATTCCCCATCTTATCCCCTCTGGCCTCTATCCTGTGCAAACTAAACACTTATCACCCAGAGTCAGATGACTAAAATTGCTGTTGTCGATAACATCATTAATGTACAGACTCAGGTTGTTTCTCCAGGGCAAGGTGAGCTAACAGACCCCTGGGTCATGGACCACCAGACCAGAGACACATAAACCTTTGGCATCCTGACTCCCAAAATTATGATTAAGAAATGTCATAAGATGACTAATCCCAGCTTCTTTTCCTTCCCCTTTAATAACCCCTAACTCAAAGACCAAGTGGGAGTGGATCTGAGGCTTGTCTCCCACTCCCTTGCTTGGTGCCCTGCAATAAACTCTTATTTTGCTGCAACACCTGCTTTCAGAGTTTGGCTTTCTACACGGTGGGCTCATGGGCCCTTTTGCTAGGTTATAATTTGGCGACCATGAAGGGACCTCTCAGGTTCCTCTGAAGTTAGTGCCTGTGGTCTGTGGCCCTCTGCCAGTGCAGTCTTCCCTTAGCAGATCTGGCAGCTGAGGCTCTTTTGGCCAGGAGATCCAACTGGGGAATTCCTTTTTTGACCAAGCATCAGCAACCCTAGGCAATATTCCAGGCTTGAGGTGAAGGAATGGTTTTTGGATTAGAAGACATCTACCGGTAAACAACCAGCACAATGGTGTAGGCCAAAAACTTTTAGGTTTGTATATTGATGCCCTCCTAGGCCCATTGCTGGGTATTGGGGGAGGGATTAGGTTTGATAAAGGTATGAGCCTAAGGTTGCTTTTGGAATTGGTTTGGCTTTAAACCTTTTGGAATTGGTTTGACATCTGTCGTGTGTGTGTGTGTGTGTGTGTGTGTGTGTGTGTGTGTGTGTGTGTGTGTGTGTGTGTGAGAGAGAGAGAGAGAGAGAGAGTGTATATTTCTGTCAAGGAAGATGCAGTATTTTAATTGGCAGACATGACAAACAAAAGCTCAGTTCCTAAAAATAGCCTTTTAGGACACTACAAAATTAGACCACCTTTAGTTATAGTTCCCCAAAACTGGGTTGCTGACTTGATAAAACATCTTTTCAGAATTCTGACCCTAAGGGAACAAGTGCTTCTAGGAAAAACTTGCTTTTCTCTACCTGTGCCTTTGAGATGTAAATATTCTACCACAGCTCTCAGGAAATTTTATCTTCCTCTTATCTAGACCATTTCCAATTCCTCAGACTGAGGGAAAAAAGAGAAAAGAGACCGTTTTGAACTTAACTTATTCCAACTGTTATTTATAAACTAGTGAGTTTTATATTATAATACCTGATACATGACTAAGCTTTAAAATGAAGCTATGAGATTGTGTCTATGTGTGCATTACAAATATATGTCTTTTCCCTTGGATGGTATTATCAAAATTAATTTGTAAGTGAACTCTGTTTAATTGGCTGAAAGGAAATTAAGCACTTATTTAAATTCTCAGAAATAGAAAAGATATAAAATAAACTAATAAAAAAGCACATATTTATTTTGTCATTAATATGATTCAATTAAAAACTAATGTGAAAAAAAAAAGAAAGAAATAGAAAAGAAACTAACCCAAATTAATTTCAGATTCATGTGATCTGCAAAATATTCAGTATTAAATTATTATCTGGCATTAAAGTTAGTTTAAGGGACTTCCCTGGTGGTGCAGTAGTTAAGAATCCGCCTGCCAACGCAGCATACACGGGTTTGATCCCTGGTCCAGGAAGATCCCACATGCCAAGGAGCAACTAAGCCCGTGCGCCACAACTACTGAGCCTGCGCTCTAGAGCCTGTGAGCCACAGCTACTGAGCCCACGTGCCACAACTACTGAAGTCTGCGCACCTAGGGCCCGCACCCGGCAACAAGAGAAGCTACCTCAATGAGAAGCCCGCGCACTGCAATGAAAAGTAACCCCTGCTCACTGCAACTAGAGAAAGCCCGCGCACAGCAACGAAGACTCAACGCAGCCCAAAATAAATAAATAAATAAATAAATTTATATAAAAAAAATAAAGTTAGTTTAAGCTTGTTGGTTTAATTAATATAGACGTCTTTAGAGTCATCAACATTAATACTTTTATTATACCTAGGTTTACTGAAAGTCAAAAAAGATCTTATTTCTTCCTTTCTGTTTTTTCTTTTTTTATTGAAGTATTGTTGATTTATAATATAATGTAAGTTTCAGGTGTACAATATAGTGAATCACAAGTTTTAAAGGGTATACTCCATTTATAGTTATTATAAAATATTTACTATATTCCCTGTGCTGTGCAATATATCCTTGTAGCTTATTTATTTTGTACATAGTAGTTTGTACTTCTTAACCCTCTACCCCTATCTTGCCCCTCCCCCTTCCCCCTCTCCATTGGTAACCACTAGTTTGTTCTCTGTATCTATGAGGGATCTTATTATTTCTGTTACAAAAATTTGTCATCAAGAAGAATAACTTGATATAATGAAATTTTTATAAGTAAATTAAATGTAAATGAAATGAGAGTTTTTAGGTAAACTCTTTAGGAATAATTATGTTTTAGGAATGTCTACTTAAAAATAATTTCTCCAAAATAGATAACTAATAACCTGCTGTAGAAAAAATAAATAAAATTAAATTTAAAAAAAGAATAAGTGTTAAGTCTTGAAATGATAGAATTATCTAAGAGAAAATAAAAACTTATGAAGAAACAAAAATCTCTATATAAAATGTCCTTGAGAAAATATTTCTGACTTGAAATATTATCCTTCTTCACCAGAGTTTGTTAAAAAAACAAAAAGTCTCACCAGATTTTTGGTAGCTTGAAGCTTTAGAGTTTTGCTAAATTAAGTTAAATGATGGAAGTTTATTAAATATCTAGGTCACTTCCAAATAAAATAAGATACTGGAACATTAATTACTGAATATAGGCTCCTTTTTACAGAAAGCTAAAGATATTTAGGACTATTAATAAATATTTTTGGTGTCACACCAAGATATTTTCTATAAGAAAGCATGTGTTTTTTGAAACCATAAGTACTATTTATGTTTGCCAATCTACAGAATGCTAATGTAAAAGGCAAAAGATTTATATGACCTGAAGAGAAACATGAATATGGATAGAATGCTAATGTAAAAGACAGTTCATAACTGTTTCCTTTTAAGTTTTCACTAGAAACTAAGGTTTTTAAAGGTTAAGAATTCTAATTAATATATGTAATTAAAACTACTAAAAATTAATAAGGAAAACATCTTTGTATGTGAGGGAAAAGAAGGTATAAGGAATGGAAATGCATTTTATTAAGGGAAATGAAAATAATTTTGTCCTAAAGCTGATTATTTCTTTTTTTTTTTAATTTTTAAAATTTATTTTACTTTGTTTTTTTGGCCACGTCATGCAGCATGTGAGATCTTAGTTCCCTGACCAGGGATCAAAACTGTGCCCCCTGTGGTGGAAGCGTGGAGTCTTAACCACTGGGCTACCAGGGAAGTCCCTCATTATTTCTAAATGGGAAAGAAAATAAGGGACAAATTAATATGAATATAGAAAGTGTACAAGGTTTATAAGAAAAAAAGAGTCTTTAGAAGGGAATTCCATGTGTGGTCAGGATTGACTACAATTAGAATACATTTAATTGATTAAGTGAATTTTAATATTAAAGATAAAATGGGGGCTTCCCTGGTGGCGCAGTGGTTGAGAGTCCGCCTGCCGATGCAGGGGACACGGGTTCGTGCCCCGGTCTGGGAGGATCCCACATGCCGCGGAGCGGCTAGGCCCGTGGGCCATGGCCACTGAGTGTGCGCGTCCGGAGCCTGTGCTCCGTGAAGGGAGAGGCCACAGCAGTGAGAGGCCCACGTACCGCAAAAAAAAAAAAAAAAAAAAAAAAAGATAAAATGGTGCACAACTAGAATTTGTTTCCCCTGTGTTAAGAGTACAAAGTTTTCTTGGAATATTGAGCTGCTTTCGATAACAGTCTGTAAGTTTCTTCACCTTTTAAGTGACCCATTGTAACTTTCTGTATTTGCCTTTGAAATCTTTTACTATCACTTTGGTTAAGTGAATAAGTATTGTTCCACAGTGACCCATGATTCTACTTCACCCAGTGTTTTAAATTTTTTAAAAAATATTTTTGACAAACTTCCCAAATATCAAATTCTAATTGAAGTTCCTTTGACCTCCAGCTAACTTTGGGATGTTTCCAAGGACCTCTGAGGCATCTGAGAGAGAGATATTAAACTAATTTAGGATTACTTGGAATGTTAAATAACATGAGAAACATTGTCAAATGAGTGGTAATAAACATTCTTAGGTTATATTGCATAGGTAAAATGGCATTAATATAAATTTTCTAGAAATTCTATGAAATTTCTAAGAATTGAATATATCCTGATATAATGTTATATTCCTTTAATATCACATGTCACAAAAATAATCAGATTTCTTTGTCATTGCAATCAGATCTTTGTGCCTTTTTAAGTCTTTTGTCATTCATGGACAGTTATTGTTTTACACTAGTGCTTTTGCAAAAATGCTTCATCTTCAAGAAGATTCATAGAAAGGACTTTCTGACAAGTCCAGATTTCTGATAACTTTCAGATCATACTGCTGAACTGAGTAAGAAATTAAAGAATTCTAATGGAAAACCTGATGGCTTCATAAAACTGTTAACAAAAAGGATTAGTTACATAGGACTGAGTGATCTGATTAATATGGTTATCATTTTTAATGATTTTTGGTCTGAAATACTGCTGGCTTTTAATCTATGTTTTCCAAATGCAAGGAAACCATTCCCCTTAAGCTAATTACGACTTACAGCAATTTGGTAAATTATACATTTGTAAGCAGAATTGAAACATTTACCTTTTCTCTCCACCTGATCCCTCTAGAAATTGGAAATTCTTAAGTTCCCAATAGCCTTAACAGGTGAACAAGAAAGGCCACCTTCTTACTGGTGCAGGAATCTCAAGATATGTTAGGGAAACTGAGAAGAGAGGAGTTCACCCAAATCTGTAGATATCACAGGCAGAATCTGATGGCAAGTCCTTGGCATGGCTATCCCAGTCTTGAGAGGCTTCTTAAAAATTCAATCTGAGATATCTTATGAAAAATTCCAACATAGCTAATTCAAAATAGCCTTTGTGAATTCCCTGGCAGTCCAGTGGTTAGGACTCGGTGCTTTCACTGCAGGGACCCGGGTTCGATCCCTGGTCGGGGAACTAAGATCCCGCAAGCTTTGTGGTGTAGCCAAAAAAATAAAATAAAATAACCTTTGTGATCAATTACATGTATGTAAATAATCAGGCCAAGCTTGAAACCAGACTTATGTTGCAAAAAAATTGGTCTTAATTTGGCTATATTTGGTAGAAATGAGTATAATTTTAGAAAAAAAGATTATGTTTCAGTGGATATTAAATTATAGTTTTGTTCATTGAGGTCTGTGTTTACTGCTTAAGACTCACTTCCCAGACAGCTCCTTCTTGGTATGTTACATTATTGTAAAGTTTAATTGAATTATTAAAAGGATACTCTGTTTGTTTCTGAAGCTTATCACAGCAATCTATCTTTGGATGAAGATCATATACCCCAGAACTTGCAACCAAGAGATTATGCATATGGGAAAGGACTGCTCCAACTTAGAAGAAAGGCTCCGTAATAGGTAGTCGTAAGTAGCTCAATCTCAGTAAAACTGAAGGGAATTGACTCTTGACTTCATATTTCCTTTAAGAAGGGCCTCTGCCCTGATCAGGTCTATAGAAAGGGCTGATAACCCCAAATGACATCAGCATAAAATGATGATGACAGCAGTAGTAGACAGCTGATCCAAGAATCCAGACAAGACCCGTAAGACGCATCCTACTAGTTCAATTGAACTTTTTACCAAATGTATGCCTCCTTATCAAAACTGGAAGTTAGTATTTTACTTGTAACCATCCTAACCATTGGTGCCTCCAATGTTCAGGATCAGTGGTCCCCAAACATTTTGGCACCAGGGACCGGTTTCGTGGAAGACAATTTTTCCATGGATGGGTGGGGGATGGTTCAGGCAGTAATGTGAACGATGGGGAAAGATGGGGAGTGGCAGATTAAGCTTTGCTCGCTCGCCCACTGCTCACCTCCTGCTGTGCAGCCCAGTTCCTAACAGGCAACCGACCGGTACCAGTACACGGCCTGTGGGTCGGAGACCCCTGTTCAGGATAGAAAGAAAATTCTCTAGTGAAGTTGTCACAGAGTATAACTACCCATGACATATATCACTGCTTGCTTTAAGTCTACTGCCAGAAGCACATGTATGATATTTGTGTGACAATTTGGTATAATTGATAAAAATGTATAGTCTATAAAATGTTTCCCCATTAGCATACCTCTGAGCTTGTTCACTGTGTCTGATTAGTTTTCTCTCAACGTGGATAACTAGGCAAATATATATAAACAAAAGGAGGCACCAAGGGACATGGTGAACATAGGGCAGGAAACAACCACCCTGGCATTGGGGGACAAGTATTTTTGATCATCAATGCTTTCTATTGAAAGATTTGCAAACAAAAGGGGAAATGATAGAAGAAATTTTCACATATTGAAGAATAGGGAAGTCATTCTGGCTTATACATGATTTAACTTAAACTTTATGCTAATTAGAACCACCTGTTTTGTGGCCTATCAAACATGCATTGTACATCTGCTTTAACCATTAAGGAAAAGAATGCATTTTGAAATAAAAAATAGACTAACGTTGGTTCAGGCATCCAAAATAGAGCTGGATGGCCATTGTGGATATGGTTTCAGACACATTCCTGTATTACTGAGAACTTGAATTTTCTGAACTGTATCAGACTCAAGGACATCATCAGCTATTCTCAAAAACAATATCTTCTAGCAACTGCAGCTGCAATCTTATGGTCTCAAAGTCTCCTCTTATAACTTTGGGAATAGTAACAAATGAAACAGCTCAAGTCATAGCCTCCCAGCAAAAGGCACTAGATTCTTTAGCCAGAATAGTACTAGACAATAAAATTGCTTTAGATTAGATTTTAGTAGAAAAGGGAGTCATATGTGTAGTGGCCAATAGCTCCTGTTATTTGTATATTAATACTACAACTGACGTTAAAACCTACTTAGAAAAAATTAGGCAACTGTTTACTATAAGTCTCTCCAGAAGTGCCAGGTCCAGACTGGTTTTCAGGCTTATTTTCTTGAATTTCTCAGGGAAGGAGATCTATTTTCCAAGGTTTCTTAAAGTTCAAGTTACAAAAAGGAAAAAAAAGTTCAGGTTGTCACTCTTCCTCCTACTTCTAATGGGGTACCTGAGTATAAAATGTGCTATAAACTATTGCACCAAAATGGGTAGACTAAGGCACTAAGAATTTAATTACGCAAGATTTAGATCCAAAATCTGGAACGTGGGAATATTTCCAACTCTGTGTACAATATTTCCATTCCCCAAATTGAGGCAGGACTATGCCCCTTTTCAGCAGAAAGTAGCCAGAGCAGTCATTGCCCCATTCCCTCAAAGATTTGCAGAAAGTCAAAACAGGAGTAGGGATTGAAACTGAGTCCCCTCAAACCAAGTTCCCCTGCTGAGTTTATGATTAACCTCTCTATCCAAAACTTTATTCCCTGTCTTGTCCCCTCTGACCTCAGTTGTGTCCTAACTGAACACTGATCACCCAGAGTCAGATGACTAAAATTGCTGTTGTCTATAACATCATTAATGTTCAAACTCAGATTGTTTCTCCTGGGCAAGATGAGCTAAAAGACCCCTGGGTCATGGACCACCAGACAAGAGATTCATAAGCCTTAGGCATCCTGGCTCCCAAAACTATGAGTAAGAACTGTCACAAGATGGTGATTAACCACAGCTTCTTTGTCTTTCCCTTTTAAAAACCCCTAACTCAAGGACCAAGTGGGAGTGCATCTTAGGCTTGTCTTCCACTTCCTTGCTTGGTGCCCTGCAATGAACCCTTACTTTGCTGCAAACACTTGCTGTGAGAGTTCTGCCCTGCTCAGTTACACTAGCAAAGTGTGTCCCTGGACCAGCAGCAGCTTGGCCTGGGAACTTGCTAGAAAAGCAGATTCTTGGTCCTGCTGAATCAGAAATTCTGGGGGTGCAGCTCAGTAATCTGTTTTAATAAGCCCTCCAGGGGATTCAGTTGCAGCTGCAGTTTGAGAATCACTGCCCTAGAACCACAAAGGAAATGTCTAATTCCCATTCTACAGAGTGCCATTGACTTCTTGAAGACATTCTTCATGTTCTTCCTAAGTTTTATTGTCCCCAACATCCTCTCCACTTCCTTCAGCCATTCCTCACTTACTGTGTGTTTCAGACCCCTTGCCATCCTTATCTCCCCATCATATCATGCTCTGATTGTCAGTGACCCTCTTAAAAAGGGAGGCTCCCAGCACCACACCCAGGGCTCCCAAGTGGCCTAATCAGCACACAGTGCAATGAGTTTGCTGCCTCCTCTTCTCTAGGAAAGGAGAGTTTTGACAGCTATTTATTGAGTGCCCACTCTGTGCCAAGCACATGACATACAATAACTTTTTGTTTACTTCTTTTTATTGAGGTTAAACTTACATACATTAAAGTGAATGAGCCTTAAGTGAACACACTGAATTTTTACATAAGTATTTACATAGCCAGGTGACTGCCACCCAGATCAAAATATAGAACACTTCCAGCACCCACCCCAGAAACAGTACTGTACTTGCTCAATGTTATGTCTATGAGAGTAGTAGTTCATTATTTTTCATTGCTATATAGGAGAACATCATATGCATACACTACAATTTATTTATCTTGTCTACTATTGATGGACATTCAGGTTGTGTCCAGTTTGGAGCTATCATAAATAAAGCTGCTGTGGACATTCATGTACTTGCCTTTTGGTGGCAAAATGTTTATTAAATAACTAATAAACTTAACCTACCAAACATCATAGCTTAGGTTAGCCTACCATAAACGTGTTCAGAACACTTACATTAGCCATTAGGCAAAATCATCTAACAGAAAGCCTATTTTATAATTAAGTGTTGAATATCTCCTGTAATTGATTGAAAGTTGTACTGAAGGTGAAAAACAAAAAGGTCTTACAGGTAAGGAATGGTTGTAACTGTATTGGTTGTTTACTTCTATGATCCCCTGGCTGACTGGGAGCTTTGGCTCACTGCCACTGCCCAGGATCATGAGAGAATATTGTACTGCATATTGATAGCCCAGAAATCAAAATTTGAAATTCCAGGTATGGCTCCTACTGAGTGCATATCACTTTCACATCATTGTAAAGTCAAAATATCAGGAGTCGAACCATCATAAGTTGGGGACAGTAAGTATGTTAGAATCACTTGGAATCTCAAAAAAGTCAGACTTTCTGGTTGATGGAGTCTTGCGTTGGTAGTTTGCAAAAGCTCCCCAGGGCTTTCTAATGCACAGCCAAGGTTGGAAACCACTGCTCCAGAGAATCCACATTTTATCAACAGGAGCTGCTTGCATATCCTGCACCATTTAGGCCCCTCATTAAAGTGCCTTTACTGAATTATCCTTGGACTTTATGCCTAGTTTGAGCAACTTGAAGATATGTGACTGGAGTTATGGAAGGGATGTTGTTGCCAATGGACCACTATATAAAGACACACAGAAATTTCTATTGGGCATGTGCACCAGGAAAAGCTGTGATTCTCCTGAGCAACCATTTCATGTTTATCTTATGGATGCTGGGAATCATTTAATTAACACTATTTTCCAAGCTTGTAGTAGCTGCTGGAAAGCTTATGATCAAAGTCATGGTCCACCTTTATCACCTGTATGGAATTTTACGGTATATGTGTTGTATACTGACTCGATTCCTCTTTATTTTCTGTCCTTTTCTCTTCATCCTCCTTTCCTCAATCTTCCCCATAATAATGCTTTTAAACTGAGATATAATTCACATACTATAAAATTCATTCTTTGTTTTTTGTTTTTTTTTTTTTTTTGTGGTACGCGGGCCTCTCACTGTTGTGGCCTCTCTCCCGTTGCGGAGCACAGGCTCCGGACGCGCAGGCTCAGTGGCCATGGCTCACGGGCCCAGCCGTTCCGCGGCATGTGGGATCCTCCCGGACCGGGGCACGAACCCGTGTCCCCTGCATCGGCAGGCGGACTCCCAACCACTGCGCCACCAGGGAAGCCCCAAATTCACTCTTTTAAAGTGTACAATTCGTGGGTTTTAGTATATTCACATCACCACTACCTAATTCCAAAACATTTTCATCACCCCATTACCCATCCTCAATCTCTCTTCCCCTCAACCTTTGGCAATCAATGATCTACTTTCTGTCTATGGATTTGTGTATTCTGGACATTTCGTATAAATGGAGTCATATAATTATGTGGCCCTTTATGTCTGGCTTCATTAATTTAGCATAATGTTTTCAAGGTTCACTCACATTGTAGCATGTATCAATACTTTATTCCTTTTCATAGCCTAATAATATTCCATTGTTCAAAATGGATGTACCACATTTTGTTTTTCCATGGACATTTGGGTTTCCACTTTTTGGCTATCATGACTAATGTTGCTACAAACATTCATTTACAAGTTTTTATGTGAACATGTTTCAGTTCTTTGGGGTATATACCTACAAGTGGATTTGTTGGATCATATAGTACTTTTATGTTTAACTTTTTGAGACTCTTTCCTCATTAAAAATTTTTTTTAAATCTTATTGTATTGTACGTCTCTCTATAAGCCACTACAAATCCTTCTTTTTGGAAGGAGGCAGAGTATAAATAAATAAATAAATCACAAAGCACTCCCAAGCCATCTGTTTAATAATCTGTGCTAGAATTTTGCCAGGATTCTATATTGAGCCATTTGGTATATAGTTTCCAGAAATACCTTCTGTCTCTTTGTGAAAATCAGAACATTTTCTTATCTCCAATGTCCGCATCATTTACCCAGGTTGTTTTTCAGTCCTACCTGCAAGGTATTTCATGACCCTGTGTCTAATTCATCTGAATCTGGCCCCCAGAATTCATCTGCAGCCACGTAAGCACTCATCTATCTTGTGATGTACTTAAATTTTTATATCCCAGTAATCATGTACATGGTTAAAAATAAAGTAGAACAGAAGAGCCTGCAAGGAACAGTCCCACCTCATTCCTTCCCCCTCTTTCCTGCTCCCAGAGGCAACTGCTTCTAAGTCTTTTAGCTCTTTATTCTGGGAATGACTTCTATATCTCTAAATAATGTGCTTATGTGGCCGTTTCTGGATTTCTCAGTTTAAAACATCCTTTCTTTTTCTTTTTTTTTTTTTTTTTTTTGGTGGCACGCGGGCCTCTCACTGCTGTGGCCTCTCTCCCGTTGCGGAGCACAGGCTCCGGACGTGCAGGCTCAGCGGCCATGGCTCACGGGCCTAGCCGCTCTGCGGCATGTGGGATCTTCCCAGACCGGGGCAGGAACCCGTGTCCCCTGCATCGGCAGGCGGACTCTCAACCTCTGTGCCACCAGAGAAGCCCTAAAACATCCTTTCTTGATTTATAACTATGAAAAATAAGGGTTTAGTTCATATATATCATCCAAATAACCCTCCCCCACCCTGCTTACAACATGGTTGTGTAACTGTTTTTATTTAATTCCTCTAAATAAAATAAAAATAAATCTGTTGATTACCTATGTTGCTTTAAGTAACATATTTATATCTTTATTTCTCATACCATCAGCTATTGATAGTAGTTTTGACTCACTATGTTGAAGGATAAGGATAACACTCCTACCTTTCCCTTTTAGCTCCCCTTCCCAGCTTATGTCTTCTGAACATTTACTTTAAATGCTCAAAGTTGATTACCTGTATATATAATTTTCTAACCATTATTAAGTCTTCTGTGCTTTGCCTATTAGTTGGTTCTAAAAGTTTAAAACCAATAAATAATGTTTACATTTGTAACAATGTAAATATTGTTTATTACAGAGCCAGCAATGTCCTATAATTATGTTTCTTTCTTTTATTTGTTTTAGTTTTTCATAGTTTCAGATTGCCTTTCTTCTCCTTCCCCTTCCCCCTTCTCTTCTTCTCTTTACTTGCCATGATTATTTCTTCACGTTTGTTTCCTACTTTTCAGCTTATCGAGTATTCTATTTCTGAGGTTCCTCTTTTTCCCAGGGACCTCACACGGGCCCCTCTCCATTATATGCTCTAATTTGGGCGTGTTGCTTTTCTCTTAAATAGCTGTTGGTCGGGGACTTCTTTTCACTGATGCCCTTGACTGGTCCCACTGTTTTCTCTCCCCTCCCTCCCTCCCTTCCTTCCTTCCTTCTTCTCTTCCTCCCTCCCTCCCTTTGTTTTTGTTTTTGATTAGGCTATCATTTTGCTGCACCACATCTCAGGTAATTTCTTAAAAAGGAGTGTATGTGTGTGGGGAGAGATAAATTAGGAGTTTGGAATTAATGTATATATACTACTATGCATAAAATAAACAACAAAGGCCTACCATATAGCACAGGGAACTAGACTCAGTGTCTTGTAATAACCTATAATGGAAAAGAATCTGAAAAAGAATATATATATATATATATATATATATATGTAACTGAATCAATTTGCGGTACACCTGAAGCTAACACAACATTGTAAATTTACTATACTTCCATTTAAAAAATTGTTATTAAAAAAGAAAGAGAAAAAAAGGAGTGTGCGGTATACCATAGATTTTCTGAGTCCCTAGCTTCTCAAGGTTTTATAGCTCCAACCTCACACTTGAATGATAATTTGGATGGATATAGACTTCTTTGTTGAAAATTGCTTTTTTCACAGAATGTTGAAGGCATCAGTCTAGCCTTTGCTGATGAGACCCCTGAGACCAGTCTGATTCTTATATTTTTAGAGGTAAATTTTCTTCTCCTCTAGGGAAATTTTTAGGATCCTGTCTTTATCATTGCTATTCTAAAATTTCACCATGATGGTGGTCATATGTAGGTCCCTTATTCACTCATTGTGCTGTATTCTTGGTGTCCCCTTTACAAGTTGTCCTTCAGCTTTGGGGAATTATTTTGTTTTCTTCTTTGAGAATTTCTTCTCTTCTGTTTTTCTCTTTATTTTTTTTCTGGATGCTTCTCTTATCCAGACATGAAACTACTTCTCTAATTCTCTTACCTCCCAACACTTTCTATTGAAATTTCAATTTCCATAATCCTATCTTTTATTTCCAGGAGCTCACATTTATTTTCTGGTCTTCCTTTCATAGCATCCCATACTTGTTTAGGGATGCAACACCTCCTCAAATCTCCCTGATTACCTATTAGTTATTGAAAATTTCTTTAGTCTTCTGTTTCCTAAATTATTTCTCTAAAGAGAAATAATGGAATACGTCCATTATGGACATTATGTTACCCACCCCCCATTTATCTTTATTTTTTTTCATGCCAGAGGCTTTTTTTCAAATGTCTGATGATCTTTGTCTTTTCATATTTAAGAGTGAAGCTGGGCTGGTCAGGTGGCAGATTTCATTTCATTTCGGCAGTGGCCTGCATCACACGAGGACTCCAGTATTAGAGGTGGAAGCCCCTGCTTTGGGACCATTGAACTGAACCCTCCTACTGGGTATGGATCCCTGGCTGCCCTGTGTGTTGCTTGGGAATTGACTGTTCCATGTACCGTTGGCCAGTCCTCCTCACTTCAGCGGTGGCTATGTCTCCTGCTTCCTCTGCACCGTCCACCCTCATAGCATTTCGGAGGCCTGAGCCCCACTGTGGTTCTGCTGGGATAATGTGCAGCCGTCTCTCTCTCTCGCTGTCTGCTCCTCTGGGCTCACTGTCCTCCACCCACTTCATCAATGACCACTCTCTTCTCCATTTCTCAGCTCCTATATATTTGCTGAGAATGTTTACCTGCAGTGGCCTCCCTCCTGTCCTCTTCATCACTGGGAGGGTAACATTTCCTCACTGCTTTATAATCATTTTCGTGGGGTCAGGGAGGAGAAGTGTAGAACACATGTGACCAATAATCTGTCTTTTTAAAGGGGAATCTTCAATTCCCTCTTAATGTGTCTGTTTTACCTTTCCCAGAGTGAAGGTCATTTTCCTTGATATAGGAGAATGAAACAAAGTAAGAGCATTATTATTATAATAAATGTCACTACACTTTGAGAAACGAGGCTCCAGGGGGCTCCTTCCTTCTCTGTTTGGCTGCTTTTTGTTTGTTTGTTGGCCTCTCCCGTTGCGGAGCACAGGCTCCGGACGCGCAGGCTCAGCGGCCATGGCTCACGGGCCCAGCCGCTCCGCGGCATGTGGGATCCTCCCTGACCGGGGCACGAACACGCGTCCCCTGCATCGGCAGGCGGACTCTCAACCACTGCGCCACCAGGGAAGCCCTGTTTGTCTGCTTTTGTTTCACCTTTTTACTTCAGACGCCATTTCCAGACCCACCCAGTCACTCTGTTAGAGACCTTTGCACCCTCACATCCAAATGCCACGGCTCACGGGCCCAGCCGCTCCGCGGCATGTGGGATCCTCCCTGACCGGGGCACGAACACGCGTCCCCTGCATCGGCAGGCGGACTCTCAACCACTGCGCCACCAGGGAAGCCCTGTTTGTCTGCTTTTGTTTCACCTTTTTACTTCAGACGCCATTTCCAGACCCACCCAGTCACTTTGTTAGAGACCTTTGCACCCTCACATCCAAATGCCAGTTTGTGTCTCTATCCTGTCAGTTCTAAGTCCAGAATGTTTCTTGAATTCACTGCTCCAGCTCCACTGTCCAATGGTCCTGACCCATAGTTCAGTTCTAGGTGGGTTTCTCCTGCACTATTGCAGTGGCCTCCAAACTGGTTCCTGCCTGCCCACCTCTAATCCAGCCTCCCCACACTCTAAGTTCAGACCTGATTTTATCCCTCATTGACATCAAAAGAGGGACATTTTAAAGCAATTATTATCACCTCTACAGAGGGCTGTTAAGAAATATGCATCAAAATTATAACTGCACCTGACCCTTGACCTGTAATTTCACTTCTAGGAAGTTATGCTGCATATGGAGTTTTACTTGTGCAAGACGACATATGTAGAGTTATTTATGGCAGCACTGTTTATAAATGCAAAAGATTAGAGAAAACCCAAATGACTATTAGTAGAGACTTGCTGAATAAATTAGAATACATTCATATGATGGAAAAGTATGTAGCCATAAAAAAATGAGAAGAGTTTTTATATATTCATAGGAAATGGTATCCAAGATATACTAAGTAAAAACTGAAGGATGCAGAATAAGTGGCTAACACTTGTGTAACATTTGTGTAAAGGGGGAGAAAATAATATGTTTATTTTCTTGTCTATGCATAAAACTCCTGGAAGGTTACAACAACATTTATTGAGTCCAAGGAGGAGAGCTAGATGGTAGGGGATGATGGAGCAATAGGGACATTTTCACTATATAATCTCTTGTGTCTTCTGAATTATGGAGCACACGAATGCGTTGTCTATTAAAAATAAACAAAAATTAAAACTCCCTCTTTATATCATCTCAATTTAGTTTTCTTTAAAATGAACTATATTATACTAAATTATTATATAATAACTTGTATGTTAATTTATATATTCTCTGAATTCAGATTATGTTCTAACATAACATAATCTTTTAATATGAAATATGCATTTTGCTATATTAATATGACTATATATTACATGTTGTATCTATCCTACATATACGCTTTTTAAGGGTCTCTTTATAAGAAAGAGTCTGAAAGGAAAACCTCAGTGGTTATTTCTGGGTAGTTGACATATGAGTGATTTTAATTTTCTTCTTTATACTTTTTCTGTTTCTCTGGTTTTTATGCCAAAGGTATATTGCTCCTAATAATCAGGAAAAAAATCATGTGTTCCCACTCCCCTCAGTCCACAGGGTAAAGGTCGGTGCCTTCAATATGCCTTTCAAGGCCCTGCCTACATTTCCATCCTCTCCTATCACCCCTCCCCCTGCCCCCACAGGAGGCTTTGTGACCCCTGAACAAGTCCCCTTTGCTGTTCCCCACTGTCCTGTAGAAATGCAACCTAGCCTTCAGTGTCCAGCTTCAATGTTCTCCCGCCTAGAGAGAATCAGTGGCGCCCTCCTCTGTGCCCAGGTGACCCGCTGTCTCCCTCTGGACTGGATTCCTCATGCATGTGGCCCTTGTCTTATGAGTCACTGAGCCTCCGGGAGCAGCCCAGGCGCTGACTCAGGATGAACATCGGGAGAGTGTGGGCCCAACAGCTGTCTTGTGGTTTCCTCCACCTTCTGTGAGATGGAGGTGCTAAGAGAGTTACTGTTGGCTGCAGTGCTTGCTTCACTTTGGTGTCTCTTTTCTGTTCGTGGATTTCTGGGGCGTGATCTTGGTGTCCTGCCTGACCTGGCCGCAGTCTTTGCTCCCATCCTGATGGGGCCCTCTACCCAGGGGCCTTCTTCACAGAGAGCTGCATCTTCCAAACCAATGGTGGGCAAGGATCAGTCCCCAGTGGTCCAGTTTGAGGGGAAAGGGCTCCCCCCAGGGTGGCTGGTCTGCCCAAGGGAGAGGAGGTATTTTCTCATGTCTGTTGGAAAAAGTGGGGCTGGGAAATGAGGTGACATTTGCCCTGAAGACTTCCAATCTTTTCCAGAAGCCTTCCGAGTCTTCTTGCCTGCTCCTATCCAGAGGGAAATTAGCCAGAAGGGAAGGAGATGATAGGAGCAGGAAGAACAGGCCCCATCATCCATCCCCTTTCTTGGAGGATTTGAGCCTGTTATTTGCCTTTTCGAAGACTCACAGACTGGTACAGAAGAACAAAGCTGTCAGAGAATCCCACTCCTGTGGCGAGCATTGCCCTCTGAGGAATGCGCCATTAAGACCCTCCTAAGCCTCAGGGCCCGATTGTACTCTCCTTGGTATGCATCCTGGACTTTATGGTATGAACGTAAAAAAGGAGATGGCCTTTGGCCAGATCGCTCCAGGGACCTGCTCAGATACTGAGAGTCCCTGGTTGTTCCCTAAAGCTAGGAAAAGCAACCATGGAGGGGAAGTTGGTGCCTTTGTGGAACAAGCAATAAACCCGCTCCGCG
>NC_041217.1:39460581-39461663 GCF_002837175.3 Physeter macrocephalus
TATGGGACAAAAAGGATCTAAGGAGCGACAATTGTTCGCTCAAGTTTTACTTTCGATGTTAAAAGCTCGCGGCACTACTGTGACCGCTTCTCAAGTTTCTGATTTTCTACAACATGTTTATGAAGTCTCTCCTTGGTTTCCAGAAGGGGGCTCTGTGGATGCCGCTATATGGAAGAGGGTTGGAGAGGATCTAAAAAGGCATTACGATAAAAATGGACCGGGTGGGGTACCCGTTATTACGTTTAGTCTATGGAATTTGATTAAAGACTGTTTCGAGCCCATTTATGATTCAGTACCTAACTTGTGTGATATTTCCCCTCCGGCCCCGACTGCTCCCCCCTTGATGGCTAAAATGGCTCTTGAAACCTCCTCTGATGAGGACGTCTCTTTCGAGTTGGCTGATGCGGAAGCTAAATATGAAGCTGAAAAATACCCCGATGAACATATTCTAGCTCAGGTGGAACAGTCTGTTAAAAATTTAACTTTATCTTCCTCTGCTCCTTTAAAACTGAGCCCCTCACAGCAGGCTGTTAGAGGGGCATTATCTAGGGGCGACGATCCCTTATTTTGTTGCCCTGTTGTCGAACGGCCGGATCCCCAGAATCCCCAACAAAATCTTCGAGAGTATCAGCCCTTATCTTTTCAGATACTTAAGGACTTGAAATCTGCCTGTGCCCAGTACGGGCCCATTGCACCATTTACTGTAACTATGCTTGACACCATTGCTGCTGAAGCCTTGCCCCCTGCTGATTGGAAGTCGATAGCTCGTGCTTGTTTGAATGGAGGGGATTATTTGCTGTGGAAGTCAGATTATTATGAAAAGGCTGCCGAGCAGGCTGATCGCAACGGGGCTCATAATTTGCCAGTTACTTATGAAATGTTAGTAGGTGAAGGACAATATCTTGCATTACAGGATCAGTTAGCTTTTCCTTTTGTAGCCTATGCCCAAATTAATCACATTGCTCTTATAGCCTGGAAAAAGCTTCCCGCTTCTAGTCGAACGGAAGATCTTTCTGAGATACGTCAGGGGGCTGATGAACCTTATGCTGATTTTGTTGATAGACTACTACAAGCTGTTAGTC
>NC_041217.1:39462824-39463663 GCF_002837175.3 Physeter macrocephalus
GGAAACTTCCTTCGGGGCCAGCCTCGGCCCCAACAAACAATAGGGGCAATGTCAGTAATACCCCCACAATCGGTTCAGAAGAATTCAATGACGGGACCAACAATAAATTCCCCATCTCTGCCTTACAGCGGGCTACAGCAGGGAGTGCTGGATTGGACCTCTGTGCCTCCTCCGACCTCTTATTAACCCCTGATATGGGACCCCAAATAATAAATACAGGAGTTTATGGGCCCCTTCCTAAGGGAACAGCTGGCATTATACTAGGGAGAAGCAGCATAACCCTAAATGGCTTAACTATATTGCCTGGATTAATTGATGAGGACTATAAGGGAGAGATCAAAATTATGGTACAGTCTCAAAAATCTCCGATTATGATTGAAGCAGGTACACGTTTAGCTCAAATTTTGCTTGTGCCATATATTCCCGAAGGGCAGGTTTTGCAACATCAAAAAAGAGGTACTAATGCTTTTGGCTCCTCTGATGCTATTTTTTGGGTTCAACAAGTTAAAAAGGAACGGCCTCAGCTTGAATTAAAGATCAACGGAAAAATATTTACTGGATTAATCGATACTGGAGCTGACGTCTCTGTCATTTCTTGGATGCACTGGCCGCAGCAATGGCCTACTCATTCTACAGTCCTCATTTACAGGGTATTGGTCAGTCCCATTCTCCGCAACAAAGCGCACAATTGCTGCATTGGCAAGATTCTGAAGGTAATAATGGAATGTTTAAACCGTATGTTTTACCACATTTGCCTATTAACTTGTGGGGCAAAGATGTGTTAGAAAAAATGGGAGTCTTATTAATAAGTTCTAATTCAGCAGTTAATCATATGTTAT
>NC_041217.1:39464796-39465848 GCF_002837175.3 Physeter macrocephalus
CATTTTGCCCTACAGCATTCTTTTATTTATCCGAAAATCATTACCTCCAAGCCTATCACTGGAGCTCGGAATGTATTCACTGATGGCTCTGCTAATGGTGTAGCAGCACTCGTGTCTAATGATGTGGTAATAAAGGAAAAAACGTCATTTACCTCTGCACAAAGAGTAGAATTATATGCTATTGTTTTAGCCTTTAGAACATTTACCTCAGAATCTTTTAATCTTTATACTGATAGTCATTATTTGATGACAGTTTTAAGGAATATAGAAACAGCTACAATCAGTCATACTAATGATTTACAATTGTTTAATATTTTTATACTATTACAGTCATATATTCAACAACATTCTTATCCCGTTGCGGTTTTGCACATTCGTTCACACTCTGGCTTGCCTGGCCCTTTAAGTCAGGGTAATCAATTGGCGGATACTGCTACTAGACAAGTGTTTGCTGTGAATTACCTTACCAATGTACAACAAGCTGAGCAATCGCATCACTTACATCATCAATCATCTAGTATGTTACAAAAGCAATTGAAAATTTCAAAGGAAAGCGCTAGACAAATTGGTAAAAACTGTGGAACTTGTGTTACTCATTTACCTGTTCCCCATTTTGGAGTTCATCCTCGAGGTTTACTTCCTGGACAACTTTGGCAGATGGATGTAACCCATGTCCCCTTTTTTGGAAAATTACAATATGTTCATGTCACTATTGATACTTATTCTGGATTTATTTTTGCTACCCCCCTAGCCGGAGAGTCTACTAAATATGTTATTACACATTAATTACACTGTTTTACCTGTATGGGTATTCCAAAACAATTGAAAACAGATAATGCCCCAGGATATACTAGTGCTAGTTTTGCTCGCTTTTGTTCTATTTTTTCTATCCATCATATAACTGGAATTCCATATAACCCACAAGGACAAGGTATAATTGAGCGCATGAATCAACAATTAAAACTTGTATTACAAAAAATAAAAAAGGGGGAGTATAATAGGACTCCACAGAATATGTTATGGCATGCAGTATTTATTTTAAATTTTTTAAC
>NC_041217.1:39473051-39474243 GCF_002837175.3 Physeter macrocephalus
ACAAGTGTTTGCTGTGAATTACCTTACCAACGTACAACAAGCTGAACAATCGCATCACTTACATCATCAATCATCTAGTATGTTACAAAAGCAATTTAAAATTTCAAAGGAAAGCGCTAGACAAATTGTTAAAAATTGTGGAACTTGTGTTACTCATTTACCTGTTCCCCATTTTGGAGTTAATCCTCGAGGTTTACTTCCTGGACAACTGTGGCAGATGGATGTAACCCATGTCCCTTTTTTTGGAAAATTACAATACGTTCATGTCACTATTGGTACTTGTTCTGGATTTATTTTTGCTACCCCCCTAGCCGGAGAGTCTACTAAATATGTTATTACACATTTATTACACTGTTTTACCTGTATGGGTATTCCAAAACAATTGAAAACAGATAATGCCCCAGGATATACTAGTGCTAGTTTTGCTCGCTTTTGTTCTATTTTTTCTATCCATCATATAACTGGAATTCCATATAACCCACAAGGACAAGGTATAATTGAGTGCATCCATCAACAATTAAAACTTGTATTACGAAAAATAAAAAAGGGAGAGTATAATAGGACTCCACAGAATATGTTATGGCATGCAGTATTTATTTTAAATTTTTTAACAGTGAACAGATTTGGTCATACTCCTTATGAACGCCTTTTTTCCTCTACTTTGAGGAATTATGCTGAGGTTAAATGGCGTGATCCCTTAACCAATGAATGGAAAGGTCCTGATCCTGTATTGATGTGGGGTCGAGGTTATGTTTGTGTTTTTCCAAAGGATTCTGAAGCTCCCCGTTGGCTCCCTGAACGATTGGTGCGACATTATCATGCCTCCCACAATGGCCAATCTGACCCGAAGGATGCGGCGTCTCCGCCTCAGTCGACCAGTGAGTGTCCCTCGAGCCCCACGAATACCTCGCAGGATGAGAGGGAATCGAAGGCAGAGGAGGCGCCTGATACAGGAGGCAGGAAATGAACAAATAACTTGGTCTCACTTACAATGTTTAGTTTTTCAGGCGCGGCGGTTGATGGAAGAAGGGCCAGCACCCCGTACCCCACTTGCATTATTTTTGGCTATGATTTCAGTGCTTGGAGCTCCACCAGTTGAAGGCCTTTCTTATTGGGCCTACATACCTGATCCACCTTTATTACAACCAGTTACTTGGGCAGAGGCTGATTTTCCTGTGTTTTATAATGATTC
>NC_041217.1:39475261-39475858 GCF_002837175.3 Physeter macrocephalus
TGGCCGCTGAGCCTGCGCGTCCGGAGCCTGTGCTCCGCAACGGGAGGGGCCACAACAGTGAGAGGCCCGCGTACCGCAAAAAAAAATAAAATAAAATAAAAAAATAATAAATAAAAAAATAAATAAAAATACCAGTAGTGCATTAGCATTACAAAGTCATATTGATACTCAACTAAAAACTGAAGTTGATGAGTTAAAAAGTGTTCTCATAGGTTTAGGAGACCAAATTATGGCTTAAAAATTGAAAATGCGTTTGATTTGCCATGCTAAATATACTTGGATTTGTGTGACTCAACACGCTTATAATGAAACTGACTGGGATTGGAACAAAGTAAAAATGCACATTTTAAGTGTATGGACTGATGGACACATTAGTTTGGACATACAAAAACTTAATGCGGAAATACAAGCAATTCAAGAAGCTCATCTACAAGAAGACGGGCCCCAACAATTAATTCAAGGACTCTTGGATCAGCTTCAATGGTTAAACCCAATGCATTGGTTTCAAAATGGACTCACAGGATTGATTACCGTGGGGTCATGTGTATTGTTGATTTTAATTGCATTACCTTGTTTATTACGCTTTATTGTTGGCCG
>NC_041217.1:39476919-39607088 GCF_002837175.3 Physeter macrocephalus
ATGTTTATACAAAGTTTCTGCCTTAGGGCACAATGACTGTGCAAAGTCCCTGCTTTAGGGGTATATATATGACTATGCTTTGTTAATAAATTTGCCTTGCAACCATCAGTTGTTTGTGCCCGTCTGATCCCATACCTTGGTGCTTTCCGTTCCCTACCCCTCTCGTCGATTGTTGCTGCATTTTGAGGACCCGCCGCGGCTGGCGGCACACTCCGTCCCAGGATCTCAGAGTGCAGAAACCCAGTGATTTACCAAGCCCTACCCCCAGTTCACAGGCAACTGAACCTTAAGAGAGAAGCAGATGTCAAATTCCCTTCATATCCACCTATGCTTTCCCTTAAGCCCTGGCTTACGAGATACTAATAGAGACTCTCCCCCTAATCCAGCCGCTGTTGCTCTCATCCTTATCCTTATTCCCAAGGAGATTTACCAAGAGGATGAATCCCAGCCCTAGAACTCAGACACTTGGCCCCATTTGCAGCATTCCCTTTAGATGACAGCCAAGGCTAAGCTTGGACTTGGCGGGCACACAGCCCTGGATGGACACAGGCATTTACCTATGAAATCCAGACTAGTAAATGTCCCAAATCCTTCCATTAATGGGCAATAATGACTAACATTTATTGAGTACTTAATATGTGCCAGACATGTTGAGACTTAATAGGTGCCCGCATTAAAGAAGTGGATACGTTTGCTATTTCTCTGTTTGATACATAAGGAAACTGAAGCAGGTGGCGCAAGGTCACTCAGCTAATGAATGGTCTAGCCAGGATGAACCCTCTGCCTCCAGAGCTTGTACTCTTAACCTCAAGTCCAGAGCTTTTACTCTTAACCCCAAGGCTGTACTGCCACGGGAGAGGCCCTCTTCAAGTCTCCCTGGACTGCTTTCTTACAGCTGCTTGTAAAGTGCACCTGTTCCAGGGGAGGGCCTCAGGCCTGCCTAGTCCACCCACTGGGTATGAATTGGTTTCTCAGATCTTTTCCCCAGAGGGAGTTAGCAGTTGGCCTGAGGATGACCCCTGGGCTTCCTGAGACGGAGAGGGGGAAAAGGAGCCTCTAAAGAGGGCATAAAGGTCAAGGAAGAGGGGATAGGGGTCCTTGGAGACACCCAAGGGTGATGGGGAGGAGGAGAGGAACAGTTAGGTCCCCCAGCTCAACAGAGACAACTCCAGGGAAACAAGACCGAGTAGCAGTGAGGGTCATACGGGGAAGGGCCCCTGGGCTGACCTCTCAGAGCCCATGCTTATGGTGTGATTCTTGGTGTGAAACTGAGGGTTTGGGGAGTGGACGGACAGGGGAGTGGAGTGGTGGAAACAGCCCTCTGGACACGACCTGGGCTTCAGGGTCCTTCAGACCACACAGCTTCAGGGCTTCAGGTCTTCTGACCCTCTGAAGGTGTCCCAGGCCACTCCATCAGAGTCCACAAGTCATGATTCTGAATTCTAAACCCCATCGCCCAACCCAGCCCTTGGTTCTCCAACAGTGTGAAGTGGGTCTGTGGCAGCTGGATGCTGTTGGGAGACCTGTCAGCATTGCCTGAAAACTTCGAATCAGCTTCTTCCACCGCTCACCTGCTGCTGTCCATTCAGTGCCCACTGTGTGCTCACTGGGTCGTCATAGCCAGGCGCAGAGGTGGACCAGATTATCCTCATTTGACCTGTGAGGAGTTGAGCTCAGGGAGGTTGTCACTTGCCCAGGAGTGCAGAGTGGCCAAGCCAGGGTTCAAACCCAGAATTCCACACACTAAGTGTGGCACCCCTTTCACCAGTCCACAGCTGCACCCCAGGGATTCCCACCCAGGCTGTAGCTTTGGGGCCCTCCTGGGGTCCTCAGCTTCGGGAATTCCTTTCCTTCCCAGGACCTCTGGCCACCAGTTCTCAAACCTCTATTTGCTTCAGAATTGTCTGGGGAACACATTTAAAACAAAATGAGTTCACCTAGAGTTTACCCCCCAGGGATTCTGGCTATGGAAGTCTGGGATGGGCCCCAGGACTCTGCATCTTAGCAAACCCCCAGGTAACTCTGAAGCAGGAGGTTCCTGATGCATCCAGCTGTACTTGCCACCTCAGAATTTCAGAGGAGTCTGTCCCAAACCCTTTCCCAAGGCAGGGATCCATAAAAGTCTGAGGGGTGAACGAGGGCCCCTTTATTCTGACTTTGTTGCTCAGTTTCCTATCTTGTGTGTTTCAAATATTATAAAGGGTGATGGGAGAATTTTCTATGCTGCAGACGGGTTCCCTTTGTCTTCTGAGGCTCCAGGCTGTTTCTCCTGGGTTTCACACATAGGCAGGGACAAGTGAGGGGACAGGGCCACCTCTTGAGGTCTCAGCAGGGGCCTGGGGCTGTGCCTCTGTTTTTAGTCCAGGATGCTGCTCTCTTGGCTAAAATCATAAAACAGAGACCAACCCCCAAGGCAGTGTTTCTCAACCTGTGGCTCAAGTGCTTCAGAATCCCCTGTTATTTGGCAAAAATGCAGATTTCCTGCCCCACCCTGATTTATTGAATTAGAACTGGGGAGAAGGCAGGGCCCCAAAATCTGCATTCTTAGCTAGCACCCCAGTCAACTCTTATGCAAGTGAATGTTTGAGAAATCCTGCTGCAGATCGTGGACTGTGGAGTGTCACAGACCTGGGTTCAATTCCCAGCTCTGCCATGAAGTAGCTGTGTGGGCTGGAACGAATTCCTAACCTTTGCGAAACTCAGTTTCCGTACCTGTAAGAAACGGCGTACTATACCTGCCGATAATCCTCTTGCTGCCAGGATTCAATCAAACCATGAGAAAACTGATGCGAAGCACCTGGCATCCAGGAACCGCTCTGAAGGCACACCCAGTCTAGTGGTAAAGAGAGATGCATAAATAAATGCCTCCCCTGGGAAGGAAGAGCTGTGAGTTCAGAACACCGAGCATTACTCACCCCACAGCAAACACAGAACAGCTTTAAAACAATTCTGACCTTGCATTTCCCCTTGGGTGAGCACAGTGAAGCTTTTCAAGGTGACTAGGTCCATTCCCACCCTCAGGTGTGAGCCATCCCAAGTTGGGGTTAGGTGTTGGCAAACCTCAGGTCTGCCAAGGTCCCTGGGACCTTCAGCCTTGCAGTTGGCTGCCAGGAACCGGAAGTCTTCAAGTCCTTCCTTTCCCTGGCTGCCCCAGTCTGGCCGATCCAAAGAAATGCCAAAGCTTGTAAAAAGCTTCATCCATTCATAATGGGTCAGTTCCCTCCGGAAATGTTCCCCAGCTCTGCTGAAAGTTTGCCAGGCGACTTGGTGACGTCCTGCTCTCAGCCCACACAATGGGCATGGGCTGAACAATGCAGAGTAGGAAAAACATCCCGCCTGTCCATAGGCTCACATCCTCCTGGGACCCCACCCCACGGCTCCTAAAGTTGGGGGTGGGGAGGGAGGCAAGAGGATGTCAAAGCAGCTGTGGAAGAGGGGAAGGGGAGTGGAAGCAGGACCAAATTTCCCCATTTTGGCTGCATTCTGAACCAGCTGGGTGAGTCAGATTAGAAATCAAATCTGCTTATTCTGGCTCCCCCGTCAGCCCTGGGGGTCCCTGCTCAACAGGCCTGACACTGGAACAGATTAAAACCTGAGCTGGCAAACAAAGCAGTTCACAGGGCAGTGAGGCAGGTAGGCATAACTGGTGGGAGGCCTTGCTTTGCCACTTAATTAACTATGTGCAAGGTGTTAAACCTCCCAGGGCCTCAGTTTCCACATCCATTGAATGGGGTCATCCCACATGCCCTGTCTACCACACAGGGTGTTTTCAGAGCGAAATGGGCTACCATGCATGAAAGCACCTCAATAACTATAAATACATTACTTGGTCACCAACTGGTGTCATTATCCTAACAAAGCAATTGGGGAGTGGGATGGCATGCCTGGGGGAGGACATGGCCCTCTTCAACCCAGGCAGCTTGCAACCTGAACCCAGGGAAGAGACCTAACACGTTGGAAACCTGGATACATGAGCGCAGACCACAGGCTGTGAGAATTTGTAGGCAGTCGGGCTGGATGGTGGGGGTGGTGTGTGGCTAGGATGGGGTGGAGTGCGGCCGGGTGGGGGCGGTTATTGGAAAACTTACCTGGAGGTCACACTTCCATACTAGGCTCTCTGTTTTTCCTTAGGTTGTGTATATTTGGGTAGCCTTTTGGGAAATGGAGGTTATGAGGGGCTAAGGCCCCCATGAAGCCCTTGTGTCAGCATTGGTGTATGCCTATTTGGTGCCAACAGAACTGAGTGCATAGTGCTCAAGGAGTTGATCAGGGAAGGCTTCCTGGAGGAGGGTTTGAAGCATGCTTGAAAGGAGGAGAGAGGAAAATGGCTCCCACAAAACCCTAAAGTGAGAACAGACAGGTTGATGTAAAATCGGGAGCAGGGAGGACACTCTGAGGGCATCTGCACCCCCCAACCCCATCACTGTAAGGACAGGAGCACTGAGTCCCACCACCTGCCCGAGGCCCAGAGTCTGACTGAACTGCTGCAGGAGGTGGGAGGGGATGTCCCGGCAGAGGTACGAAGGCTTGAAGGAAGAGGCACCTTTGGGGAAAGGTGGTCCTTGGTCTGCTAGCAGGAGCTAGGAGTGTGCAGTGGGTAGTCAGGTACGGGACTGGAGAGAGAGGAGGGTCAGGGCTGGGACACGGAGGGCTGGGGCACTTGCTGGGGATGGGCACAGCCCCTTAGAGATGACAGTGGGACAGTCAACAGGATGTCTTGAGGCCTCTAGGAGCTCCTCTGCAGCCCAGGGCCACATTCTTTTGAGTATTCGGGGGGGGTGGGAATGGGGGTTGGAGGAGTATGGAAACACCTAGAAACAAGACCAGCTTTACCACGTGACTAAATGGTACTGTGTCCAGAGAGGTCTAAGCTCAAAGTAGAGCATCACCTGGGGGTGCTCACTGAGGCAGTCAAGGAAGGGAAGGACTTGCAGAGGTGGGTTCCAGCAGGTTCCTAACGTATCAGAGGTTTCATTTCTATGTTAATTCATTTCTGTTCACTACTATGAACTATGAAGCCTAGAGGTCCAACTCACCTTCTGAGGCTTGCAAGACTGATAGGTAGGCAGAGGTTGAGGAAGCGGGGGGAGGCAGGCAAGTGACAAGTCCCCTGGGCAGGCCGCTCACACCCTCTGGGCTTATCTGCATCTCTCAGATGCAGATGCAGATAACAGCCCATTACTGTCAACATTTCTGCAATCGGCTTCTCTCTCCCTGACCAGCTGGTGAGTTTCTTGAGGAAAGAGAACTGTTTATTTAATTCTGAATCTTTAGTGCTTCACAGAGTGATTTGGACCAAGGAGATTTTTAATAAATGTCTGTTAGGGGCCCCTCCAAGCCCAGAGCCAATGTGGTCCCCATGGATCCTCCTCTCAGTGGGCAGTGACCAGGAGGGACCAGCCCTGGTCATGGGAACACAGAGCCATCCTCTCTGTGAGCATCTCTCCAGACATGTGCATCAGGGGGAATGGGAGTAAAAACTCTAGAGCCATGGAAACCCAACTGATAGCGACAACATAATCATAATAATGGCTTTTGTTGTCCTTTTCATTGACCATAAAGATAACCCATGTTCATTGTGAAAAACTGAGAAAATGGAGAAATTCATGATGGAGAAAGTGATAATCACTCATCTGTATACATACTTCTAGCTGTTTTGTCATGAATACTTGTATAAATACAAAATTAGGACTATATATTTTACATACTTTTATATACTGTGTATTTTTACAACCAGTGTGTTTCACCTATGTCATAACATAATTATGTTGTAAATAATTTTCATAAGAATGTCATAAGCAGTTTCCCATGAGTTGAAATAGGCTTTGAGAAGAAAGTGAGATACAAATGTTTCCATACTAGCTATGTAATGGATGGAAAAACATGTATATACTTTTCTTGTGAGATATTTATGTTGCTTCCATCTTTTTACTGTGTATAACAGTGCCACTGTGACAATCTCTGTCCCCAACTATTGTAAACCTCTTACTATTTCTTTAAATTAAATTGGAGTAAAATGGTGTGTTCATTAAAAAAAAAAGTCTGTTAAGTTAAAAAAAAATTTTTTTTAATTTAAATAATGTTTGTTAAGTTCACAGTACCTTGCCTAACATACATCTGTTAGGATAAGGGACATCAGAATTCTGAAACTCTGGTGGCAGTTTGGGAGGATGGGTGGGTTCCCCTGGACAGAGGGGTTTTATTCACTCTTGTGTCCCCTACAACCCTTCCCCCCTCGAGAGAGTGATGCCTGTTTCCACCCTAGAGGACAGGCAACAAAACAACAGCCAACACTTAGGCGGTGCCTTTCTATGTGGCCAATAAATTCTGAGCGCTTTCCATGTATTAACTCATCTAATCTTCACACTAATCCTATGATCACCCCAATTCTACATATGGGGAAACTGAGGCACGGAGAAGTCATTTTATGTGATGCCACAATTAGGAAGTGATGGAGCCAGGATTCGAGCCAAGGCACTAGAGCTCTGCTCTTGACCTCCCCACGGCACTGCCTCTAGTGCTTGGAAATTCCAACCTTTCCCCCTCCTCTGGTACCCTAAAGCTGGGCAGTCAATTCCATTACCGAGTAGAACACTTAGCCAGAGGTGTAGAATCACAGGTGGTTGAGGGTAAACTTCAAGTCATCACCTCAAGGCATGAAACGGTACTGGGCCCATCCCCCTGCTCCAAGGCAGCCCCCCTCCTGTCCTCATCAGCTCCAGCTTTAGGAATTCCCACACCCCAGAGTCAGATAGGCCAGAGTCAGCCCAAGGTCTTGAAAGGCCAAGGCAGTCTGGCCTCAAAGCAAATGGCCCAGTCGGATGCTCCAGGCATCCTGCAATCCAGGTGGAAGGGTGTTTGCAAGCCTGCAACCACGGTTGGCCACATTCCTCTCGGCATCTCTGAGGAATGCTTCTTACCTGTGGGCTGTATCTTGCTGCCCTGCTTGGCAAAGTAGAGACCCAAGGAACATGGTCAGACCAGGGGTAGATCTGGCCTATCCCAAGATGACTCCTTCCTCTGCAACCTGGTAGGACTTACCAGAAAGGACTTACCAGAAACAGCGCATGCCCCTGGAATTCCCAACAAGTGGTCTCCCAGCCTCTGCTTGGATGCTTCTAGGGACAGAGAGCTCACTGCTTCAGAAGGCAGCTGATCCACTGAGTGATACCTGTGACCCACTGCTTTTTATCCTAAACTCCATGTTTACTTCCCCAGCTACATTTTAAACTCTGTGGAAACAAAGCTCTGAGGATGAGGTAATCTTAAAGTCTTGCAAAATCTTTTAGGTAGAATGTGCTTAATACATTCTTGCTAATTGAGATCTTATCAAGGATGAAGAATGCAAGACAAGAAAAAGTATGATCTAATTTAAATGCCAGGACTGGGATCCCTGAGGGAAGGAGGGAGATGGAATTTCTGCTGGTGGAGAAGGGGCTGCGCATGTGCAGAGTGATATTCATGCTACCGCTCACTGCGCACTCGTGTCAGGCCCCTCACGGGAATTCTCTCATGAATCCTTACAATCCCATGGAAAAGGTGTTGTCACCAACTCCATTTCACAGAGAAGGAAACTGAGGCACAGAGAGGTTAAGAAACATGCCCAAGGTGACACAGCTTGCAAACAGCAGAGCTAGGATTTGAATCCAGATTCGTGGATTTTGGAGCCTTGGATGTCCAAGACGCCTCCCCAGGGACCCGGGACCCAGCTGATCTCTCCTGCAGGGAAAACATGGATGGTATAAAAAGTCTTTGTTGGGCTTCCCTGGTGGCGCAGTGGTTAAGAATCTGCCTGCCAATGCAGGCGACATGGGTTCGAGCCCCGGTCTGGGAAGATCCCACATGCCGCGGAGCCGCTAGGCCCGTGTGTCACAACTACTGAGCCTGCACGTCCGGAGCCTGTGCTCCGCATCGGGAGAAGCCGTGACAGTGAGAGGCCCGCGCACCGCGATGAAGAGTGGCCGCCGGTCTCCGCAACTGGAGAAAGCCCACGCACAGAAACGAAGATCCAACACAGCCAAAAATAAGTAAATTAATTAATTAAAAAAAAAAAGTATTTGTTATGTCTAAAAAAAAGAAAAAGACAAAAATCCTTGGTAAATTTGAAAAAAATGACTAATGGACGACTCCCCTTCCCCCAAGAAACTGAGACCTCATGAGAGGGAAGCAAAGATCGCATCCTATCTGACGCTGAGGCTCTGAGCTCCTGCAAGTGGGGTCGAAGGGTCAAGTTTGTATCCCAGATACTGGAAACAGAGCCTGGCATATAGTCAGGAAGTCTCAGATGAATAATGATTGAACGTGGGAGGGAGGCGCTCAGAAGGAGACAGGAAGATGAGGAGCTGGGCTAGAAGCTTCGGGCAGGGAGGAGCGCGGACTGCGTCCCGGAGGGCCGAGCCCGGTATCCACCACTCTGGCTGGATCCCCTTTTGCTCACACAGCTGCTGCCACAGCACCGCCATGCCTCGTGTTGACATCACCAGGATGAGAGGACAAGCGTGCAGGAGACAGAGGTGCCTCTTGGCATCAAGAGAGCTTCTCGGGGATTTGGGGCTGGGGTGGACAGCTAGGAGAGGCTTCCCTCGGGAAGAGGCCCCGTCAGATGATCGATCTCTGCATTTGTGTTACTCAGGGCAACCCCAGCAAGAGGAAGGGGCAGAAAGAGGGGGTAGCAGAGGGAAAGGGGGGACAGGAGAGAGAAGGAAGTGGCTAAGCGGCATCTGCGATCCCTCTGGAGCCGCCCACCCACCCCGTCCATCCTGCTGAGAGCTGGCGCTGGCTCTCGCGAGCTGGGCACCGACCATCAGAAAGGACGCCGGTCACAGTTCTGGCACAGGAACTGGGGCCCCCGGTGCTCAATGCTGCCTTTTGAATTGGTGGGGCTGTCCGGAGGGTCCCGAGCAGGGTCTGGGCGATGGCAGGGCACATGTGGTGGGGTGGGGCACAGCGACTTTCAGCTAACTCACTGGGGCATACTGGTCGCCTCTCGGCCACGCCTGTAGGTGACCGGAGGGTGAGGGTGCAGTTCCCAGTTCCGGGGAACCCAGCAGACAGTGAGGTGGCGCCTCCTGTGCCCGCCCACACCCACCTGGGAGGCAGACGTTAGGTATCGTGCGCGAGCACTGCACTGCTCAGGTAGGCAGACTTGGGTTTGAATTCTGACACTCTCCCTTGCTCTGTGTGGCCCAGCAAGCTACCTTGCCCAGAGCTTCAGGCGCCTCACGGTAAGTGCGACGACAGCCCCCATCTCAGGGCACCGCCCCCGAGAAGAGGCTCCTCCTCCCCTCCTGCGCCCCTCAGCTGAAGCCTCCTCCTAGTGCCTGTATGTGGGGGCGGGGTCCTTCCCTCCTCCGCCCATAGCACCCTCCCCTCGGGGGCTGACTTCTCCTATTCGTCTCTCCGAGCCTTTAAAAACAGAGGTCAGTGGCTTCGCAATTCAGAACAAGATCCAGAGTCCCTTCCATGCCCCACAGCACCCCACATGAGGGCTTCTCAACCCTGGCTACGCGTTGGGGTCACCTGCGGAGCTTTAAAAAAACTACTGATGCCTAGCCCCACCGCTGGAAAATCCGTGTGAATCACTGGAGCTGGAGCCGGGCATCCGTACTTCTTAAACGCTCCCTGGTGGATCTAACGCGCAGGACCACTGCTCCACGTGAGCCAGCCTTCCTGTCACCCCGCCCAGATGCTGTGCTCCAACCTGGCTGCCTCCTTGTTCATCCTCAAACACCCTCCTTTCAGGACCTCTGCTGGAATACTCTGTCCTTGGGGGTCCACATGGCTCCCCCCTTACAAGTCACTGCTCCCTAATCTTATCAGTGAGGCCCCTGACCATACCGTGTGCCAGCCGCCCACCCTGTGCCCTCACATCTCCCCTGACTCTGCTTGATTCTGCTTCATCACATTTGACCCCTGATGTGTCACGTTTATTTGGGTGATGCTTTCTCCTTCACTAGAATGTAAGCTCTGTGAGAGCAGGGACATGGAGATCTTGCCTCATCCTCAGTGCCCAGCACAGTGCCTGGCACACAGTGGGTGCTTGATAAAAATCTGCTGAGAGAAAGGCCATCAACGCCAGGAGGTCTGAGCTCCCACCGCCGGAGAGCAAGGGTGGAGAGTCTTGCACCTCGGTGTCCTGGCACCCAGCACAGGGCCAGGCTGTGACCAATTCATGGGGCTGATGATTTGCTCTGGAGACAGGGGCTCAAGGGGTGCTGTGGAGTGCCAAGACCGGAAGCAGGGGTCTAAGCAAAGATGAAGGTGGAAAGGTGGCCCCAAAGGAGCTGAGCTGCTTTGAGGAGGAAGGAAAGGAGGTCTGGCAAGTGTCCCACACCTGGCTGGCCCACGTAGGCCAGCAGGGCAAAGAGAGCGGTGGCCTGTGGGGCATCAGCCCTGACCACTGGGCCCAGACCAGAGGGACAGGGTGACTGAGAGCCCACAGGAAGGGTGAGGCAGGGGAGAGCCAGCCCCAGGTCCCACCAGGGTGGGAGAGGACTGGGTCAGAGCCCAGCATGAGAACTGCTGTCACCCTCAAGTAGGACCTTTTGTCCGGCAGCTGCAGGGCTGCTGCAAAACACAAACGACCCCGCCGAGTGGGCATGGTAAAGGGAAAGACCAGTCGGGGGCCCCAGGCTCTCCTGACCCATCCCAGGAGCCCATGGCAAAAGTGAGGCCAGAGGGGGAAATGACTGGCTGGGGAGTTTGGCCAGGGACTCCAGCATATGGGACAGGCTGCTGTTTGTGAGAGCCAGCCATAAGGCATGTGGGAATGAAACTGGGGGTGCCCAGGAAACAGAGGGCTCCAGGACACTTGCCCTGTGTGGCGGCAGTCTGGCCACCAGAGAGCCCGACGGCAACCCTTGAAGCCCTTCTGCCCCAGCAGCTCATAACCAATTACTCCGCCCCTCCAGCCTCCTTCTCCAGAAACATCATTTTTCCTTGAGCACTAACTACATACAAGGGCTGGTAGGAGCCTGTCCAGCTGAACACCCCCAAGCTTTCTAGGGCAGAAGCTCAGAGTGCCTTAATGTCTCCACAGAGACCTCCCAAGTCCCCCCACCCAAGTGAGCCTCCCTGACAGAAGCTGAGCAAGATCAGCTGCCCTGCCCCTCAAGACTCTTAAAGGGGCAGAAGCCTCTGTAAACTGGTGGGTGCTGCCGTCTGTGATACAACGGTGGTCTCTGGTGTCAAGAGGCACTCCAGCAAAGCAGTGTCTGCTCTGGGGCCTTCCCTGCTGTGTGTTTCTCTGGCTCCTGGGGCTCTGCCTGGTCTACACCTCCTCTCCTCACTCCTTCTCCTCTTTGAAGACCACGGGCTGGAGTGGCAGACAGACCTGGGATTCTAATTTGCTACATGACCCCAGGCAAGTCCTCTAACCCCTGAGAATCTTACTGCCCTCACCTGCAAAGTGGGGAGAAAGGGGGTTGTTGTCAGGATTAAATGAGAGGCATAGTACCTGGCACATAGTAGGGAGCTTAGCAAACCTTAGGTCTTGGCTAGCCTCCTCCCAAATTCAACTAAAAGGCCGGACTCAGATGCCCACCAATGTGTCCCCTGCCCTCACTGTCCTCCAGTTTAGTGACTGGCTGCCTTTAAGAGGTGAGGAGGTCTAGGCTGGCAGAATCCATGCTGAGAATCAGGCCCTGATCCACTCTTTACTTCCATGATCTTGGGGGACATCACCCAACCTCTCAGCATGAGCCTCCTCAAGTGTGCCAGCAAACTGGAAAGTTCTTATGGCCAGACATAAGGCCACTGGTCAGGTAAGGCCAAGAGGTTTGGGCCTGACACTCTCAGGGCGGTCTTGGGGAGAACAAACCTGGACACTGAAATGGAAAACGGAGCAGGATGCTGAGAACTCTGGGAGATGTGTGTGAAAGGAGGTGTGGACAGACCCAAGGTAAGAGGCCATCTGGGCAGCAGGAAGGGGAGTCAGGTCTGTGCAGTTACTGCTGGGCCAGAATTATCGGGAGGTTTGTATCCTAGTTCTGCTGCCCTGGCCTTGACCATCCCCCATGTCAACCCTCTCTTGAACTTTCCTCCTTGCCCCCCTAATAAGTCAGAGAGCCACTTGGTTGGGGGAGCACAAGGGTCAGCGACAGCAGCCAGAACCCCAGACCCTTCCCCAGGACTCCTGGCTGGCCCCACCCCTCAGGTACCGACTTGGGCCACGGCTGGGACCCCGAGCACGGAGTCCCAGGCCTCCTCTGCTCCCACCCCAGGTCGCCCAGAGCTGACTTCCAGCTCTGAATGCAGCAGCATCCGGAATACAGCAGGGAGGGTGCAGGGCACCATGCCCATAGCCCAGGGTGGGTTCAGGGACACACACAAACCAAACTCTCTCTCCACTTCATGTACACATACAAGCAAGCCCCACCTGCACTCAGGAGGCCCGGAGAGGGCCTCCTGTCCTCCATCTTTGGCATCAATCTGTCCAAATCAGCTTTTCAGCATGAGACTGCTCACTCCTTTCTGTACAACATGAATTAAATATATTATCTGTCTTTGCGCTGAGTCACAGGACATTCACAGTACAGTGGGGGAGGCGTGGAGGGACTTGTGGGGAAGCCAAGACCCTCCAGGGCTGCTCCTTAGGCTGAGGGGGGTGCACAGGGAACCTGGCCTCCCCATCCAAGATTCAGCCAAGTGTTGAGGAGACTTTGGGAGTAGAATAGGTGTGCTCCACAGGCGTGGGGGTGGGGCCTTATCGTGGGGCCACGGCCCTAACACTCCCAGTCCCCTGGGGCTCAGGACTCGGGATCAAAGTCTATCCTGTCCTGTGCCACCTTCCTGTGCCTCAGACTGCGGTGCTGAGCCTCTCTCTCGTGACCGCCCTCTGGGGAGGCCAGAGGCATGGGGAGGCTGGTGCCCAGATAGGGTGGACAAGGACAGAGCCACGGGGGCTGGGAAGCAGGGGACGAGGGAGGCTGTGCCAGCCCCAGGGAGCTGGCACCAGCGTCAGGGTGACCCTGCGTATCTGGGTACCGTCCTCGGGACCCTGGCCCAGGGCTGGCTTACCAGCGCTCAGGAATGATAAGCAGGAGCCACTCTCGGGAAAGGGGGGACAAGTAGGAGCTTGGGCCAGAGCTCCAAGGGCAACGCGTGCCCTACCACCTGCCAATTTAAGGCAATCCCATTCAGACTGGGGAGACGGGCGGGCCCGGCTGAGCTGGCAGGAGTGCAGCTGGCGGGACCAGGCCACCACTGGACTCGACTGGGCGTCCAGCAGCACACGGGGCCTCTGGCGAGGAGTGGGGAATGGGAACAGGTGGGCGGATGATGAGACGAGGGGGTGGGGCTACGACTCCCTCAGGTGGGGGTGGGCTCTGGCACACACGTTGGCACCCAGGATTCCAGGGTCCCAGACAAGGTGCCATGTTGCTTCCTGCTCTCAGGGGGGAAGAAGGGGAAAGACGTGTGGGCTCCAAGGGGCCTGAAAGGGACTCGACCAAACTGGTGAGGCAGGCAGGGACCCTGGGGGGAGGCATGCGGGTGCCCATGTTCAAGGCATAGCGCTCTGTCCGGCCTCTAGATTCTTCTGTCCACGTGGGTTCCACGCTGGTGTCTGAGCACTTTAGGGCGGGAACGTGTCTGAGATTGCTCCCTGTCCCCTCACCTCCTCCCAGGGAAGCAGCTCATACCCAGCCCCAGGGAAGGTGATGGAGGGGTTGGTGTCCAGGCCAAGGCCACTGGGGAGGCATGTGGGAAGAAGGGAGAGGAAACAGCCGTGGCCAGCAGGGCTGCCGAGAGGTCTTCTGGACCGGCCGTTAGCCCTCACTCCTCAGTCCTCCGAGGCCACACGGGCCCCATCCTGCCGCAATTGTGCTCAGTGTGACCTCTCGTCCCTTGGGCCACAGCAGGGTGGGCATAGCTCAGAAGATGCTCTGCCGCCGGCTCTTCCCTCGCCCTAGAGAATGGAAGGAAAGATGTGGGACTGCAGGGAGAAGGCTGGGCCGAAGGTCACCTGAGATCAGGAGGGACGGGCGTCCTCCAGAGCTACTCTGATAGGGCCAGCAAGAGCATGTGCTTGGGAGCTGGTCAGCCCTGGGTTCAAATCCCATCTCTGTTACTTACTAGCTATGTGAAATTGCACCTTAGCCTCCCAGAGCCTCAGTCTCATTGCCTGTGAAATGGGGAGCATTAATTAATAGTACCAATTTCGAGGGGTATTTTAGGATTAAATGAGATACTGCATGGAAAGCACTTATCATGTCTGAGGCCATCAGCTAGTCTAGAAACAAAGTACAGTTCTCCCAGGATGGAGGCCAGAGAGCTCAGAATTTGCAGAAAGAATGAACCAGGAAAAGCGTGTACCTTCATCAGGGCTACTGTCAGATGCAGCGTTCTGTCTAGGGTGGGGGTTGAGGAGGGAAACGCAGGAGGAGGAAGCCTGGCAAGGAGATAGGGAAACCAGTCCCTTCCCTGCTCCCCACGGGCCCCCGGAAGACAGGCCAATGTCAGGGAGGCCACGCTGATTCCCACAGCAGGAGGGGCCGCTGGGCCCTATCTCTGTTCCTCAAGAGGGTGGAGCTGCCTGCCCTGGCCTCCTCTAATAAGAGGAGGAGGTGGGGGAGGCACGAGCCCCTACCTGGCTGCTGAAAGGCCAGGCCCCGGTAGCCTGGGTCCTTCTGGAGCTGGATCTCCTTCAGGGAGAAGATGGAAGCAGCTGGGGTGAGAGAGGGAAAAGGCCGGGAGAGACCTGAGTGGAGCTGGCCCTGCTCCTGGAGCCTGAGGCCCCCACACCCATCGAGCACCCCCTTGGTTAGGACTGGCCCAGGAGCACCTAACTGGGCCTTTCAGGCAGCACCTTGGGTCCACAGGGTTTCCTCCCCTCGTTGCAAACGAAAACCCAAGGAGGGGCAGCCAGGCTGCTCAGCTAGACCTGCTCAGCTAGAGGCCTCTGGCCTCTTCGTTCCGGCTCCTCCACTCACACCAGCTACTCCCTTTCTCTGGTTCTGGAGTGGCCCTGCCCCCTTTCCCCAACCTCCCCTACACACTCACTGTCTTCAAGCTGGTGCACACGCTCCCCCAGAGACCGGAAGTAGGGGTGCCTCAGGGCCGCCTCTGCTGACACACGACTCTTGGATTCGTACTGAAAAGCAGAGGGTGGGGGACTGCAGGGACCCCTCTGGGCAATGCTATTCCCATGCTAAGTTATATGACCAAGAAGGGAAGGGCCAGAGTCTAACCTGAGAAGCCCCTGGGGTCAGCTGCCCGCTCAAGCCAAGGCAGTCTCAGAACTCAGGGTCTCAGGTCTCCAGCCACCAGGAGAAAACCAGAAGTGGGGCTTTCAGAGAATGACCTCCTCTTGGGATGGAAATACAGATGCTGAGGCATCTAAGATCATAGCTTTAATAGTAATATTAACATGTAATGCTAACAACTACCCTTTATCGTGTGCTTATTCAAGACAGGCACCATTCTAAGTGTATTACATAACCTCAATTTATCCTCAAGACCATCTTACAAAATGTGAATTATTCATTCGACTTTGCAGTTGAGCAAACTGAGGCACAGAAAAGCTCTGTAACTTGCCCACAGCTACACAGCTAGGGTCTGAATTGGGGTCTGAATTGGGAGTGCATCCACTCTGAAGTCTGTGGAAGCCAGCACTCCCCTCGGGCCTGGTGGGGGGAGGGTACGTGGGGCATGCCAGCACGCAGGTGGGACGGAGGGCTGGGCTGGGATCCTGGGGCTTCAGCTCTCCGACTGCCCGGCCTCGGTCGGCTTGGGAGCACACTCACCAGGAGGAGGCCGGTCAGAAGGTTGATGCCATCTGTGTCCAACCTGCGGGAGGAAGGAGCTGGCACAGGTCTGGTCTGTGGGGGTGGGGCGGGACGGGGCGGAGGCTCACAGCCACCTCCGGGAGGGACAGCCAGGCCCACAGGCAGAGAGGAGGAGTGGGGAAGAGAGGCTACCTGGGAGCATGACTGATGAGCGGCTGGGGCAGGTATCGGGGGAAGCTGTAGGCTCGGAACTCGGACAGGGCCATCACACCAGGCCACGTCTCTTCCGTGGGGGTCCCTGGGGAGATGAGAAGGGGTGGGGAGGGGTGAGAGGCCAGGCCCGAGGGCGACTTGGAGGGGTGCAAGGTAGGAGGTGGGGTCATAGAATGACTGAGTCCACCGGGGGCCCCGCCCTGTAGAGATCCGGTGGGAGCTGCTCTTCCCAGTCCGGATATGCGCCCGGGCTGGACAGCGTTCCGGCGCCCCCTAGTGGTGAGAGGGAGGGAGCGGCAGGACACTGACCGAGGAGTCGGAAGATGAGGTGCAGCTCCTCCTTGACCGTGGAGCCGGGGAAGAGAGGCCTCCCTGTGGCCATCTCGTAATGGATGCAGCCCACGCCCCTGCAGGGAGCAATGGGCAGGGGCGGCGTTAGGCTGGACCTCCTTGCTCCGGTGCTTCCTAGCGCTGCTCCACCACGATGCCCTGCCACGGTAACTCAAATGGGTCATGGCACTGGGGTGGATGGCACTGGGGTGGGTGGCCCAGGGCTGCAGAGGCTCCTAGCACAGCACAGCCACCCACTACAGCCTCCCTCTGGGGGCTTCTCAGGGCTCTAGGCCGCTTTGATCTCTCCCCTTTCACTCTGTAGGATTTGGGTCTGCATAGCCAGCACCCATGAGGCAGCTCTTCAAGCAGTGTTGTCTCAAACTTTCCATCATGTGCCCCTCTGGAAGACAGAAGTCCACAAATCCACTCTCCAAGGAAACCCCTGGTGTAGGGCACAGCAGCCATTCATCAGAAAACTGTGTTTTACCTTTAAAGTTCGGCCATCTTTTCCTTCTACACTGAATCATATGTGCATTAATTTTAAGAAAAAAAGTATCCCTTCTAAATTTTTCAGTAGAACTGATGCTTAGGTAAGAGTCATCATATTTACTGTGGGGGCCCTCCTGTACCCTCTGGTAACCCCCTATGTACCCCTGGGCGAATATTTCAGAAGCACAGCCTAGGAGAGTCTATTTAGAGCCAGGGAAACCCCAATGTAGCTCTGACTTAATTCTTTTTTATTTTTTTAATGCATCTTTTATTTTTTTCCCCCCTAAACTTGCTTCTCTTTATTTTATTTTTTGGCCACGCAATGTAGCATGTAGGGTTTTAGTT
This sequence comes from Physeter macrocephalus, assembly GCF_002837175.3. NCBI lineage: Eukaryota > Metazoa > Chordata > Mammalia > Artiodactyla > Physeteridae > Physeter > Physeter macrocephalus. The sequence continues at coordinate 39,494,025 of NC_041217.1, forward strand.
TGCCGACCAGGGATCAAACCCGCATCCCCTGAACCGGAAGCACAGAGTCTTAACCACTGGACCACCAGGGAAGCCCTCAATTCTTTAACATCCAGTTCAGCAGGATGCCACATGGCTTTTATTCAAAAGAGGTTAGACAGTCCTTCGCAGAGGCCCTTGGGGCAGCAAAAGCGAGTCGCAGGTGCGGAAGCCCCTGCCCCACGCCCCCAACCCCGCGCCCAGTCCCACAGCGCTTGCTTACCACATATCGATGGGGGTGGAGTACTCCGTGGACCCCAGCAGCACGTCGGGGGGCCTGTACCACAGGGTCACCACCTCATTGGAGTAGGTCTTCGTGGGCACTGACTTGGCCCGGGCCAGTCCTAGGGACAGACCCGTCACTGAACCGTGCCCTCCCCCTCCCCCACTGACAGTGCCCACATCCTGAGGAGACTGTGTCAGATTCCCCGCCCCAGCCCTGTGGGCTCTGGCCCTCACCGAAGTCAGCCAGCTTCAGCTCCCCTCTCTCGTTGATGAGCAGGTTCTGGGGTTTCAGGTCCCGGTGCAGGATCTTGCGGCGGTGGCAGTAGGCGAGGCCCCGGAGCAGCTGGAACATGAAAATCTGAGGGAGGGAAAAGAAAGGAAGCAGCGCAAGGTAGGAGCACGTCCCATGGAGGCGAGGGGGGAAGGGAGGAACCCTGCGCCTCTTCCCCGTGGCTGGGACGGGGATGGGGACAAGACTGGGTGGAGGTGAGGTACTTGGAGAGCTACCTGGTTCTCCTGCCTGCGTGGAAGCCACATCCTGGGCCCCATCCACCCCAGGGAATCCCATCCAGAGGGCAGGGCACCAGGTGTGCTGAGGAGGTAGGAGGGTGGGGGAGGAGAGAGTACCCCAGCCGGGGAGCTGAGAGGCACCACACTGGGCCAGGAAGCCTGCCTGTGTGGGGACGTACGTACACAGAAGAGGTCATTCATCCCTCTGAATTTCCCCGGAAGCCTCTCTTCATCCTGGCAGGTAACTCATGCTCCCATTTGACAGAGAGGGAACCTCACGCTCAGCATTAGAGCGGGGAGGTCCATGACACGGAGGCTCTTACCTTGACGTTGTGCATGCTCATGAGGTTTCCACAGTGGTCCAGATACTGCTTCAGGTCACTGTCCTGGAACACAGGGCCTGGCTCAGCCCTCGCCCTGACCTGACGCCTGGCCAGGAGCCCTTCCCTGGGCAGGGCCCAAGCCGAGGAGTGGGACAGGTCCCTGGCTCTGAGCTGCCACTAAGCCTGGGCCCTTGGGCCATTCCTGCATGGAAGCATCTGAGAACCTGATTCCAGAACAAGGCCTAGGCCACCCCCACCCTCTCCCCCGGCAACCCCTACCCCAACTCACCAGGTACTCAAACACCAGGGTGAGGGAGCGCTCCGTGTGGATGAGGTCATGCAGGGTCACAATATTGGCATGTTTCAGGTTCCTCAGTAAAGACACTATGGGGAGACAGGCCCGCCTGGGTCCCTTAGGCCCCATATGCCCCTCATACTCTCTCCTCCTGGGATCAGCCTCAGGAGTCCCCATTCCAGCAATGACTCTTGGCCCCCAGGCTGCCACCAGGGCTCAGGCCAGGAACCCCTCCTCCCAGGAGCCCCAAGACTACAGGACCCTAGGATGCTGTACCCTCTCGGATGGCAGTGCAGGGCGCGCCTTCTTCATGTTCCAGCCGGATCTCCTTCAGGGCCACGAGGTTCTCTGTCAGTTTGCTGCGTCCTTTGAAGACTGTGGCATAGGTTCCCTGGGAACAAGAACCCCAGCAGCCCAGCCACATTCAGGCCCCGCTCTCCTCTGTCCAACGTCCTCCTCTTTGTGCCTCTGCTCGGGCCATGACTTTGGCAGGACGGCCCTTCCCCACCCCCCCCCTTCACTGAAATTCTGTTTCTTCCAAAGCCCACTTCTCTGTGAAGCTGCCCCTAACTCCTTCCCGGTCAGAAGGAACTGTCTTTCCTGTAAGCCCCCAGCAGGCAAGGTGTCCCTCTATTATAACACCAGTTTTGTTGTTCCTTATGTTCTGTTGCTGTTTATGTGTAGGTCTCCTCTGGGTTCCTGGAAGGACAGGGCCACATCCTCCTCCTCTCTGTAAACCACTGCCCACCCCCAGCCTGGAACACAAAGCCCAGCACAGTGTTTACGGAAATAGCTAATAATTACACAGCACAAAAAGCTTATAGTGACCTACTCAGTCCTCCCATCACCCTATGTGGTAGAACAATTAGGATCGCCATTTGATAGAGGAAGAAACCAAGGCACAGAGGGAGGTCACATAGCTCACACCAGGCCACAGAACTGGTAAACGGAGGAGTTGGGATTTGATCCCAGACAAGAAATGTTTGCAGGAAAACAAAGACTGGATTCTGCCCCGGAGCCCATCAGCCACTCCAACTTCATGCCCTCCTCCAGGACCTGGGCCCACCTTAACACCTGCCAAAGGCTGGGCCTGACTGCATGGCAAGATCTGTGGGACAGGGGTAGTGTGACCGCAGATTGGGGAAGGCTGGGGAAGACCCTGTTCCTCCTCCTAGCCATCCCGACTGGCCGCCTGGAGAAAACCCAACCCAGCCTCTTACCTCCCCCAGTTTGTCCAGTTTCACATATGTTTCGAGTTTCCCAAAGCCGATATCTGACTGAGAGGGAGAGACATAGGGTCTTGTGAGCTTGAAGGCCCCAGCAGTCCCACATAGAGTACACCTCCTCACCCCCAGCCTCCAGGTGGAAAGGGAATGAGACCCGCAGGGGGTCTGAGGCTAGCGAGGTGAGGGCGGCCCCAAATCCTCCCTCTCCACTTCTCTCTGTCCCTGTGATAAAGGAGGGAGGCCTTGGAAGTGTAAGTTTCTTTCTCCCGTGGCAGTAGTGGGTGCAGAGCCCAGGGTTGTCGTCCTGGAATTGCCACAGGCCTTTATCACCTGTCTGTCTCCATCCTGCTCAGAAGCCCCTCAAGGGCAGGAACTGTGCCTTTTTCTCCACTGTACCTTGGGGCTCCAGTTCAGAACCCACCTCGCTACAGCCTCTCTCATCAGCACACTTGTTGCAGCTCAGTAGTACCCAACCCTTAACAATACGGATTCCTGGGCCCCACCACCCAGAGTTTGATTCTGTAGGTATCTGGACTGGGGACCAGAATCTGTGTTTTGTAAGATACTCCCAGGGAAATCTGATAGGCAGCCAAGGGGGGCTTGGAAACACGGGCAAGCTGGTTTATTGACCTCACCCCGGTGAAGACTCTGGAACCCAGAGGGGGCTTGGAGCTCAGCTCCAGCACTGGTGGGACTCAACTAGGGAACGGAGGTTGACTAAGGAGACCCGCTATGGGAATCCTCTCGGCCAGCAGGTGGCGCCAGAGGCCCAGAAACCTCCCTGGAAACTGCTGCAGGCCTCAGCTGGGACAGACAAAATCAGGACTGATGTCTTGCAGGGGAGAGGGTGTTCCACCCAGGCGACCTCTGACCCTCTTGGGACTCACCAGGGAGGCACGGCGGGACATTCGGGTGAGCGGTTTGGGCAGGTCTGGGCTCTCCAGCTGCAGCTTCTGGAGGAATTCCTGGGGCAGACGGATGTCCATGGGCAGAGAGAGCCTCTTACTGATGTCCTGCAGTGGCCAGGATGAGACAGGGGCGCCAGTGTTTGCTCCAGGGTAGCTAGGGCTGTGGGACCCTCGCCTCTGGCCCTGGGCCTGGCTTTCCCTGTGAACAACCCCAGCAGGACTGAACCATGGGCTGTGAGGCTTCAAAGATGTGCTGAGACATACATGAACATCCAGGGGTTGTTGCTGTGTGACCTTAGGAGGTCCCTTCCCTGCTCTGGACCTCAGAGTCACCATCTGTAGAATGAGATTCCTGCAGACACTGAGATTCTGTAAGCATATTTTTCATACACTTGGGCACATGTATATGGGTCGTAAGACCAATAGTCAAATTGTCTCGCCCTTGCTATGTACCAGGAATGATCTGAGCACGTGGCATATATTCTCATTTAATCTTCTCGATGACCATTTTAACACAAGGAGACTGTGGTACACAGAGGTTGCGTAGCCTGCTCAAGGTCGCAGAGCTAATCAATGGCAGAGCCTGGATTTGAACCCATGAAGTCTGGCTCCAAGGCAACCACCTTCCTGGGCACACATTTGTGGATGTGTCGTAGAGCCTGGAGCCCCTCACCTCCATGGAGAAGCGGCGCTGGTTCTGCCGCCGGTACTGCATGCCAGGGGACAGCTGCCCGGGGTCCTCCCCTTTGTCTTGGGGGGAGAAGGTGCTGGACTCTGGCTGGGGGTCTCTGCCCAGAGGATGGAGCTGCAGGCCTGAGAGGGAGAGGCATCAGCCACCCTCCCTGCCTCTGCCCCGGCATGGGGGTGGGGAGGAGACTTAACTCTGTCCTTCCCCAACCAAGGCCAACCCCAAGGCCAGCCGTGCTGTGTGTCACGGTGTGTCAGGGAGGGTGGGGAGGGGCGGGGGGGATGCCGGGTGGGGAGGGGCGGGGGAAGGGCCCCAGACCCCTCACCCTCACTGCGCCGGCTGTGGAGCTGGTTGAACTGCTCTGTGAACTCTGCCAAGGACTCCTCGATGGTCTCGGTGCGGGGCACTGACAGGGAGAAGCGGCGCTTAAAGTTCTTCATTTTGTTCATGATCAGCAGGCAGCAGGCCGCAGGGTCCTGGGACAGAAGTGAGAAGAGCGGGTGAGAACACGGCAATGGGTCCGGTCGACACCAAATGTGAATTCTGGGTCTTCCCATCAAGCTCTGTCACCCCACACTCAGGGGCCAGGGCTGCATCTTCCTAACCCTCTTCCTCCTTGGGAATCTCATCCCCCCAGGATTCCCTGTCCCTGGGGAGATATCCACAGGGAATATTAAGAAGCACAGCAAAGTACTGCTCTTAATAGCAGCTTGATGTGCCAATAGGATCCTGAAGGGCTCCCCAGGGCCAGATGGTAACCTTTTAGCTGCTGGAGGTCTAGAGAGTTCTGGAAGGAGGCCAGGGGTGGCAGGGAAGACACCAGAACCGGGTGGCCCTAGGGCCAGCAGCTCTTTACCAACTTGCATGGAAGAGGCTGAATATGTCAACAGCCAGTAAGCCTTACTGATTGATGCCCATAAGCTGAACGTAGCTTAGCCTACACCCTTGTAACGCAGTCTGGTCCAAACCCCATTTCATCCTAATACTGACACCTGGGAGTCCCTCTCTGGCTTGTCCTGGGTCCCCAGGAGACAGGAAAAGAGAGGAAAGGGACAAGGGAGAGGATGTGTGCATCTGAGCTGGCCCAGCCCCATCCCTCCTGCTGAAATACGGGAGGTCAGGAGCAGTTGAATGTCTCAAGGGAAGGACAGAAATTTACCGGAAACAGACAGGGCCCCCAGGGAGGGGAGACTGAGCACTGCTGGCCCCTTCCGCACCAGAACCCCAGCAGGCAGGGTGTCTACTGCAGAGAACATGATGAAGGAGGGGGTGGGCTGCTCTGCTCACCCCAGGGCCCCTTCCCCAGTGAGAAGAGGTTCCCTCCCTGCAGCTCCTCAGCCCTCTCGCCCCCTGAGGGGACACCCGCTGGCCTCCCAATGAGACTTGTGCAACTGTTTCTTCCCATAGACCCTTCCTTCTCTGTTCTGCCCTGCAAACTCAGAGTGGGGCTGTCACGCCTTCCCTTCCCTTTCCCCCCTTCCCCTCCCCTCCCCTCCATGGTTTCATAAGCTCCCAGTGTGGCCACCCCCTCATTTCTACTCTGCCTCCTTCTCCCTCAGCTACAGTGGGGCTGGGACCAAGAGGCCTCACAAGGGCCCCCACCCACGCCTGCCATGAAGCCATCAGGGCTAGCCCTGTGATGGGAGGGGGCCACCCTGCACCCTCTCCCAGCTTTTACCCATGCCCCAAGCACAGCCCATTTCCAGAGGATGCTCTCAGCACTGTCACTGGCCAGTAACCAGTTGCCAAGGCAACCAGGTCCCTCCTGAATCCTGGTTTAAGGGATTATGGGTCAGTAGCATGTTTACTTTGCTTAACTATCACATCCTTCTGTACTCAGCCAGCCTGGAAAGGGTCCTTTCCCTGGCTGCCCCCATATGCAGCTAAGTTGTGGCCATCCAGCTCCTCTGAGCCCAGAGACTGGGTATGGCCAGGCACTCCTTCCTCAGGCTGGCACCTCTCAGAGTACAGGCGTTGGGTCTGCACTGCCAGCCGAGCCTACCTCTGTCAGTGGGCCGTGAAGTCTCACTCAGTTCGGCTCAACAAATGAAGTGCCAAGCATTACACTAGGCACTGGGGTTAGTGGTGAGTAAAGCCTGGTCCCTCTTCTCAAGGAACTTGGGGGCTGCGAGGCCTCCTTTGATGAGAAGGTAGCTGAAATCTCTTCTTCTTCCAGCTTCCTTGCAAAGCCCACCAGCCTGGAACTTTCTTAGTTCTCCATCTCCAAGCTCATTCCTGCCAGCCAACCTCAGCCACTCCTCCTGGCTCTGTGCAGTGTCCGGGCCTGTTGTCTGCAGGATTCTCATGGACAGGAAGCTCCCAGAGGCTGCCACCCACCTCACTCTTGTGTGCAGCCAGCCAGGGATGGGGGGGCATAAGGGGGGCTTCATGAGGGTGGCAGCGTGTAGGATCCAGTGATAAGAGGACCTCGACATGCCCTGCCTGCTGACTCATATTTCCCACACGACAGGTGAGTGGAGATGTACCCATTGTACAGATCAACTGTTTACAAGGTGGCTGAACATCAGCGTCAGCAGGGAGTATTGGGAAACATTCAGATTCCTGGGCTTCGTCCTCAGATTCTGGAACTGAGGCTCTGAGGATGGTGCCTGGGAAAATGCATTTTTAAAAATCATCCCCCATCCCACAAGTTGCACGGGGTGACCAAAAACAAACAAACAAATGAAAAAAAAAAACCCATGCCCAATGATCTGAACACTAGAGCCATCTGCTGGGAAGCAGATTACCAGAAGATGGTAATCTGCCCAGGTTTCCAGATTGCACTCATGTGCTGAGATGAGGAATCCTCAAAGCTGCGGAGGCACAGGAAGGTGGAGGAATGCTGAGTGGAGCAGGAGACCCACCAGAAGGGGAGAAAATGTCTGCCCTGCAAAAACCGATGCCCCAAGCTCAGTCATGGTCATCCTAGGGGGTTGGGCGACTGGGCACTTGGCTCCCTGAGGTCTGGGCTCTGCCAAGAGGGGCCAGTCACGCCCTTTTCTAAAAACAGGCCTCCCCATAAAGCCATCCTACAGTCTGGGATTTATGGGATGGCACATTGGGTTTGTGGCTCAGGAATCCACCAGTAGCTGCCATATATCTCACGCCATTGTAGGGGAGGGAGAGGGGAGCTCATCAAAAGCCTTCTGAGAGGGAGGCCCCCAATCTCTACAAGACAAAGGAGAAGCGGCCTGAACTGCACCTGCCCGCCTTGTTAGCAGCAAGGAGACACCAGTGGGACCAGGAAGCATGTGGACGGTGAAACTGGGGACGGCTCACTTGAGCAGGAATGGGGGACCAAGCAATGCGGACGATGGGAACCAGCTGCTCTGCACCCGGCCTGAGAAGAGACCGAGAGGAAGTGGCTGTCACTGTAGCAGGAGCGATGGCGGTCAGATGTACGGATGGACTTCCTGATGGTGGCAGGGGAGCAGGCGGCAGGGGTGGTGACCACGCAGAGAGTGGACGCTGCCTTCGGACGGGGACAATTGGGGCCTTGAACCCGGCAGGGTCTGGGTGTGACAGGGCAGGCTGGGCAGTGAATGGTCTGTTGTTCCCTACCTCAGGACACAAGATGCCTCTGTGACTTCTTTCTTGGGAGAGTCAGTTCCTCAGATTTGAGGGTCGGGGGGAAGGGCGACAGGAAAAAGGCCTGTTACCTTCGTGCCGCCTGCCCCTCACCCCCATCTGGTGACAGAAGGGCTCAGTGTGACCCAGCCTGAAGCCAGCCCAGGGCTGGGCACAGTGTGGCCTTTGTCCCCAAGGCCAGGGAGCCATCTGGGGCTGTCCCCGTGCAACTGGTGCCAGGGGAAGAGGGAGACGGGCGTCCAAGGACGCCGGCCTGGCTGGGTGGGGTGGGGGATGCTGAAGAAGTCCCCCCTCAGGAGCTGCAGGGGTGGGCAGGCAGACCCCCAACCAGGCCTTCCCTCCTGCCCAGGTGAGTCCATAAAGTTCTCGGCCTACCTCCCATCACGTCCTCCTGGGCACACACCAGCCAGCCCAGCACTTCCTGCTGGTGCCAGAGAAGCAGGTAGCACAGGAGGAAGGAGGAGCCAGGCCGAGAGGAAACTGACACTTGCCCAGAGGCCACCGTGTGCCCCACGAGAAAGGGCTGGACTCCTGGAGTGTTAGCAGGAGCGGGCACTCACAGAGTCACCATTCTAATCCTCCCTGGCTCGCCTGTGGAGGACAACGCGGCTCCCAGAGGGGAACTGACTTGCTCAAAATCATGCAGCAATTTCCTGGCTGTTGCCAAGTACACAGACTCAGTGACCACATTTCTCCTTTCTTCTCCGAACTGTTACTCCCCCACCCTGCCCCTCCCTGCGGCCTAGGCTGTAAGTGCGGGTTTTCTACCTTCCAGGTCTCCTCCACCGCCACCCTGAATTAAAGTCAGACAACCCCAGCTTCCAATCCCGTGCTACCACTAGCAGGCTGATGACGGCGATTCAGTGACACCGTCGCTCGTAGCTTTGGCTCTAGTCTTTCATTCAACAATTATTTATTGAACGTCTACTATGTGTCGGGCACTGTTGTTGACCCTGAGAATCCACGTGTGAACAAAACAGACATTAATCCTGCCCTCATTAATCCTGACACTCTAACGGGGGTGGGGAGAGGCAACAAAGAAAATAAGTAAATAAAATATACGGCATGTTAGATGGTGACAAGCACAACAGAGAAAAATAAAACAGGAAAGAGGGATGGGGTGTGAGAGGTGGGATGTTGCAGTTTTAAATAGGGTGGTCAGGAAGTCTGCCCTGAGAAGGTGACATCTTCTGGGAAAAATTCTGAGTAGGCACTGGGGAGGGAGCTAGTCGTACAGAATCTGGGGGAAGCAGGTCAGCAAGCGAACAGTAGGTGCAAAGGTCCTGAGGCAGAAGTGAGTTTGGTACGGTCTGGGAACAGCAGTGTGGCTGGAGAAGAGAGAGCTGATCGTGTTGGGGCCCCTCGGGATTTGGGAGGGTTTGCGGGGATGAGTGATTTGATCCATAGGCTCCCTCTGGCTGCAGCAGGGAGCTCGGTCAGGAGGTGATGGCTGGGAGAAGCGTAGAGCACTGGAGGTGGGGAGAAGTGGCTGGATTCTGGGTATATTTGGAAAGTGGAGCCAGAGGGATTTGCGGACAGATGGTATATGGGGTGTGAGAAAGGAGTCAAGCAGGACTCTGAAGGGTTTGGCCTGAGCAACTGGAAGGATGGGTGGTCATAGCGGGGATGAGGGATGCTGGACTGGAGGTCGGGGTGGGGGTTTAGGCATGTGTTTCATGTCCAGTGGATGTCTGAGTGGGGATGCTGAGTGAGCTGACACAAGGAAGACACCCAGAAAGTGTTAGCTCTCTTTTCTCCTTTTCTTTTCCTCTCAACTTCCTGCACAGATGTAAAAATGTACCAGAAAAGAGGCCCATATAAAGCTCATCAAACACATCTCTCACAGACGTTCTTATAGCCCATAAGGCACTTTGAAGCCTTGGGGCGGAAGAGGGCCAGGGAACATGGTTGGCAATTGGCAGGCCTGAGCCACCAGATGGAGAGGGAAAGGCCAGGCAGGAGGGGGTCTCCCCAATTATTGACGCAACTCGGCAGGGCCACGCCGGGCAGGGGACCTGGGCATCCTAGCTGACTGCCCTTACCCACGGGGCAGGCCAGGCCGGCCCATCATCCAGGTAGTGCAGAGGTGGCCTGCTACTCCCCAGCCCCTGGACAACCTCTGCCAGGCCCCAGAACTAACACCTGCCTCTAGGCTGGGACAGGTGGGCGACCCAGACCGGGAGACCATGGAGGCAGAAAAGGAGATTGACAGAGCATCCGGGGAAGCTGGGCCACAAGCCTCCCTCTCACAGAAGTTGGGCTGCAGAGGGCGGAGGTCAGCTTCACTTCCTAACCTCCAGGGAGCCAGGCTCTGAGATTCCTCAGAGAACCCTTATGAGAAGCCCCTTTGCCTTCCTCCTGAATAAAGTCCCATTCACAGTAAAGCCTGCAACCCAAGGTCCTTCAAGACCTGTCCCCCCGGTTCCTCTCGGGCTCTGCTCTCCCCACTCCCCAGCACAGCATGCAGTTCAGGTCCTGGGTCTTCAGAAGCTTCCCAGACCCCCTAGGACCGCGGGGTGCCCATCTGATGGGCACACTCCATGAAAGTACATCATCCACGGGATCACAGGGAGGACTTTCCTTGTGCCTCCCTCACCAGGGGTGCTTTGATTCCTGTGTCTAGTGCTGGTCACACATAGCAGGCCTGGCTGGCTGTTTCACAGCACATGGAGCACCTCCTACTGCATTCCAGGCACATGTTAGATACTTTTCCAAGTCCCTCTTTTTGCTTTGTTTTCTTTTCTTTTAGCGCTCAGTCTCTGTGAGTTCAGGGACAGGGGAGGAAGGAAGTAACTTCCAACTGCCCACTTTCTGAAGCCCAGAGGGTCTGACCCTTGGTCCCAAAGGCTGACCACCAGCTAGGATCCTTATGACATTCTCTGCTGCCCATTTCCTGCCCCCACCTCGGCCACTCAGCCACTCTGGGCCTTTGGGCAGGTTTCAAAACAACTAGAGGCCACAGCTGACCAAGTCTGCAGACGTCATGAACTGAGACTTCAGAGACCCTCCCTCCTCCTTCCAGTAGAACTGTGCCTACAAGGAGCCAGCAGATACCATCTCTTCCTTCATCCTCTAACTGACTCTGCCTCGAACAGCTTGAGGCTTTAGTTTCCCTAGTTTGCGACAAACCTCAGGAGAAGCCAGTCACTGCATGACTGCCTGGAGTTGAGAGGCGGAGGCAGAGGCAGAAGCCCTGGAGCCCTCATCACTCACCTCATTCCGCGAGCTCCGGCCCGGATGAGAGAGGCTGTCAGCCTGAGGCCTTCTGAGTGGCCAGAATCACGGGGACAGATAGGCCTGTGGTCACTCTGCCAGCAAACAGACGCTCTGGACACAGGGACGGAGCTCAGAGAAGATTCTCACAGCCCCTGTTGGAATGCAGGAAGCAGGCGGGGAAGGCCTTCCAGGAGCAAGCAGGACTAACCTGCAAGAAGCCGGTCAGGAGGCGAAGCGTCTGGGGCTCAGGGTGGCCCCTGCCCTGGACAAATGCACCACTAGCCTCCACGGCGTCCTACCTGATGCAAAAGTCCCGCAGTGCGGGCCACGTGCTGCCCAGCCCTGCTCTCCAAAATCCTCTGCAGTTTGGAGTCATGGAAGTAGTCCCAGCTCTCCCACCTACTAGCACTATGACCTGGGAAGACACCCATGCCTCAGTTTCCTTTTCTGCTAAATGGGAATAATGCCTAACCTCCTATCCAATTGCCACTGGCTGCGAGACCTAACTTTCTCAGTTGCTTTCTGATGATGTCACTTCCCTATTTTAAATCCTTCAATATTAACACCATCCTCAGGAAAAAGTCCAAACTCCAGTGGCCAGAAGACTAGGCCTCCTGTGTTTTGACCCCTGTCTCCTCCTTGTCTCAGCTCTCACCCCTTCCTGGGGGGTCCAGCTTTATGAAATGTACTTGGCGTTCTCACGGTAAACCACATTCACGGTCCACGTGAACCTTCACTTGGCCTGGGATGCCCTTCCTCATTTTTCCCTAGGTAAAACCGCTGCCAAACTCAACTCAAGTGTTGCTTCCCCTGGGAAGCCGCACGTGGCCACCCCTCCTCCCTCAAGGTAAAATGAGATGCTTCCAGAGCAGCCTGTGCACATTCCTAACTAGATGGTGATGTCTTCATGGCAAGAGCATGGTCTCAGGCAGCTCTGCTTCCCCAGCGCCTCACGGTGGAAGGAACCTACCAGGTGCTCAGCCAGTGTTTGTGGAATGAATGAACACACGGCTGAATTAGACCATAGCCAGTGCACCATAATGACTTGTTCAAGCCTCTTTCCTCTATAGACATTTAAACATTAGGGCCATTGAAGACAAAAGACCTTTTGGCACCTTGAACCCTCAGAACACTCTGTCTGTCTGTGCGCAGACCCTTCCACTCTCAGGCAGGCCAGGGACCTGTTTCTACGTGTATCTTCTCCTTGTCAGGTCAGCCCCACTCTTAGCAGGTGGGACTTGAGCCCACGGGGATGGCCTGGCCCTGCCCTCTTTCTGGGCACACTAGAGCAAGCCCGGGGGTCCGTCAACCAGCCCTGGACTCCCTGGGACATCTTTCCTCCTCGGTTCTCCTGGCTCTCAGTGGGAACTGGAACCCAGGGACCTGTGGGCCAGGGACAAGGGGAAAGCCAGCAAAGTGTTCCCATTTTCAAGGCTCAAGTCAGGCGTGACCTCTTCCTGGACGCCTTCTACGATGCCCCTCATGTCCTCTCTAGCCTGAAACCCTGCTGGCCCAGCCAGGTGGGGGCCCCTCATCTGTGCTCCCACGGCATTCTGGATGTCCCCAAGTAGCACCCTGTACTGTAACTGCCTGCTTGTCTGTTTCCCTAGCTTGCCTGCGGGCTGTTAAGGGCAAAAACTGGGTCTGACTCATCATTACACCCCCATGTGCCTGACACGGGGCCCAGCACCAAACAAACCCTCAAATGATCAGTGAGCAAATCTATGAAAGCTGAAAATTCCTGGTTCTGGGAGCTGTTTGGAGGTAAGAGGGCTGCCAGGAGACGGTCAGTTGCCCACTGGACCCCAAGCCTCATCTGTAACCTAGCCCTCCTTCTCCAGCCAACCCTTCCCCATGGCAGTGGGGGGAGCATGGGCTGGGGCAGAGGGGGCAGCTTCCTGCCCAGCAGCAACTCCCCCAGTAAAGAGAGGTACCAACTGAACATGCACCGAGTTGGGGCCTCCAGGGCTCGTGGAGAGGGGCTTGGCAAGATTTGGGGCCCTCCTCATGGGCTCCCATCCCCTAGGGGCAGATTTCCAGGGCCTCACAGGTCAGGTGCACTACCCAGGCTCAGACCTTGGTCTCAGCCCCTACAGATGACCCCTCCTGACCCCCCCGCCCCATTGGTGTGGGCCCCACATCAGCCCTGCTGGTACTCTGCTCTTTTTGGCTTCCTGAGGCTCAAGGAATGAAGCCACGTATATCAACTTCTGGTATTTTCTTTTGCCTTTTCTGGAGACCCAGCTAAGGCTGGCCTGTAATCTCTGCGGAGGCTCTGGATTTCTAAGTGATAAGATGGGACAAGGTGCCCTTCTGTCAGCTCTGGTCCTGGCCGTGCATAACATCCCAGACCAGAGGCTGGAGCAAGGAGCCAGCGCAGGCAAGATCTCTGTCTCCCATGTCTGCTTCCAGACCAGGCCTGCCTCACCTCCCAGACAGAGAAGACCCTTTTCCACTCCTCTCAGCAGTATCCATTAAAGACCCTCAAGGAAGGTCCCTCACCTACTACCCAGTGTTTTTATAATTCCAGAGTCTGGAACCTCTTCTTAGGTCTTTCTTCCTAAATCCCAATGGAAATAGCTCACAATTGTTTCCTCTCTGTTTGCTTAAGGACAAATGCTGATCCTTACCATCCTCTATACAATCAATAGGAGGAGAAATAAAGAGCATCCAGGTCACCTCTCCTTCAGCCTTCCCTTGTCCAGATTGAAGAACCTGTCATGGGATCTTTGTTAACATCTCTTTGGTTTTCTCACCATGCCCAACTTTAGCAACAGAACGACAGGGGCCTTCAAGCTCTGGCATCCCAGGAGACAGCTCAATCTCATGAGCAGGCAGGGCAGGAGGGGAGGGTTTCCCAGCACCTCCAGGCCACTTTTCTATTTATACTCCACTCCCAGGCCTCCACCGCCACCAGTATGGCCCAACAACGCCAGGCCCACATTCTGAAGGACCCTGGCTAACATTCTCCATCCTTTAGGGCAAGCTGGCTTCCTCACACTCAGCATGGCCTCCCTCTCACCAGGTTGGGCCCAGGCGGCCGCCTCGGCCTGGACCACGTCCCTGCTCCTCTCTGTCTCCAAGGCCCCCTCTGGGATGCCTCTGAACATCCTGCAGTTGTTCACCTGTTCTTAAAACGTCCCATCAGTGGCACCCACCACCCAGAGCTCAGGGGTGGCGCTGGTTTCTCCTAGACCTTCTCTCACTTCACCAGTACCCACTCAGCACCAGGCACTGTCCCAGGCTCTTGGCTTGTCTTCCCCTCCCCCAGCTTTCTGGTTCTCCTGCTTCTTTCTCCCTCCCTTGTCTGGTGGACTTACTTCCTCTACCTGTCCCTGAGTGTCTGGCGTTCCAGAGAGTTCCCTCTTTGGCCCTTTGTTCCTCCCCATCTACACTTATCCTGGTGACCTCATGCTCTCCTGCGGTGGAAACCACCACCCATGTGCTGATGACTCCCGGATCCACAGCTCTGGCCCCACCAAGCCCCTGAGCCTCACACACACAGGCCCAACTGCCTGCTGGGCATTTCGGTCTAGATCTTCCCCTAGGGTCTGAGATCCTAGAATCACCCCACTGGGCCTAGGACAGTCCCCGAGACAGCAAATAGTTTGAGATGTACATTTAAATGAAAAGGGCATTTGTGTACAACTTGTAAAAGCTGTATGTGTGCTAGATATACATGTGTCATACATGTACACTATATAAATATATGTAAATACACTGTATATAATCCAGAAGGATATAAATATACATATGTGTGTGTGTGTATATATACCCCCCCCCCACATATATATATTCCAGAAGGATCTAAGTTAAAATGCTAACAGTAGTTATATGACAGGGTGGCAGAATTATGGGTGATTTTAATACCTTCTTTTTGCTTATTTGCATCTTCTAATATTTCCATAATGAACATTCACTGCTAATGTTAAAAGAAGAAGTAACGCTTCTCTGTAAATGAAAAAAAGTATTTTTAGGTAGATTCCAGAACTATTTCGTGCAAACCTTGGGAGAACTATGGTTTTCTTGAGCAGGGTCGGCAAACTTTTCTGAAAAAGGCCAGACTGCCAGTATTTTAGGCTTTGCGGCCATATGGTCTCTGCCATTATACAGCTCTATCCCTATAAAGGACCCACAGACAAGATGTAAATGAATGTGTGGCTGTGTTCCAGTAAACCTTCACTGTGGACACGAAAACTCGCATTTAATGTAATTTTCAAGTGTCACAAAATATTACTTTCAACCTTTGAATTTTTCCCAACTACTTAAAACTATAAAAATCATTCTTAGCTCACGGGTCAGAGTAACATAGGCTGGATTTGGCCAAGAGCCATGGTTCGCCAAGCCTTGACCTTGGGCATCAGTGCCTGGATGGCGTTTGAATCCGGCACCCACTCCTTTGTGAAGTACTTATTTTCCTCTTATCTGACAAGGAGGAGGTCTTTCAGGCCTTTCTCGTCCACGGAAGCTGTGGCAAGGACCAGCTGCCCTGGCCTCAGCTGGGGGAAGGCCCTGTGCCGCAGAGTTTGGGGGATCAGAGGCAGCTTCCCTCCTGGGGTCTCCGAGCACAGCTCACCTTGCCAGCAGGATTGGCAAAAGCTGGAACCACAAACCAGCCGTCCCGGACGGAGCTCTAGAAATCCCCTGGTCTGTGTCCTCGTTGTTTTTCGGGTGAAGAACGGAAGACTCGGAAAGGGGAGCGAGCTGCCCAAGGCCACCGGGTTGATGGAGCAGAGCCGAGACTAGAACTGAGGGCTTGTGACTTTGAGTTCCATGCCCTTTCTGCTCCCCCAGGGGTTGAAAGGGACGGCAAGGACCTGGCTGGAGACCGCATTCCCCACAACGGCCACCATTATCAGGGAGATCAGCAGCCCACTGGAGGGCCGCCTTGCACAGGGAAGGAGCCAGGCTGGTCTGGCGTCAGCCCAGAATGTGGCACCCAGCCCAGCCGTGGCAAGGGGTGCTGCCAGCTGGGCTCCGTGCCAGGAACAGGGAGGGGCTCAGGGCCCCCTTTCCTGGCCTCAGCCTATGCCCTGCTGGCAGAGGGGGTCTAGAGACCCAGCACCGCTGATGTCACGAGTGTGATGCCCTCCAGTGCAGGACCTACCGCCTACCTGCTTCCAGGCACTGGCTCCTGCCAGGCTGTGGGGAAGGACAGTCACATCCCCTCCTGGGCCTGGTCACCCAGCAAGAATCTCCTTTGCTGGGTGGCTAGGCTCAGAGGAGACAAGGAGCCCCAGTTCCTGAGGGCATCCCCAAAGGCAGGAAAGGGGAGGCTCCTTTAGGGAAGCAAGGTGTGAGGACAAAAATCATTCTGGAGCTTTGCCAGAGCTTCCCACAATAATGATAAAATGGAGAGGGCGCTCAGGGTAAGGGAGGGTAGAAATGCTTTAAGAACAGAGTTTCCTGCCCAACTGGGGGCCTGAGCCCTGGTTTCTACGGGGATCAAGGAGAGGCCAGGGTCCTGAGAACTGCCAAATGTGGCCACTAACTCCGTCTGCCACCACCCTCGATAACGACACCAGGCAGGGCAAAATTCAAGGAATATTGTGGACATTATCTCATTGGAATTCTCACAACCACATGAGGTAATACTATTACTCTCTCCATTTTCTAAATGAGGAAACTGAAACTTGGGTGAGCAAGTTCCTTCACCGAAGGCAACCACTTACTGAGTGACAGCAGCAGCATTTGCACTGACCCTGGAGTCCATACACTGCCCCCACCCACGGTGAGCAGGAGACACACGCTCCACACACAAAAATGATGAACGCACCAGCTGGCCAATGTCGGGTCATGCTGTCTACACTGACCCCTCTATTTCCAGGGAAGACTTTATTTAATGTTGGTTAGGGTGGGATGGGAGCACAGGGTGAAACCATTATCCAGAGTTCCAAGAAAGAGGGTCTCACCACTGTCCCTTCAAAAGTTCGGGCCAATGTCTCCAAGACCAGGGTGTCCTGTCTCACCAGGGTCATTCATGCTGTCAGGAAGCCTCAAGACCCTTTTCAGTTCAAAGGCAATTCTCACACCCCCCTCTTCATTGCTCCTCCTCTGCAGACAGAACCGTGGAGATTTCAAGAGCAGATGCGCTCTCCTTCAGACAGGAGGTCTGGCTGAGATGTGCCTACAGCTTTCCCTCTTCCTGATCTGCTGCTGCGCCACTGGCCAGCTCCTGCCAGGCCCAGCCACTGGCTCTGTCAAGATCCTGGGTCCCAGACCGTCTGCCTGAGCTGCCAGGAGTCCAGCCTCAGAGCTGGGATCCGTGTGTGCGCACACATGCGTTGTGGGGACCACGACAAGACCTTGGTTTGCTCCCACCCCCTGGAGATGGGAAAATGCCTACTCAGCAGCTAATGCCAGGAGGGCGAAGGGTCCAGGGTGGACGGGGGAAGAGAAATGTGACTCACACCCAACGGGGTGAAGCTAATCAGGTGAGACTGGATCCAGGCCAGCCACTCCCTCCTGGACAACAGAGCAGAACAGGGACTGCAATTAATTAAGTACTGGGGGAGGGTCTTCTTACCACAGGGAAAGGAGGCCCTGCCAGAGGCCGTCAGAGAAGGGAGCTGTTGGGTTTCCAGGTCCCAGTGTCTACCTCAACTCATCCTAGAAACTGGGATAGAGGGGAAGGTACAGTCCCACAGCACAGACTCATCGTCCCCTCCTGGCAGGTTCTCATCCAATTGGTATCCCACCCCACCCGCCATTCTCTTACACAGAGCCCTCCTCCCCAACCTGGAGGAACAGGAAAGATACTCTCTAAGGGCCCGGCCTGATGGGATTAGGAAAGCCTGTCTCCGTCTCTACTGAAAGCCAGGCACAGTGCGATAACTAGGAATTCCCTTCCAAATAACAAATACAGCTACCAGTTATTTAGCATTTGCCGTGTGCCAATGCATTACTTCATTTAAATCATGCGACAACCCTCCTTATTATGATCCCCATTTCACAGATGAGGAAACTGAGGCTGTGAGAAGCTCAAGAGTTTGCTGGGGAGAGAGAAGTCACACAGCTGGTATCGATACTTGCAGGAGCTGGTCTGGCCCTCTCCTTTAGGCCTCAAACTCAAGGAAGGAAAGAAGAAATTCACGGAGGGATGGATGGAGATGCTGGACAAAAGTCCAAAACAGGGTGACCCCAGAAAGTAGAGGCACAGCTGGAGTAGGAGCTGGGAGAAGCCAAGCGAGGCTCTGCCCTATAGTATGGGGCTTGTTTGCCTGGGCACAGGAAGGCCAACTTGGCAGAGGACAGTCTAGGTCTGTCGAGAAAACAAATGCAGCCATAAAGGCAGCTTCATCTCCTCAAGGACCGATGGGGAGGCTTCCAAGGCAGGCAGCTCGATCAGTCCCGTGAGATCTTAGACCAAAAACCTACTTGTTCCTCAGACCAGGTACCCCCTCTCCTGCGATCCATGGAGAAGCTTGGTTCTGCCTGGCACAGGATAAGGGGGAGCCTCCTTACTCACAGCACCAGCCCCATCCTTCCTTCTCCAAGGACTGCTATAGAACCAGACAACTCCAGAGTAGGCTGGCATCTCCCTTGATGGGGCAGGAACTAAGAGCCAGGGGGCTTGAGGTCAGATGAAGTGGGCTGGATGCCACCTTTGTGGATTTTGGGAAGGCCAGTATCTCAGAGTCTTTGTTTCCTCACCATAAAATGAAGATAATAATACCTACTTCATAAAGCTGTGTGACACACTACTTGGCACCCAATCAATAATAAACGCCCAGTCAAAAATAAAATAAAAAAATGATAGCCACTGAGGCATTCAGAAATGGGATGCAACTTACTGAAGTCTACTCTGACTCTGGAAACCCCAGTAAGTTTGGGAAGAATGTGAAGGCTCCTGGTGGGGCGTGGGCGGCCAGCGGGGAGAGTCCCAGTGGGCAATGAGGTTGCAGGGCTGGGGGGAGGTCAGCCTCACAGGGTCATCAGCTGCACAGGAGGCTGACTGCACAGGAGGTTGCAGGGTAACCCAAGACAGTAGCTCTGCTGTGGCAAGGTGACCCTCTCTCCAGAACACCTTCAAGATGCAGACCCAAACCCAGGAGCCAGTGTTGCCTGGGGCCATCTTCGCCTTCCCCCAACCCTAACTAAGCAAGGTGGTCCCAGCCCCCTGCCCAAGGCAGAGGAAAGGTAGGGGATCTCTGAGGACATGTCTGTCAGCCAGACATTCCAGGCATCCTCGTCCTCGAGGATTCTACTCCCTCAGGCCAGTGTCCGGGAATGTGCTGTGTGCCCATGCCCAGTGGAAAACGCCACACGAACATGCCGAATCTCACAGGGCCCTGACACAGGAGGGGCAGGCTGGTGGTGTCAGTGAGTCACAGGGCCCAGGACACAGTTGGGGAACTGCTGAGGGCTGGGCTGGGGGTGGGGCTGAGGTTCTGGGAAGCTGATCCCCACTCCTCACAGCCCCAACTCTTCCACCCTTGCTGTCGAGAAGGGGCTCAGAGAGAATCAGAAAGAGGTCACTGGTGCCTAGCAGGGCGTTGACCCCAAGCACAGAAGATCAGTTACTGTCTCAACAACCGGACTCCCACCACAAGGCCTGCAGACAGCTCCAGAAGCCCCCGCCCCTAACAGGGAGAGAACAGAGGCCTCTAGCCAGAGTGGACCTCAGATTTCTGATTCCTGATCATCTCCCCCGAGAGAGAAGAATCCTCAAGCCACATCTCCCAACAGGCCACCCACCCTTTCCCACCGCTGCGTTAACCCTTTGCCCGCTGCTGCTGGGTGGGGAGGTGGCAGTGCCCCTTCGGGCTCCCGGGTGGGCAGGGAGAGAAGAGGCACAGTAACCCCCAGAGGCCCCCACTCAGCCCCCACCCCTCAGCGCTGGAACCTGCAGGGCTTCACGTGTCCTGTCCTTCCACCTTCACCCCAGGGCCCTGGCCTCCCACCCAGCCCCAGCCTGCCTCTCTGGAAAGTTCACCGGAGCCCAGAAAGCCCTTCAAGGCGGGATCTGGTCCCACACTGGCGGATTCTCCCGTTACCGGAGACTCCTGACGCTTGCCCTTACCAGAAGGAAGGGAACTGAGAAAGCGCCTGGTTCCCCGATGGGGTGGAAAACTTTGGGGGCCAAAGTGAGTACCGGTGGAGACTCCCGGGAGTGGGGGGGGTGGGGGGGCGGAGAATCTGAGAAGGCAAAACAGTCCTTCCTCCTAAGCACCTGGAACCTGGGACTGGCCTTTTCAGGGAATCGCCCACCCCCCAACACTCTTGTCCACTCGCCTCGTGATCTCGGACCTCTCCATGTCGCTCCGGTATTTCCCTCCAACCTCTCACCCCAGGGCAAAAGCAGAACGGCGCCTTTAAGAGCCGCTCCGCTTACCTTTGCTCCGTTCACCCGGCGCCGCGGTGCCCCCTCCTCCGACCTCCCCTTCCTCCCCCGGCGCGCTGCCCGCCCAGCCGGCCCGACACAGCGCGCCGCCCGCGGGACTCACCGCGCGTGTCCTGGGGTCCGCGGCGCGCCGGCTCCAGCCCGCGACGGCCGGGGTGCGGCGGGTCTGGGCGCCGTGCCCCGCGCCCTGCTGGGGTCCCTGCCCGGGCTCGGGGCGGCTTCCCCAGCTCCGGAAAGGTGAGCGGCTCCCCAGAGAAGCTGCAACCTGAGCTAGAAGAGGAGGAGGAGGAGGGAGAAGGGGAGGGGAAGGGAAGGGGTGGAGGAAGGTGGGGAAGAGGAGGGAGGGGGAGGAGGAAGAGGAAGGGAAGAGCCCGGCCCCCGCCAGAGTTTTTCACACGTACAAGTTGACTCCTCCCCCGTCCCTCCCGCCCTGCCCACAGCCGCTGCCAATCCCCAGGGCTCCCTCCGCCCGGGTGCCCACCCCTTTCTCCCACTCTGGGAACCCGGGTCCAAGTGCCTCTTCCGGTTTCGTTCCTAGGCCTGGCTTCTACCAGCCCTCTGGGACTGGCCCTGAGAGCCTTCCCTAGGGGATATGAGGCCCTCCGGACTCACCCAGGACTGGGGCCAGGGCACAGGGTGTAGCCCTTCCAAGCTTCTGAGTCTGAACCTGGATCCCAGCACCCGGCACCCCAGGAGCTAATGTGCATGGCCAGGTCCTGTTGGTCATTTTTGCCCTTAGAGTTCTTGACAACAGTATTCCTGGCAGGGCTGTCCCTCTGTCCTGTCCCGTAGAACTTGTCACTTACCTTTAGGAAAATAAAGGTAATCATCACCCCCACTTCCTACCCTGATGAGTAATGCAGTTTGTCCTTTTGGAATTAAACCCCGAAGGCCAACTGAGAATCATCCAAGAAGACTTACAGAATAGCTAGTTCTAGTCCAGCTTTCATTTTAGAGAAGGAGAAACTGAGACCCAAAAAGGATATTGGATCGGCCCAAAGTCCCACAAGGGTAGTGGCAAGCCATGATTAGGATCCAGGCCAGTGGCCTCTCCTCCTCCCCCCTCCACCATCAGACTTCAGGGATCAAAGGAAAACTGGGATGGAATGAAGTGGGCCCATCTGGGCCCCTCCCAGCCCTGCTTCCTCCTGAAGAAGAGATAGGCACCAAATCAGGGAGGTCTGTGGCCCCTGCCCTGCCAGTGGACATGGCCTCTGCAGTCTGGGGGCCCTGTCAGGGGTCTCTTGAGGAAGGGTAGTCTACAGTGAGGATGTGTTTCTGTTGAACACTTTCTGACGATTGATCAAAAGTGAATGCCACTTCTTAAGTCCTAAGCTTTGAGCCTGGGGCCCTTTCCCTAGAGAGAGAGAATGAGTTGTTGACGATAAGAAAATTTTCTTTCTGGATGTCATGGGCCTGAGGTTTGCCCTCCAACATCAGCCTGCATCCAACCTGTAGCACAAGATCTCTCACAACTCCACAGGGCTTGGACTTGGGAGGGAGAAGGAAGACACTGGGCCCATCAGGAGAGTGACTTGTGGGTAGTCTGCAGGGCCACCTGGCAAAGGGCCTCCCAACTCTTTGCTACCTATGTTTTCCCTGCCAGGGCATGCAGATTTCCTGGGCACATGCACTTTAAGAATAAAACTGCTGAGTGTTGAAGGGTTGCAAAGGGCGGATGGATCCAGAACCTCCAGGCTTTCAGGAAAGGAAGCAACCTTCTTGGCTCCATAATCCACGTGTGTGATAAGAATACTAGGGGTGCATGGAGGAGTCCATGCAGAGGCAGGGAAGGAGCTATGCTAAGCAACTATAGTTTAGAGGATTCGAGAGAATGAAGCCAAAGGAACCAGGGGGATGGATGAGGTCAAGAGGTTTCAACAAAAGTTTTCTGAACGTCTCTTATATGCCAAATAACGCCAATTTACTGGGCATGAAAGAATGAAATGCAGTCCTCCCCCTCAGAAAGCTCACTGTCTCATGGGGCAGTAAGTGACCAGTTCTGGGGCTGGAGGGCCAAGGTTAGAGCTGTGGGTACCTGCAGGGGTGGTTCTGCTGCTTGAACTGAGGGTTACAGGATGAGAGGACGATGGAGAAGAGGAAGGGCTTTTCTGTTTTTCCAGCAGGTATCAGATGTACACAGTGCAGGGGGGAGAAAACACGGCTACATAGCTCTGTGAGGCCAGAGCTTAGAGTTGGTGGGGCTGGAGGTGACTTCGTAAAGGGAGGCAGGTGCTGGATTTTGAAGACCCTTCCATGGCTAACAAGCCAGGACCCTCTCCTGACAATACAAGGCAACCTGGAGCATTTCAGAGGAAAGAGATATCACCAGGTCTGTGATTTAGGACGATTCTCTGGCAGTCAAGTGGAGGATTGATGGTGGGGTCAAATCTGGACATGCGAACCCCAATTTCAAGGCTGAATCTGGTGAAACATCATGCAAGCTTAGACTAATGCAGTGGCAGCAGGGAGGAGAGGAGGAGAGATAGTTAGGAGACAGGGTCACAGAACTTCGCACCTAGAAGTTAAGGGGGTGGAGAGTGTGAAGGTTGGAACCACTGGTGTGATAGGCCAAGCTGGGAGCTCCTTAGCGATTCCTTGATTCCCAGAACTTCCTTGTATTGGCTGTGTGCCCTTGGGCAAGTGACTTAAACTTTCTGAGCCAAGTTTTGCAATCTGTAAACAAAGGTACTAAAATCGATGTGTGTGCTTGTTGTGCATATTAAAGATAATGTATGCCAAGGCACAGGGCTTGGCTTGTAACAGGAACTCAATAAACAGTAGATGTAATTACTGTTGTTTATCCATTCAACATTTACTGAGCACCTGCTATGTGCCAGCGTCTGTACGGGATGGATCCTTGGGATTTAAATCTCAGTCTCCATTCTTATGTAGGTCAGCATCCCAGGGAGAGAGATGTGCAGAGGAAGAGTTACCTAGCAAGGCAAAGGTAACTCCAGGAGGAATCCCTTAACTGTGCCCAAGAGAATCAGGGACAACTTCACAGAGGAGAGGTGACACCTTAAATGATGTAGGGTCAGCTACCTGCTCAGAGACTATCACATCAGCCCCCCACCCCCTGACACGGGATTGCATTTCAGAATCTTTGAAATGTTCAGTTTTGAAGGCAATGCCTTGCTCCTTGGGGTTGGGGGAGGGTGATGGGCTGCAGATGGGTGTCTATATGGAGTCTGTATGGCAAATGGAGCCTTGGGAGCCCCAGGGAAGGGCATGAGCAAATGGACAGGTAGAAGTGGGAGCCAGGTAAGAGTGACCATAGGCATGTGGGTGGAGCTTGCTAGCAGGATAAAGAGCCTACGTGTGCCCAAGAGAATCAGGGACAACTTCACAGAGGAGAGGTGACACCTTAAATGATGTAGGGTCAGCTACCTGCTCAGAGACTATCACATCAGCCCCCCACCCCCTGACACGGGATTGCATTTCAGAATCTTTGAAATGTTCAGTTTTGAAGGCAATGCCTTGCTCCTTGGGGTTGGGGGAGGGTGATGGGCTGCAGATGGGTGTCTATATGGAGTCTGTATGGCAAATGGAGCCTTGGGAGCCCCAGGGAAGGGCATGAGCAAATGGACAGGTAGAAGTGGGAGCCAGGTAAGAGTGACCATAGGCATGTGGGTGGAGCTTGCTAGCAGGATAAAGAGCCTACGTGTGTGTATGTGTGTGTGTGTGTGTGTGTGTGTGTGTGTGTGTGTGTGTGGCTCATCCTAATTTTTCTGCTCCCTTTCTCTGCCCTTCGGAAAATTGCCTCCAAATCCTTTGGTGACCCCACCCTTCTCCCATGCCAGTTTTCTTTCCATACATCTCTCAACAAGCCCAGCTTAGTAGAAGCAGCACTACCTGTGTCCTCCACTAAGGAGGGACTCCCACGCTGCTGCCCCACCAACCCAAACCTCAGGCTTTAAAGTCACGTAGACGGTATGACCTTGGGCAGTTACTCACATCTCTGGTTTGCCCGTCTGTAACATGGAAATGGTAATAGTCTCTCTCTCTCGGGGCTGTTGTGAGGTTTTTATGAGATGTAAGCCTAGCGCCTATCAATGCTTGTTTCCCTTCTCTGCAGCCCAATAACTGCCTCCTTGCGGAGGGTCAGACAAGACTCTCTCAGCTGGGGGTTTCCCCCGGTGCCCCAGCTCCTGGGGCCTCTCCCCTGCAGGCCCCTCCCCTCTGCTAGCCTAAAGGGTCTGCTGCATTCCTGGGAGGCTCTGGTGGCCCTAGCACAACAGGCTGGCAGGCCTGAGCAGCATGACAATGGGGGCCCCAGGGGCAGCCCAACCCACTCTTCCTTCTGATCCTGTCCCTCCTCCCCACTGCCAGTGACATGCTGCTGCTCTGCAGTTAGGACAGGCATCCCTGGGCGCCTGAGGGCGGAGTGGGGAAGCTGGAAACAGCTCTCCCTCACAGACTGTGTGGGCAGCGCATTTGAACAGCTTCTGAAAAACCAAAGTTCAAGCCCGCCCCACTTTCTCCTGGGAGGCGCAGCATCCAGACAGGGAGAGTTCAGCCAACAGTGAATCTCCTTCCTGCAACACTGCTGCAGGCTCTCCTCCTTTCTGGCCCCTCCTGTACCCAGTCAGGCATAGTCTCCAGAAGCACTGCAGGAACCCTTGGAAGGCCCAGAGACCTGACTCTGCCCCTAAGGTGCAGCAGTCATTTCTTTATCTGGGCCTCAGTTTTACTCCTCTGCAAAATGGGAATAACGTGAATGCCTGCCTCTCAGGAGGATTCGATGAGAGTGTGAATGTCAAAGTGCTTTGTAAACTATAAAAAGATCTGTATGTGTGTGAGATCATTAGTGTTTGACCAAAGAGCCCTTCTTAGGGTTCTAGGAGACAAGTGAAGACAAGAGAAATGAGAAACTAAGTAAAAACAGAGAGAAACTCTCCCCAAGGGCATGTATGTCCTTGGCAGGAAGGAGGGAAAGTGGCAGCAGAGACCTGAGCCCATGGACCAATCCCCTATGGCCTAGCTCCTTAGGCTGTACTAGTCAGTTGGAAAAGCAGGATGTGGCTGGACTCAGCCAGTTCTTACTCCTCCACTGAAGAAACCGAGACCATTGTTTTCCAGTGATATGTGGAGAGTGGGGATGAGTAGGAGGAAAATATCATTTACCTGATTCCATTGTAATTCCGGTAGAGAGCCTGGAAGTTTCCACTTTATCACCGC
This sequence comes from Physeter macrocephalus, assembly GCF_002837175.3. Classification (NCBI taxonomy): domain Eukaryota; kingdom Metazoa; phylum Chordata; class Mammalia; order Artiodactyla; family Physeteridae; genus Physeter; species Physeter macrocephalus. The sequence continues at coordinate 39,519,546 of NC_041217.1, forward strand.
ACCAAGCATCCTCTCCTCACTGTTTGTGCCAAATGTACAGGCACATGTGTACTTGTGCATGTGTGTACACATGTACACACACACACCGCCCCCCATGTACGACCACTCCGGACCTCAGATCGGGCAACAGCTGCATCCCTAGAGGGTTCTAGGACAGGGTGGACACATAAACAGAGTCAGCCAATCACAGCCCTGTTGACCTTAGCAACCATCAAACCAATTAAAACCCCACCCATGTATCCAGCAGTGCCTCCCAAACATACCACACACACACACACACACACACACACACACACACACACACACACAGAGCCTTCAGGTCGCTGCATTACCACGGCAACGAAACCACCACCACCCAGAGCTGAGAAAATGGGAAAGTGACCCTCAGCAATGAGACTGACAGTCACTGGGGTGAGAATGCAGGCAACACTGGCTGGGGTTAGGTCACTGAGTAGGGTGCCCATGCAGGATGAGGGAGAAGAGAGGCAGCTGGTCCACCTAGGCTTTCTAAATAGCTTTTTTTTAGACATGGGCCTCAGTTTGCTCATCTATAGATGGGGTCAGAGGCTCCTGCTTATATTATAGTATGTGCTCAGAGCATGTAATTACTTTTCAACTCATAAATAAGGATAGGAACTATAGATTTTCTTTTCAGAAAACCTGAAGAATTTTGAATCTTCTGAGAAAAAGAAAGTTGATTGGTCCCCAGAAAGACCTAAAATCAAACCCTAAAATTCAGCTCATGAGTAGATTATAGAGTTGGAACTCAGTTCAACTTGAAAACACTTACTTGGTATCTACCATTTGCCAGGCACAGATGCTGACTTTGGCTATGGCCAGGTGGACTTTGAGAGGCCTGCAGAGAGTGTTGGTGGAGAAGTCTGGAAGTCCAGGAGACCCATTGGGTGGGCCTGGAGGCAGGTGCTGGTAGGGATGGCAGACCGCCTTAGGGAGACTCTGCTCAGGGCCAACGAGAAAGCTGAGGCTTGGACACTGTGTGCCCCACTGCTAAACTGGCTTCTTGCTTCCATACCCCGGAATCCTCCTTTCAGCTACCGGAGCGTTTATCTTAGTTAAAAAGGAAAAGCTGACAATGGGCTCCTCTGCCCAGCTGCATCTGATAGCGCCCCAACAGTGGGCCTTTGGGCCCCTAAGACCTCCTTCAGAATCTGATGAACGCCGAGGAACTTCCTTCCTAGAATCAAAAACACATATGCACACTATTTTTCATTCATTTTTGGGAGCTCTGGGCCTCTTCAATCTCATTCATGGAGTTGCTTGTGGAGGCATGGCCTCTGAGGCCCCTGTGACCTGGCCTCTGCCTGCCTCGTCAGCTCATCTCGACCTCCCCCACTGATTTATGCCTGGCCGCATCAAACTGTACGTGCTTCCCTTGCACACCTACTGTGTTTCACTGCTTCATGACTTTCATGTGTTGTTCTCACCAACTACAGGGGCTTCCTCCTGGTATCTAGTTAACTCCTATTCATTCTTCAAAGCCCAGCTCAGGAGTCACCACCTCCTTGACAGGGTCCTCGATGCTGTCCAGACAGGCTTAATCACTCAGCAGTCTGAAGCGCTTCTGTTCTGTCTACACACTTCTCTCGTTGAGTGGCCCCCAACACATGGGGACTCTGTGTCTGTCTTCTTTACTGGGGTATGAGCTTCCTGAGGCCAAGGATCACATCTTTAGCCTTTGTATTCCCAGTACCTAGTGTATAATAAGCCTGGAGAACCAAAACGGTGGGACTGAATTGGCAGAGGAAACAGAGCTGACAAAGGAGGTGGAGAAAGAGCCAGGAGTCAGGAGCAGAGAGGGTGTCAAGAAGGAAAGAGGCGTCAGGAGGAGCCTGGAGGTCAAGGTAGTTAAGGACTGAAAGGCATCATTGAATTTGGCAACTAGGAAGCGAACAGTCCCAGTTTTCCTGGGACTCGTCTAGTTCTAGGATGAAAAGTCCTGGGCAAATGGAGGTGGTTGGTCACCCAACATTGGTGACATTGACGAGGGCAGTGCTGGAGGATGGGGTGGGCGGAAGCCTGATGTGGAGGGCCGAGGGGCGACTGGAAGGTCGGGAAGGGAGATTGGGGGTACTGGCGACTGCTGAGCTGTTAGGCTGTGCAGGAGTGGGGAGCAGGAGGAGCCTGGGGGGCTCTGCTGGTGCCGCCACTCTGGAGAGAAAGCAAACAAAGCTGGTGTCAGGAGCACTGTGGGCATCTGGGTGACTTCTTCCTGAGCGGCTCCGAGCCTGCCACCTCTGTCACCCAGCTGTTCCTCCCACCACCCTGAGACCCCTGCAGCACCAGCAGCTTCCCATTCTCTGTGTCTGTGTATTTTGTCCAGTGAGCACAGTGGGTCCTGTGTGGATGGGTCGGGGCTCCTCTCTTCTTCTGAGTTGTTATTTAAAAGGCTTCTTTGAGTTTGGGTATCTTGTCCACCTAATTAGATCCTGAACTTCTCGAAGGCAGGGATCACATCCCCCCTCCCTGCCTCCCTTGCCTCCGCCTTTCCTTCCTTCAGTAAACGCTAATTAAGTGCTGCCTATCCAGCAGTCATGATGATGGGTACAGTTCCTGCTCTCAGGTGTCTCACAGTCTGGGTTCAGGGCTCCTGAATGTGGGGAATTTTATACCCTGCAGCAGCAGAGAGCTTCAGAGAGTCTGAAAATCCATACTGTTATAGGCTGATATTGACTCTGCGTGTGTGTGAGTGTGTGTGTGTGTGTGTGTGTGTGTGTGTGTGTGTGTGTCAGAGACAGAGACTGCACGGTTTTAAAGAGAGAGACTCTACAAAGGAACGTATTCAAGTGGAGTCAATCTGCTGGATTCAAGTCTTAACTGTGTGATATGGCAAATGATTCTCCACTATGTGCCTCAATTCCCTAATCTGTGAGGAGGTGATCAGAGAGTACCTTTCTCGTAGGGTCATACTGAGGGTTTAATGGGAAATGTATGTAAATAACTTAGCACAGTGCTTGGAAAAGAATAAGAGGACAATTAGTGTTAGCTATTATTCTTTTTGAAAGAGAGCAAGAGAAGTATCTGTGAGATTCTCAAAGGGTTCTATGATCCAGAAAAGACCAAGAGCGAGTGGTCCGGTGGGTGAGGCTGACCTGTGTGCTGACCTGTGTGGGGCATGCTGTGACAGGTGCTAAAGGGGCATTAGTCTGAGGGGCAGTCAGGGCACCTTGAACTTCCTCTCTGCATCTCCCAAGCAGCAAGCGGCTCAGGACCCTGCTCTAAACAATGGCTCAGGAATAAAGACTTTGAATGGACCCCCTTGTGGCCATTGAGTAGCATGTTCAGGTTGGAACAACATGTGAGGAGAGACCAGAACTCCTTTCTCCCAGTTGGACGGATTAAAGGGGGAAAAAAAAAAGAAGAAGTCCTTTGCTCCTGATCACATTAAAAAGCAATAGCCTCCACAGCAATTAGGCCCCCGTAAATTACAGAGCGTTCCACTGTCAGCTGGCTCCGCAGTATCTCATTAGCCAGGGTGCCAGAGACGCTGCACGCCCTGCCGGGAGCCACCTCATTGCCAAGTGCCTGCTCCATAATTAAACGCAAAATCCCAGTCTCTTCAAGGCACCCGCCCGCCCCTCCTGGGGGATAGGGAGGCAGTGGACAGGGCAGGGCAAGGGCAAGGGCAAGGCCTGGCTATAGGCCCTGCTCAGGGGAAGGGAAACTAGAGGGTCGTGAGTTGTGAGTGGGGAGTCCTAGTCCCTCCCATGACCTTGGGAGGAGATCTGGGAAGTCCTCAGGGAAAGGAAGTGAAAGGGCATGGAACAAGGGAAGGGACCCCACCTTCTACCTGGACACCCAGGACCAAGAGCAAATGGACCAAACTGGCTTCCCAGGAGATTCTGAGTTGGACTTCTGGAAGGGAAGTCTGGGAAAGGTGGGGAGTGGGGGGTGGCCGTGAATCCTTGCTCTAGGTGTGTCTGAAAACATCTAAGCACCCCACCCACCCAACACACACACACACACACCACACACACATCACACACACACACACAACACACACACACACACCACACACACACCGCACCACACACACCGCACACACCACACACACACACCACACACACACCACACCACACACACCACACACACCACACACACACACCACACACACACCACACCACACACACACACACCGCACACACCGCACACACACCACAAACACACACACCACACACACACACCACACACACACCATTGGTTCTCAGTCATCCAGGGACTGATGGGGATGGTAGCTGGGGCAGGGCAGGACTCAGGGGGTGGGACAATACTGCCCCCAGAGGCCCTTGCAGCCAGAACTGGAGTAAGGGCTGGGCCAGCAGACAGGTGCACAAGATGGAAATATAACAAGATATGTGTAGGAGAAATCATTTGACAAGCCACTTAGGGCACAGGTGAGCACCCTTCACGGTCAAGAAGGCTCTAGTAACAAGAGAGTGGGGTGGGCTAAACAGCAGAGCTTTTGATTTGCTGAGTGGGGAGCACAGACCACCTGGGAAGGCAAGAGGGGCCAAGGGTGGTCCCAGCAGTTCTCCCCTGCCCACCCCCCACAGAGCCCCTGGCCTCTCTTCTAAATCCACTTCGAACAAGTGAAGAGATGTCCTCATGAAGGGGTGCCAGGTGACCGGCCTGCCCTGGACGCCCACACGTCTCCAGCCAACCACGACCACCAGCCGAAGGATGGAGAAGACGCTCCAAGGCGCCTGTAGCACTTCTTCCCACGCTGCTGCGCAGGGCCCAGAGTGAGGATGGGGCAGGAGAGAGGAGACTGGAGAGGAGGCAGCTGTGAGGGGAGCACCACGCCCCCTAGAGCTCTCTCCCCTCTCCCCCTGCCTGAGCAGCTTGGGCCTGGATGGTGTGGTGTTCCAAGCTCCAGCTCTGGCAGCTGGATCCTGATGGAGAAGGACAGCGCCATAGAGAAAACATTCAGCACAGGCAAGATGGCCAGTTCACTGGGGCCAGAGACAGGGAGACCCAGAGGGCAGAGCTGCTGAAACTGGGGCATGAATAGAGGTAGATGCCACTTGGCATACATCTGCAAGGCATTTTATGTTAAACTGGGCAGCTGGATTTGTGGCCAGTGCCCAGCTAGAGCCCAGGGAACTAACTCTGCTGAGAGTCAGAGAGTGCACAGAAACCCCGGGCCGGCCCCTCCCCCGTGGTGGTTCTCCTGGCTCTGACTGGCCCCAGACCAAGGCTGCTGCCCCTCCAGCCCTCCCCAGTCTGGGGACGGCAGGAGGGTGAGGACAGCCTTGCAGTGGTGACTCACAGTGTTGGCCTCTGAGGCTGGCACAGCCCAGAGAAATGCCAAGGCAGGCCGTGCTCCTCTCACCCCCTCTCAGAATCCCAGCACGTCAGCAGCCCTGGGCCAGGCTTGGGGCAGGTGCCCAAGGCAGAGGGAAAGCAGCTGCCCCATTCCCACCTCAGCCTGGAGGAACCGCGTTTCCCAACCCAGCCTATCCTGCCGGGACCAGCTAGGAGCCCTTTGCCACCACACCTTGTGAACCCAGCCCGGTGACCATTGTTCCCTGGAGCCACAGCTCATTTTCCTGGGGGCTCCTCCCAGGCCAGCTTCCCCTTTTCCTGCAGCCTGGGAGGGGCTGGGGCTCCAGAGCAGCCAGGTGTGGCCTGAGGGGTGGGAGGGGAGCCAGGGAGACAGGAAGGGTCAGCATGGGTCAGGAACCAGAAGCAATCTGGACAGGCCCCGGGTTGGGGGGAACGCCTAGAGGAGTGAGAAAGAAGTAGGGAGTTATACCCACAATCCCTTTTTCTCTGGGGTGAGCCCGTGACCAGAATGGTATGGATTAGCAGGGCCTCCCAGGAACACACCCTGTCTGAATGATGGAGCAGATACTAGGCCTGATCAGCTCAGGTATACCTGAATGATCAGCTAGGTCCAGGGCCCCTACATCTGAATGAACAGGAATGTCTGATCAACATACATCTGACTGTGCCAGGTACTACCAGGTGAAAATGCACCTGAGTGGCCAGGCAGTGGTGGTAAGTCTCTCCTTGGGAACAGGTGTGACTGGGTACAATACCTGAATATACCAGGCTGCCCCAAATCAGACCTGAGTGCCAAATGACCTGGCAAGAAAGACCTATTCCAGGGAACCAGCTACTGCAGGTGACAGCCCAGACTCATAGGTTGGTATCTGGCAGTGTCTGGTGCAGCCAGGGGAAGGAAGGGATTGTGAACAGTCTGGACCCCCAGGCCTACAGTTTGCCCCAGTGAGCTTGCCCCTGGTCCCTCTGAGACGTTAATACCACTCAGCATTTCTTCCTCAGGATCCCAGCCATTTATGAACCCACGGCTCCGCTCTTAGTTAAACAGCTGGTGACTGAAACGGATCCAATATTTATTCCTGGAGATAGGGCAAAAGGGCAGGCGTCACCCTAGGCAGCTGAAGCTGCAGTTGGCTGGGTTCTGGGGGAGGGAAGAGGAGGGGAAGGGAGGATGTGCTCGCTTTTCTTGGGTACCAGAGGGTTTCTCAGACCTCAGGTGTGCCCCCAGGCAACCATCTCCCTCCTCTTCCTGGCATGGGCTGAGAGGGACTGGAAGGGGACTTTGTCCCCAGGGAAATGTCCCTAAGAGGGTGAAAGTTGAGTAGATGAGGGACCTCAGTCAGGAGCTGTCAGAAACCCAAACCTCTCCCTTGAGATAAGAAAGACCCCAGGTCCTGCCCAGGACCCAGTGGGAGGCTTCCATGGAAGGAGGCCTCCCTGCAGGAAATGGTCAGCCTGCTTTTCCCTGAAAGGGGACGGGGAAGAGGAAAGCGGGGGACTGGGGTGAGGCCTCTCTGAGGAATGAAAGTAGGTGGTGCCTGAGCAACAGGGCTGGGCCGCCGCCCCAGAAAGGAGTCAGACCCCCGAGACTCTGTAAGAATCCAGAAACTTGGTAATTTCCCCACATTAGGCATTGTAATTCTCCCTGGAATGATTAGCAATAAACCTTGTAAACCGCCACGTTCTTTAAGAAAGAGGAGCCAGAGATCTCCCTCACTGGCCAGGCCTGGAGGAGAAGCCCTAGAGATAAGAGTGAATTTAGGCTGCTTCAAAGAGGGCGAGGAGGGGGGCGAAGTGGAGGCGGGGGCTTGCTGAAGAAAGAAAAGGTGGGGTAGGAGTGGCAGCCAGTGTGTTTTCCTGACGGGGAACTGACTTTACTGGGTGCCTGTTGTGTGTCAGGCACTTTATGTAGATCATAGTTAATCCTCATGATAACATTAAGTAGATATTGTTATCCCGTTTTACAGATGAGGAAACTGAAGCTTACGAGAGTTTGAGTGACTTTCCTAGTCACCTAGTGAGAGGCATAGCTGAATTGTATCCAGGTCTGACTGAGTCCAGAGCATGTGCGCTTTCTGCAATGCCCTGATGCTCAAGCCAGGCTCCAGGCCCCCTCCAGATAACACAGCCGAGAACAGGGCAGGTCAAACCAGGGGAGGGAGTCTCTGCCACACCTCAGAGTGCCCACGCGCAGATCGTGACCCCGGCAGCCCCCAGGGACTGTACATCAGAGGCAGCACCACTCAAGAGAAGAGCACAGGTTCTGGCCTCAGAAGAATCTGGATTCAGATACCACGCATTAGCCTCTGTGCCCTTGGGCAAGTGGTTTAACTTCTCTGAGCCTAAATTTTCTCATCTATGAAGAGGACCTAATCATGGCTACCTCCTAGGGCTATTTGAGAATTAAATGAGATACTGGATATAAAGAGTCTAGCACATAGTAGGTGCTTAATAAATGATAGTTTCTGGCAGGGCTGACTTCTCGGGCATGTAATCATGCATCACACGGGGCCCTGTGCTCAGAACGGCCCCACGCTTAGGAGGCTTGGTTTAATGCTTTATTGTTGCCTTCTTGAAATTTTTAATACTTTTTGAAAAAGGGGCCCAGCATTTTCATGTTGTACTGGGTCCCCCAATCCTGCTTATTGGTCTGGGTTCAGTTTCCTGGATCCCACACTCTGGAACAAGATTCCGTTTCATCATTTCATGGTTTTCTAGGCCCCGGGAAGTATTTCTCTGCCTATCCTTTCTGCCCGTGCTGTTGCCTACAAGAAATTCAGAGAGAGCAGACAGAACCGTGTCTCACTGTGGTTTCCAGCACCGTTAGGGTGGTGGGAGAAGGTCACCCCCTCCTCATTCTGAGGAGAACAGTGAGCCTGGGTTCCTGGGAGTCAGCATCGTCTCCCTGATGCCAGCAGCCCTGTTAGGATTAAAGCTCCGCAACGTTGGGAGCTTTAATCCCCTACCCAACTCCTGGGGCGAGGGCCGCTGGTGTGGGCAGAAGCAGAGTTCTGAGCAATGTCAGGAAATGATGGGCAGGGTAGGCCTCCAGACACGGCAATTCCCAGGACTGGAACCCGAGGTGGAGCCAGAGGCCACCGTCCCTCGGTGCAGACTGCTCCGAGGCTTCTGACCTCCAAGGCTCTGCCTCTTAGCTGTTTTTAGACTCCAGTTCCCAGGGGCCCAGCCGTTTGCTAAATTGGCAGCCTGGACCCACCTTCTGAACTCTGAGAAGCATCCTGCAGGGGAAATAGAAACTGATCGGCTGCGAGGCTGTCTGTCTTCTCTCATTCGCTTTCAAAAGACTTACCCCATTTCTAGGTCTAGGAGCCTTTTACAAGAACGCTGGAGCAGGGTGAGGGAGGATGAGGGAGATGATAGTGGAAGAGGAGTCTGGGGTGCAGCTGCACAACCAGGGAGAGGAATCATAAGCCCACCCAAAGACCGTGAAGTATCAGAGTCAGAAGGGACCTTTGAGAAACTGAGTTCAGAGAGGGAAAGTAAGTCATCCAAAGTCACACAGTGAGGACTGGAACCTGGGTCTCCTAATGCCCAGCCCGGGATCTTTCCATCACATCATTTGTCTTCAGATTCAGAAACAAATTGGGGTAGTGAGAGAAAAAAATAGACAGCTCCCCTCATCTTCTGTACACACACACATATATTCACAAACACTAATGCCTCCTGGATACTGGTAAAGGGAGGTGCTAGACCCTGGTCAGGTAAAAAGGGCATCAGGGTAGGGAGGTACGTGCCCTCTGACTGCACCATTGGCATGGCCTCTTGAATCTGAGGCTTTGGGGTGGCATGATGTGCTATGCTTCTGCCAGGACCCTTCTCCCAGTGGCTGATCTGACAAGGCTGCTACCTTTCTGAGTCTCAGCCCCAGGCTGAGATCTTGGGGCCTCTTCATGGGAAGGAAGGACCAGGAAAGTTTCCCATTTAGTGTGGGTTTTAAAGAGAATAACATTAATTGCTAACATATATTAAGCTCTTTATATATGCCGGCACCATTCTAAGAGATTTTCATGTATCAATTCATCTAATACTTACACAACCCTACGGAGATAGATACTCTCATTGTCCGTTTTTATTTTTTAAATTTATTTATTTTATTTATTAACTTTTGGCTGCGTTGGGTCTTCATTGCTGCGTGCAGGCTTTCTCTAGCTGCGGCGAGCGGGGGCTACTCTTCGTTGTGGTGCGCAGGCTTCTCATTGCAGTGGCTTCTCTTGTTGTGGAGCGCGGGCTCTAGGCATGTGGGCTCAGTAGTTGTGGCTCACGGGCTTAGTTGCTCCGTGGCATGTGGGATCTTCCTGGACCAGGGCTCGAACCCGTGTCCCCTGCATTGGCAGGTGGATTCTCAAGCACTGTGCCACCAGGGAAGTCCCATTGTCCCTATTTTAAAGTTGAAGAAACTGAAGCACAGAGAGGTTAAGTAACTTGCCCAAGGTCACAAAGCTAGTAAACAGTAAAGCTGGGATTTGAACCTAGGCAGCCTGGGAGTGGGTAGCCTGTGCTCCTCCATCACTCCCCAAATGAGTGCTACCTTTGGGCTCCTAGTTCAGTGCTCTTAGCAGTGTAACACCTGCTTGATCCCCATCCAGTAGGGTTTTAGTTAGAAAAAGCTATGTATATTTCTATTTACATATACATTTACCCTCTGATTCAGCTCCCCTTTCCTCCCACACCTGGGTGCCAGGCACTGTAGTCCAACCAGGAGGTAAATCTACAGTTGGGGGAGCTATTTCTCTCTTCGAGCCCCTCTTTCCTGCCCCTCAGAACACCCCTTAGTGGCCTATGCTGCCACCTTCTGGCCACAGAGTGTTAAGACGGACCCTGTGGGTGTTTTTCAGCTGTTGATTCCCAAATATATATATTTTTTGTTCTTCCAGATTTTTTCCAGCTTTATTGAGATGTAACTGACATACAAAATTGTGTAAGTTTTTTTTAAAGATTGGATTATTTTTACTGACTCATAACTTAGCTTGAAACACCAATCTAGGCATGTGGGATCTTCCCGGACCGGGGCACGAACCCGTGTCCCCTGCATCGGCAGGCGGACTCTCAACCACTGCGCCACCAGGGAAGCCCTCCCGCATTTTTAACTGAAGTATAGTTGATTTATAATGTTTCAGGTGTACAGCAAAGTGATTCAGATATATATATATATCATTATTGTGTAAGTTTAAGGCATACACGGGTGATGATTTGATACACATACATATTGTGAAATGGTTACCACAGTACCTATAGTTAATACTTCCCATAGTTAACTTTTTTTTGGTGGTGAGAACTCTCTGCCAAAATCTTCATCTTTTGAGACCCAGGTCTGTGTGTTCTGATGTGTATGGCTCTCATACCCCAACACCCTGTAACTCCCCTAAGTTCAGAGCTGGCACTAGAACCCAGGACTCCTGGCTCCTGACTCAGTTCTCACATCACAGCACCACACTGTTTCTTCAACAAGGCAGTAGAAAACACAGACAAAATGAGGGCCTGGAGAAGGACAAGACAAAGATCACATGCTGGCTGGTGCCAGAGTCAGGATTTAGACCCACGTCAGGGCGGCAGCAATACCCAGGGGGGCGGGGGGGGCTTTCTGGAGCATTCCATGTCACTGCTGGGGGTTTGGAGAAGGGATAAGCCTTCTAAAACATACAGGTAAGGAAGTGTGAAGCTGAAGGGGGTTGAACAATCTGGGGCGGCTAGACAAAGACTTTGTGGCTGAGGAGAGGGGGGAAGGGGGTGGATGCTGGGACTCCCTGCGCCGGACTCAGGAGATGGAGACACAGGAGGCAAGAATGAGGGTCCGTGGGGAGGGGTGGGAGAGGAGAACAGAGAGAGAACAGGAGGAGGGGTGGGTCCTGGGCTCTGGCCTCACTGAGAGATCAGAAGGAGAAGTGGAACAATGGACAAAGAAGGAGCAATCAGATGGAAGAGCTGAAGCCCGAATGCTTTAGAGACGGACTTTCATCTTAGAGCAGGGGCAGGGTCGTTAAGGCCCCGCTGCCTGTTTTTGTGCTGCCTGCAAGCTAAGAACGTTTTTTTACATTTTTAAATAGTTGAAAGACTTCAAAAGAAGAATAATATTTCATGACACCTGAAAATTGCATGAAATTCAAACCTCAGTGCCTACAGATAAAGTTTTATCGGGACACAGCCGCGCGCTCATTCACTATGTATCGTCTATGACTGCTTCCTGCTACAGCAGCAGAATGGGTCATGACAGAGACCATGCGTCCCACAAAGCTTAAAATATTTACTCTTTGGCCCTTAACAGAAAGTTTGTGGACCCCTACCTTAGAGAAAAAGGGCCCTGGGTCACAGGATCTGCACCCCCTGTTGGAGGGGAAGCTGCCTGGGGGAAGTTGAGGCTTCAGACAGAGGGGAAACCAAGGAGCCGAAGGAGCGGAGGGAGCTCTCAGGCCTCTGCAGAGGCAGCTGCCCTGATTTTCCCATGAAAAAACTCCTCGACAATAAACCTGCATCTTCCAGCCGCTAGCCAGCTCTCCCCAGGGTGGGTCTTAGAGGGCCCCAGACCCCTCCACATACCTTCTGGCCTGGGAATCCCTGCTCCGCCATTATGAACTGTGTGGACTTGTGCAATTCCATAACCTCTACGCCTTAGGATCTCCGTCTGTAAGATGGGGATGATAAGGCAGACCTTGAAGGACTGTTGAGAATTCTATAAGATGACAAAGTTTATAGCTCAGTGCACAGTGGCTTTCTGAAGACCTTGTTGCTCTTAAGAGTAGGCAGCTCTGCCTGCAGCTCGCCTTCATAAATGCATGCACCTCCTAACTGTGTCCACTAGAGGGCAGGAAGGCCCTCCTGGCGGCCAGGAAGGTGTCAGATGGAGTTGGTCCGCAGGTTTCCTGCCTGGGGAGAGGTGCCTGCCCTGCTGTTTACAACCCTGGCCTTTGATCTGCTCCTGTTCTCCCCACAGCCTGCTGAGGGCCAGACTGTTGCAGAGCTTCCCGCTGGGGGAGGTGGGGCCAGGCTTCCTTCTTGCCCTTTCTTTGTCCCTCAGAGGCAGGCCAGGCTGAGGCCAGGTCACTCACTGGATAAACACTCCTTCTCCAGTCTATCGTACATCACCTCACATCATCCTCCGACGACCCTGGATGCAGGCAGAGCTGTGGAATAATGCTCCTCATTCTGGTGAGGGAACTGAAGCTCAGAGAGGTTAAGTGAGTTGCCCCAAATCCCACAGCTAGTTAGCAGGCCAGCTGGGATTGTAGCTCATGTCATATCTTCTGGTGCCGGGTGTGGCTCCCGCCGGATTGGCAGGCTGTCCTTAACGGCCACGCTCTCCCTGAGGCTCCACCTTCTGCAGCTTCTTCCAGTGTCACTGCCGCTGCCCTCCAGGCTGGTGAAACACCAAAGCACACCTCTACCCAACAGAACTCGGAATGTTCCAAGTGCTTCCACACACGTGAGCTCACTTCTATTGAGAACAGGCTCTCCCAGGGGATTCGAGGGCAGCAGCAACTGTTCTGTCCAGGGGCTTGGATGCATTTAGGTACACAAGGGCAGATGGGCACATAAACACCCAGATGTGTGCTGGCAGGGGACAGTGACAGAGAGGTTGCTGGGCGGAAGTAGTCAGGGAAGTCTGCTGGGAGGATGGCTTTTGGGAAGCTGCAGGAAGGCGAGTGAAGAGGCAGGGATGCTCACGGTCTTTCAGGGTAAGCAGTGAACCAGACAGGGGTGTGTACCAGACAGAGTACAGGGCAAAGTACAGGCAGAGTAGAGGGCAAAATGTGAGCCCAAAAGTTAGAGGAGGCTGCTTCACAAGGAGCCTCGAATGCCAGGCTCAGGGAAGTGGATTTGGTCATGTGGGCAATGGGGAGACATAGAAGGCTTTTGAGGGAGGGTGTCTTAGGGTCCCTTTTTTTTTTTTTTGGCCATACCGCAACATGCGGGATCTTAGTTCCCCGACCAGGGATCAACCCCGTGGCCCCTGCAGTCCTGCAGTGGAAGCACAGAGTCCTAAGCACTGGATCGCCAGGGAATTCCCAATGATGTCTTAGGAAGGCTGACATGAAAGTGTTAAGGAGACTGGGCGCCTTGGGAAGGAAGCAGAAGAGGATGTTTCTGTGGTCCAGGCTTGAGGTGACTGTAGACACAGTGGAGAGGGCATGGGTTCCAGAACTGCCAGCGTGTCGAGCTTGATGTAATGTGGCAGGCTGAAAGAGAAGGACTAGCCCAAGATGGGAGTAACTGGAGAGTTAAGGTGTGTATGTGTGAGCGTGGGTGACGGTAGGGAAAAATGGCTAATTCTTTTTCTATGAGGATGAATTTGAGGACATCAAGTAGAAATGCTCTGTGAATACATCAGGATACAGCATGAGACATTAGAAGAGAGTCAGAGCTCAAGACGCAGCAAAGGAGGGAATCAGTCACATGGACATGATCTCTGAAGCCGTGAGAGGGAGTCTGGGTGCCAGGTGAGCAGCTGAAGAGAGGCTGAGGCAGCCGGGGAGGGAGAGGAACTAGAAGGGGTGGCCCAGGGGAAGAGTGTATGTTGGTGCACCCCCTATCCCATCCCAGAGGCTCTCAAGTGGAGCACGTGGCACCCCTCTAGCAACCATGATTGGGTGGTGGAGGGGGGACATTTGTCCTAAATTCAGGCCAGTCAGGGAATTACAGCACTTTTGATGGACGTGATGGACAAAAAAGCTCTTTCCATCAGTACATGAACAAGGAAGCAGTTTCTGTGTCCCCAAGAGGAGCCAGCCTCAGGCTGAGGAAGACAGAGGCAGGAATGGAAACAAACTTAGCCCTGGGTGACATCCCTGAGCTGCTCCATCAGTCCTCGCCTGAACCATTGGTGAACAAATAACTGCCCTTTGTTCTGTGAGGTAGAGTTTTCTGTTTCCTGCAAATGGAATCTTCCTAACTCATACCGAGGAAGAAGGAAAACCTGAAGAAAGTCACTTTTTGGTAATTGAGGGAGGAGGAAACTTCAAAATGGAGGGAGAAGCGAATAATATCACATGCTGCGAGTGTCAGGTCAGAGATGTCTTACTGACCCAAAACTGTGTGACAGAAGAGGAGACAGTGGGTCACAGAGGTTCCTGTAGTCAGACCCACGCCCAGGACTCAGGATTCACAATTCATTGCCTCAAGAGGGAAAGGGGAGCTATGTCTTGGAGAGCTATTCCAGGGGGTCTTCCCCACCCATGGCTTTGGTGTAGTCCCCCCAGCTCCCACTCCTTTCCAGAAAGTTCTGGAGATTTAATCCCTGCCCTCATGCCAAACCTCTACTCATCTAACTTTGACCTCAGACAAGAAAATATCTCATATTTTTAAAACTCTCTTTAGACAAAGAAAGACCACATGGCTCCTAACTCAACCACGCCAACACTGGGACAGTTCTTCCTAGTGTCTAACTCAATTCCTTTCCTTTTAGAAGGACCTGTCAGCCCTCCCACTGACCAGGGCTTGTTGGTGGATCTGTAGGGCATCTGAAGGTGACACACAGGGCTCGGGGAGAGAGGAGGCAGGCAGGCAGGAGTGGCTGCAGGGGAAGGAGGGCACCCTGCCCCAAACACCCACCTGCGGCCGCTGTGGCAGGGCCAGGCTCTTCCTGAGCGGATTACTGTTGCGGTCTAAGTGACTGAAGCTGCCGAGAATGCTATTGTGACAAGGGGCTTACCGAAATGTAGACACCCAGCCCTAGCGTGTCCTGACACACAGACAGGAAAATAAGCAGACTAAGCTCCCAGCGCTAAGCTGCTCCATTGTCCTGCTTGTTGCTAAAACACCTTGCAGAGTTTTCTGCCCGTGCTCCTCCCCCTCCAGAACCGCACTCTGGGGCCAGAGGGCTTTCTCCACCTGAAGGTGGGAGAGGCGGCCCTTCGGGAGGGTGAGAGCCGAAGTGCACAGCTGAAAGCTTTTGTCCCTCAGCCTAAATAGTGTGGAGGAGCCCCATGCAAGTGAGTCAGCGGCCCAAGGTCTCACGGCAGGTCTGTAGCAGGGTCAGGATTAGCACTAGGTCTCCTGACCCCCAGTGAGTGCTCACTCCTGTGCACCTTGGGGTCCTTCCACCCCAAGCATTGCTCCTCACACTCAGTTCTCCTCCATCTCCCACCGCAGACCTAGGGGCTGCTCTCTGGGAACCCTGATGGGTGACTGGCAGCTCCCAGGTGTAGACTGGCACAGGGTCTTTCTCAATTTGGTGCTGGTGCACTTATAGGGGTGGAGTCGCAGGCCACGGTCATGTCACATGGAGGCAGGTAACGTTCGCAGCTGCCAGGGGAAACCAGAGTGGAAAAGTCCCATCCCAGTCTCTGAGGGCCCCCGGAAATGGGGGAGTGTCTGTGCCGCAGGGAGGGGGCCCTGGGAACCCAGAGTAAGCACTGGGGCTTTCCAGCCAGCCGGTGGCTCTGGGTGGCTGAGGAAGACGGCGCTGGGCCGTGAGCGGCCGGGCAAGAGGGCAGGGTGGATGGGAGAGGTGGCGCCTGAGAGGCAGGCAGAGGGCTGCCTACGTAACTGCTGCGCGTCTCCACCTGGGTGTCCCACGGTCACCTCAAAGGTAACTTGTCCCAGCCACTCATCACCCTGACAACCTGCCTCCTGGGCTCTGTATCCTGGCCAGTGAAGCACCACCCCAGGCATCTAGGCAGAAATCAGGAGGTCCGCCTTCACGCCTCCCTCTTCCTAATTCTCCACTTCCTGCCAGTCAGCACGTTTTTGCCAAGTCTACCTTCTCAGTTTTTCTCAAAAGCACCCCCTGCTCTCCAACCAGCCCCCTCTGCTCTCTTCTCACCTGATCAAAGTAACAGTCTCCTAACAGCTCTCTCTGCCTTGTCCCTAAAATCCATCCTCCATGGGGCCTCCATGCCTGTCCCCCTAAAGGGCCAGGCTGAGCAGTTTTTCCATTTAAATCTCCAGGGTCTCCCCATCCCCTGAGGGATCATCTTGGGCTCTTCAGCATGACTAAAAGGATGGAGGTGGTTTGACTCCATCTTGCCAAAGCAGTGCAGAAACACAGCTGCTAGAGTCTGACTTCCTGGGTTCAAATCCTGCCTGCTACTTTCTAGCTGTGTGACCAAGGGCAAGTTACTAAACTTCTCTGTGCCACCATTTCCTTATCTATGAAATCAGAATGTGAAGAGTTACCCGCCTCATAGACTTGTGAGGA
Source organism: Physeter macrocephalus (assembly GCF_002837175.3). Classification (NCBI taxonomy): domain Eukaryota; kingdom Metazoa; phylum Chordata; class Mammalia; order Artiodactyla; family Physeteridae; genus Physeter; species Physeter macrocephalus. The sequence continues at coordinate 39,536,002 of NC_041217.1, forward strand.
TGAAGTGCGTTTCTCTGTGCAAAGCAGTTAGAGCTGGGATTGTTACCACCTCCTCCTCTGCCTTTTCCTCTCTGCCCTTCCCTGCCTCACACATTTGCTTCGGCAGCTGGGCTCTTGTAGAATTAGTCATGAGAATTCTGCCGGCAAATCTTGCTATTTCTCATCTTTGAGGTCTGGGCACTTCAAACAGGTAACTTCCTCTTCCCCACCTCAGTGCGCCCACCGTGCTCATTGCTTGTCTCGCTGGCTCATTTGCCTGATATCCTGTCTGTCTCCCCAGCTGCACTGAGAGCGCCTTGAGGGCAGGCCTGGGTCCCTGGTGCCTAGAACTCTGCATGGCACCCAGCATGCCCCCAAGGAACGTGTGCTGACTGACTGAATGAATGAATGAAACGTTCGCCCCTAGAGTGCTGGGTTTGGGTATTAATCGCAGTGAAGGGTGCTCAGGTAGGGGGATATTGTGACGTCACCATGGTCCCAGAGATACACCTCAATATCTGTGTCCCTCCCCCAGGCATGTCTACTACACGGTAATGGGCATCAAAAACACAACGATGGTCCAAGCCCGGGGAAGGGCCTAGAACCTTCTGGGGTCTACAGATGTGCTGCTGGAGGGGACCAGCAGGGGGAAGAGGCAAAGGAAAAGGATAACAGGACATGAGGTGGCGAGAAGTCTGCTGTCCCCCAACTTTCCTTGGGTCTTCAGGGATTCTTGTGACCCTGGGGACCTGCCCCTAGTGTGACCCAACAAAGTTCCCTTTCCTGGAGTCAGATCAAGGAGATGGTCCCATAGCTCTGCCATGCCACTGCCCTGAACCCCATAAAATGGGGATAATAATACCTACGCCACCTTCCCCCTATCGAATGGCTCATCCACTCACCTATTATTCAGCCAGCCAGCCAGCTAGCCAGCCATTCAATAACTTTAATAAATATTTTCCACGCCAGGCATGGCACTGGTTGTGGGGGACACAACCTTGCTTAAGACCCGCGCAGTTCCTGCTCCCTGGGAACTTGGAGAGTTATGAAACAGACGATGAAACCACGAAGTTGAAGTGCGGTGAGTTATGACTGAGAAATAGAGTATAACAGGAAGGAATGAAATAAATGGGGGCAGGCCTCGTTAGGGCCCCCCGGACTGCTCTGCTCACGCGGTGGTAACCAGTGCCAGAGACATGGGGTCTTGTGGTCTCCTGTGGTCACAGGCTTCTGGCACGACCTACTGCCTCCCTGCCCTCCCGTGCCAAGGACTGACATTGCTGCCCTTCAGTGCATGAAAGAGCTTTGACCCTTTAGGACGTAATATTGTGAAGCTCAAAGTCTCCTTCCAGTCCCTTGTGTTTAGACCCAAGTTTAAGGTAGTTTAAGGTGGCTGGAAGAGAAGGTAGACCATCCACAATCCTTCACTACCCCTCCGGGCAGCTGGGATGCCCCGGCCCCTGTGCTTCTCCCTTCTGGACTCGTCCAGAAGCAATCTAGCATTGTTCAAAAGCTCCACTCTGGAGCTGGATTGCCTGGGTTTGAATCCCTCCTCACCCCCTTTACTACTAGCTGGGTGACCTTGGATAAGTTACCTAACCTCTCTGAGCCTCAGCTTTTGTATTTGTAATATCCACACACATAAGATTACATGACAATATATGTAAAGTGCTTAAAACTGTAATCACAGAAAAACAGACAAACAGTGATTGCACCTGATAAGCTCTCCTTGTTTTATGAGCATTATCTTTGCTTTTACCATGATGTACTGTGTGCTATTTGTCTGCCTCTCCCGAAGCCTCTGAGGGCAGGGAGCCTCTGACTTCCTCATTCATCCTGGTATCCCCAGGACCTGGCACAGCGCCTGGCTCAGAGCAGACAGGCCAAAAATATTTGTAGAGTGACGACTGACTAAAAGGTCAGTAGGAGTGCTGGGACGGGCTGGGTAGAGAGACTAAGCTGCCGGGAAGGGGCAGGCTCTCTGTCTGGGGAGGGGCCTGAGGGGAGTTGCCGGAGTCGCAGGAGGTAACGTCAGGGGACGCCTGGTCCGGGTGCTATGCTTCTTCTTTTCCTGCTCGCAGCTCCCAAGGGCGCTGTGACCATCTGCTGGGGGCAGGAAGGGCAGGTGCCCAGGGAGGTAGAGTGTGGAGCCAGCCTAGAGGATTTACGCTCCTGCCACCGAGCTCCTGGACCAAGGACGGTTAGAGGGAGTCCACGTGGCCCTGCAGAATGGATGGGGCACCCCTGAAGTGGCCAAGCGTGTGAGGAAAGAGGGGGTGGTCCTGGTGACCACCAAGATGGAAGGGAGAGCTGTCCCGTGTCGGACAGGAATGGTCAGCAGGTGCCCAGCCCCATGCCCTGAGCACACTGTAGGGAAACTGGGGCCTGCTCCGTGCCTCCCAGGGCTCAGTGCAGGGCCAGGGCTCACACTCCGGTCACTGGTGTGCTCCAACCCATTGCACAGCCTTGCAGAACGCACACGGGCCTCTTGGACCTTAACCCTTGAAGCTCAGCAGAGCCCTGGACAGGTGGGGCAGGGGACCCTGACAGCCTCACTCAGCTGAAAGGGATGATGAGTCACAGATAATCGGAAGCACGTTCTAATGTTCTAATGGAGATTACGTTCTTAATCGATTAAGAACTAGTTTTATTGCTAGTGGACAAGGAAAGGCCTGAAGTGTTGGGTTATGGGTGGAGGGGGGTGTCTCTCTGCTCTCTAAACCTGCTCAAAGTTGGGCTCCTTTTTCTCCTCTTAGTCCTCGACCCCTATAGATGGGAGCAGCCAAACAATGAACAGCGGGGAATGGTGGCCAAGCCCCTGTTTGGCTGGGAACATCCTGCAGAAGGAACAGTGACCTGCTGCAAACACCCCAGTGGGCAAGGACTCCAATAGGAGGCGATTCATGGGTCAGAGGGAGACAAGAAGGGGGCTTGGAGGGCACTGGCTGACTTTAAGGTATCAGGAAGTGGTCTCCTGCTGCTCAGAGATTTCCTTCACCACCATCCATGGTTCTGTTGGCAACTCCTACACTACGGTGACTACTCCTGCATCACCACACACGTGCACGTACACACAGATGCACACATAAACACCCCCCACACTGTAATGCAAACACGCACACTCTCACACACACACACTTACACAGTCACATATGCACATACACGCGCACACCTCCACTCACATACACAAACGCATGTACACACACCCCTTTCCCACCCTCACCGTCTCATTGACACGCAGACACACACCACTCTGCCCCCTTCACATGCTGAGACAATTCCAGACATGCCTTTGAGATTGGAGCTTGTTTCCAGTGGGGAATGAAGTGATAGCCGAGGACAAGCTTGAGGGAATGGTGGCTGTAGTTCTGTTTGAAGTTTGTGTGACTATCATCCAGCCTGTGTTTGCAATTGTTTTCCATTCATTTAATCATTCAATATGTATTTCCACATTGACTGAATGCCTACTATGTACTAGGCACAATTCTAGGTTCTGGGGATCTCAGTTGGTTGTCCCAAGAGGTAGATATTGAGACAAGGGCTTTAAAAAATAAAAATGCTTTACTGAGGTATCATTAACATACCATACAATTCATCCATTTAAAGGGAATAATTTGGTGATTTTTAGTGTATTCACAGAGCTGTGCAACTATCACCACAATCAATTTTTGAACACTTTCATCACCCCATAAAGAAACACTGTACCCATCAGCAATCATTCCCCATTTTCCTCTTTCCCTGCTCCATGGCAGCCATGAATCTACTTTTTGTCTGTAGATTTACCTATTCTGAATATTTCATATAAACGGAATCATACAGTATGTGGTCTTTTGAGACTGGCTTTTTAAAAAAAAATTTATTTATTTTCCTTTTTTTTTTCTTTTGGCTGCGTTTTGTCTTGCTGAAGCACACAGGACCTTTGTTGAGGCAGGTGGGATCTTTTCATTACAGCACGTGGTCCACTCGGGCTTCTCTCTAGCTGTGGCATGCAGGTTTTCTCTCTCTCTAGTTATGGCGCATGGGCTTAGTTATCCCGTGGCATGTGGGATCATAGTTCCCCGACCAGGGATTGAACCCGCGTCCCCTGCATTGGAAGGCGGATTTTTTACCGCTGAACCACCAGGGAAGTCCCGAGACTGGCTTCTTCCACTTAGCGTAATGTTTTCAAGGTTCATCCATGTTGTAGCATATGTCAGCATTTCATTCCTTTTTATGGCTGAATACCATTCTTTTGTATGGATAGACCACATTTTCCTTGTCCATTCGTCAGTTGATGGTCATTTAAGTTGTTTCCACTTTTTGGCTATTACCTATTATGCTGCTATGAACATTTGTGTACAAGTTTTTGTGTGGACATATGTTTTCAGTTCTTTTAGGTATCTACCTAGGAGTGGAATTTCTGGGTCATATGGTAGCTCCATGTTCAACATTTTGAGAAACCGCTAAACTGTTTTCTAAAGCAGCTGTACCATTTTACATCCCCAACATCAATGCATGAGCATTCCAACCTGAGATAAGATTTTATTTGGAAAGTGGTCCCAGGAAACACCAGTAGGAAAAAAGGGAAGGGAGAAAAAAGAAAGGAAGGCAGCCAATAAAGGATCATTATCAAGCGAATTACCACTGAGAGTAATTGAAGCTTAAGGCCATTTCAAGTAAGTCTGGGAGTCAGTACAGAACTAGCACTTTAGAGTCACATCCCACCTGAGGAGCAAGGGGGAAGGGGTATGTATACACCACTTCCCAGCAGCCTTGGTTGAGTGTGTGTGTGTGTGTGTGAATTTCCTGTCAATTCCCCTTTGCTTGATGCAGAAGCAAACAAAGCAAGTGCAGCAGGAGAAAGCAAAGAAATGCAGATGCTGGCAGCTGAAGTCAAGCCTGTTGGCCAATGACAGTGGTAGAGGGAAGAAAGGGCATCGACAGCACCTGCTCCCTGGGGTGAACCAAAGCTCCAGCCCTCACAGAGCTTACCCTTCAATGAGAGAGATATTAACCAATATATGTAGTACACAGGTAGCGCCATAAGGGGAATAAAGCAGGGTAAGGTGATGGAGGGGGATGAAGATAGTTGTGTCAGCTCAGGTGGTCAGGACAGGCATCTCAGAGGAGAAGAGATTTCAGCTGACGCCTGAATGAAGCAAGGGACAGGCTATCTGAAGGCCAGTTAAATGTCTGATGGAAAGAGCACGGAATCTGGACTGTGGGATCAGCAAGTGCTCAGCCCCTGAGCGGGGAATAACCTTGGCGTGCTGGAGGAGCAACAAGAGATTCAGAGTGAATGAGGCAGACAGAGAGCAGTGAGATAAAACAGAAATACAGCCGGGGACCAAGCTGGGAAACAATTTTGGATTTTGTCCTAAGGGTAAACGGAGGCCGCTGAATGGGTGAGAGCAGGAGAATTCTGACCTAATTTACACTTGTTTCTTTCTGTCAAAGCCATTGGGTTCCAGAGGTATTGAAACTGCGTAACCCAACATTTAGTGAGCCTGTTAGGCTCCCAGAGGTGCTAACACCTACTGCTGGGCATCCAAACCCAGGCCCCAAACATTCATTCATTCCCTTATTAGTTCCTGGCATTGGTCTAGGCGCTGAGTGTGCAGCAGTGAACATCTGACCTAAGCTCTGCCCTCACGAAGCATACATTCTAATAGGAGGAGACAAGTAAAAAACATAAATATGTACTATAAGTTATAAATGTATAACATTAGGAAATGATCAAGGTTTTAGACTACAGGGAAAAGTGGACACAAGGAATACAGAGTGCTGGGGGGCTTAGATATTTCAAGTAGAAAGGTCAGTATGACTTCTGAAGGGGCTGATAACACTGAGACAGCACTCTCAGCCTGGCTCCCGGAAGCCCCCTCCCCGCCTCCAGAGAATGTATCCAGGGACCTCGCAGCTGGAGGGAGGGCACAGCTGGATCTCCGAGGAGGCAGCGAGACCCCAGGGTGGAAGACTGGGGTGTGCGCTCCTCAGCTGGTCCAGACACACAGCCTGGGAGGGGGAGGAGGAGCCAGAGTAGGGGCAGGGGAGGAGGGGGCTGAGTCTGCCGGAGCCACAGGGGGATATTGATGAGCTTTCTGGCAAGAAGTGACGGAGCTGGTGGGGATGGTGTAATGAAGACAGATGATCCCAGGCCAGCTCAGCTCATCTTCCTGCTGGAGGAGGGAGAGTTACAACCACGTGGGGGGACGGGGGTGGGAGGGCTTGCCAAGTGCCCTGGGGAGAGCGGGGGAGGCCCTCTGCTCTGGCGCTGTGTCTAGCCCGTAGCACCCCATCCTCTCTCTTTCTCTGCCACGCCCCTGCCCCCGCCCTCCTCTCACCTTTGTCCTTCCTCCTCTCCTTCCTGCCCCCTCCTTACTCTTGGGACAAGTCCCTTTCCCCTTTCTCCACTTTTCCTTCCTCTCTCTTCCCCTTTTCTTCCTTTGCCCATCTCTCTGCAGCTCTCCCTTCTCCCTTCTCTCTTTCTCTGCCCCCTCCATCCCCAGCCTCTCTGACTGTGGCCTCCAGAACAGCGTGCAGTTCTCTCTCTGGGGTTTCCTGTCCCCTGGCAACTCTCTAAATAGAAGCCACCCCCTCTCCCCATTCTATCACAATTTACTGAGTGCCCACTATGTGCTAGGCACTGGCCATGCCAGCCTATGGACTGTGGCTACAGCAGTTCCAGGGAAGAAAGGGAACGGATTTTTTTTTTTTTTTTTTTGCCTGATTGTACCTCTTTCTTCCTCCCTCCCTCCCTCCCTCTCTCTCTCTCTTTCTTTCTTAGTGTGGTAAAATACACATAACATAAAAATTTCTCATTAGAGACCTTTAGTACATTCACAAGATTGAGCGCCATCACCACTAGTTATGGAACATTTCATTACCCCAGAAGGAAACCCCCAGACTCATTAACAGTCTCTCTGCCCTCCTCCCAGCCCCTGGCAACGATTAATCTGCTTTCTGTGTCTATAGATTTGCTATTCTGGACATTTCATATGAATAAAATCATACAATATGTGCCTTTTTGTATCTGACTTCTTTCACTTAGCATATTTTCAAGGTTCATCCATGTTGAGCATGTAACAGTACATCATTCTTTTTTCTGGCTAAATAATATTCCACCATACGGTTATACCACATTTTCTTTGTGTCTATCAGCTGATAGACACGGGTTGTTTAGGCACTGAATTTTGAAACAGAAGCCCTTGCACTGAGTCCCACACCACTCCTACCAGTGTGGCCTTAAGCAGCCATGGAATGTCTTTGAGCCTTGACAATTTCACCTGTAAAATGGAACTGTAAATATTTAAATCTCTCATGCCCTTTCAGAGGATAAGAAAAACGGGCTGGTCCTTTAGCTTGAAAAATTGGAAACTGCCTCTCATTTTTTAAAAAAAAATAAATTTATTTATTTATTTATTTTTGACTGTGTGGGGTCTTCGTTGCGGTGCGCGGGCTTCTCGTTGTTGTGGCTTCTCTTGTTGCGGAGCGTGGGCTCTAGGCGCGCAGGCTTCAGTAGTTGTGGCACGTGGGCTCAGTAGTTGTGGCTTGTGGGCTCTAGAGGTCAGGCTCAGTAGTTGTGGCACACTGGCTTAGTTGCTCCGCGGCATGTGGGATTTTCCCGGGCCAGGGCTCAAACCCGTGTCCCCTGCATTGGCAGGCAGATTCTTAACCACGGTGCCACCAGGGAAGCACCGCCTCTCATTTCTCTCTTCCTGTACCCACTACCCATTTGCTATTGAATTTGGGATACATGGTCAATAAAAAAATCTATATGCCAAGGCTGGATGGACTGATGTATACTGTTGTGTCCTCTGTCATTCATTCCATTTCACTGGTCTTAACGTGCATTATTTTTCAGATTTTAGTATCTTTGAGATCAACACGCATCATACAACCAGTAGTTGTGTAGTAATTGGCAGTGCTATTTATTTTCTTAGTGGTTTGTAAAATAATTGTGTTCATTACAATCAGTGGTCCAAGGTTTGTATAGTATGCTAGGCAGAGGTTGGTGAATATCACTATGAACAATAAGAGAAGTAAAAACAGACTCCTTAATGACTTATTTTTGATGGTGGGGTCATGTGAGTTAACCCATGTCCTGGTTTGTGAACTCCCAGCTAAAAAAGTTAATTGAGATGGAAATACTGATTTACTTCAACAGACATAACTTCAACATCATTGTAAAAACCATGTGGGCACACATTGCTGACACAAATGGCTCTAAAATGCTTGGCCACAGTGATAGGGTGGGGGAGTGGATGAGAAGATATATGTGAATCAGCTGCATGTATACATAGCTGATTCACATATATCCATAACTGATTCACTTTGTCATACAGCAGAAACTAACACAACATTGTAAAGCAATTATACTCCAAAAAAGATGTTAAAAATAAAAAGATAACAGTGGGACGTTTCACAAAATAACTTGCTGTTATTTTTCAAAAGTGTCAAGATCATGAAAAACAAGAAAAGATTGAGGAAATGTCACAGATGGAGGAGACTAAGGAGATATGGTTACTAAATGCAATGTGGGATGCTAGATTGAATCCCAAGACAGGAAGACATTTGTGGGAAAACTAGTAAAATTCTCCATAAGTCTATAGTTTTTTAGTTATTGCACCAATGTTAAATTCTGGGTTTTGATAATTATACTGTAGTGATATAATTTGTTAGCAGTAGGGGAAGCTGAGTGAAGATTATGCAGGAACTCTCTGTACTATTTTTACAACTTTTCTGTAATCCATGATTATTTCAAAATGAAAAGTTTTAAAAAAAAAAAAAGAAGATATATGTGAATGGGGCTCGTGAACTGAGATGGTTGATGGAAGTGTCAGGTGGGGTTATCAGTCTCTCGTTCTCCCAAAGAACTGCCTGCCCCGCCCCCTCCAACCCTCTCCAACAAAGGAGAAGCCACATACAGATACTGAATATGTTTGCTTTCATTAAAACAGGCCAGATAGGGAATTCCCTGGCAGTCCAGCGGTTAAGACTCTGCGCTTCCAAGGCAGGGGGCGCGGGTTCCATCCCTGGTCAGGGCGAACTAAACTCCCACATGCCCCGAGGTGTGGCCTAAAAAAAAACAAAAGACCTGAAGAAAACAGGCTGGATATTGTAATTATGTCCCAAGGAGGAGAGGGCCCCATCTGAAGGGAGGAGGGGGAGCCGATGGAAGTCAGTCTAGATATACGGAATTCATGAGTGTGGCTAGCTGAGCACCTCCACGGTGGAACACATCTTAGCTGCTTGGGGAAGGAAACTGTACCTGGTTCTCCTTGCCCCACTCAAACCTTGCCTCCTCTAAACTCTCACAGCAGCTGCCATCATTCAGGACCTTAGCACTGATTGCTTCTGTGGCTGTCTTCTTTATCCAACTGGACTGTGAAGCATTTGGGGATGGTGCCTTTTGTAGCTGCTATGGTTTCCCCATGGGTCCAGGTATGTAGTAGAAATACAGAGAGGAGTCATGAATCAGAGCAGTGATTCTCAAAGTATCCACCCAGACCACCTGCATGGACTACCTCCTGCTAGAGCTGGTTACAAATGACCTTCCCAGTTAGCCACCCAAGAGATTGTATTTCAATAGAGGAGGCAGGTGGGGGCCATGCATCTGCATTTTAACAATATTTTCAAATAATCCTATGCTCTGTAAAGTTAGAAAACCATCCAGACTAAGGATGAAACTAGGTGATCCCATAGGTGTTTCCAATGTGACAGCCTGTGACATACATCTCCATCTCCTAAGCATTCAGTCTCTATCTTCCTAGTCATTATGAGCCTACTGTGTGCCTCACTCTTGCCAATGTAGGAGACTGAAGCTCAGCCAGGGCTCAGGGGACTAGCCAAACAGTAGACTAGCAACACTGTCCTTGCTCCCAGCAAGAAAGTGGGGAGGGCGGGCTTGAGGGTGAGATGGGGCAGTAGGCTGGGGACAGTGAGAGACCAGGGTGGGAAGGGCTGAGTGGGCAAACAGGAGGTGCGTGCACTCAGACCCTGGAAGTAACTGGCTGCTTGCTGGTCCCTGCCCACCCAAACAGCCTGCCTGGAAAGAAGGAACACTGCTACTTAGACACCTCTCTGCTTTAGTCACCACGAGGGCTCACCAGGCCGCAAAGAAGAATGGGCTGTTGAGGTTTAACAGGACTAATGTCAGAGGATGAGAAACAAGACCCCAGGCCTTTGGATAGCCTCATCTACTCCACAAAGCTAGTGTCTCTGAACACACTGATGACATGGAGACCCCTGTCCCTGACCCTCCAGCCTGTCTCTGATGGCTCCCCTTGTCTGAGATGAGCATGCCCAGTGTTTAATAACAGCTCCTGCAGCTAACATTTATTGTGTCAGGCCCTGAGCTAAGCACTTTACATGTATTACCTCACTTATTCTTTATGCCACTCCTACTGTTAAACCCCTTTACAGATAAGAAAACTGGGACTGGGCTTCCCTGGTGGCGCAGTGGTTAAGAATCCACCTGCCAGTGCAGGGGACACGGGTTCAAGCCCTGGTCCAGGAAGATCCCACATGCCGCGGAGCAACTAAGCCCATGTGCCATAACTACTGAGGCCTGCGCACCTAGAGCCCGTGCTCCACAACAAGAGAAGCCACCGCAATGAGAAGCCCACGCGCCGCAACAAAGAGTAGGCCCCACTCGTCGCAACTAGAGAAAGCCCAGGCGCGGCAACGAAGACCTAACGCAGCCAAAAATAAATATAAATAAAATAAATAAATTTAAAAAAACAAAAGAAAACTGGGACTGTCATATATTGCATAACTTGCACAAGGTCACTTAGTTCTTTCAACTGGTGGGTGTTTTACCACTTCCTCAGGCATCCATCTTGGTCCCAGGTGTTCTTTTCTGTATCCTCCACAGCCCATCCCCGCCCTTCTTACAGCAAGGGGTCTGGGACTCAACCCAGCACGGGGGCTCCCGGGGGCTCTCACCTCTCTGGTTCAAGACACTGTCCTTCTATTGATGCAGCCCTATGGTGGGCTTTTCTGGAAGCCTTGCCACACTGGTGACTCAATTTGAGATCACTGTCAGGTGAAACCCCTAACTTGATGTTTTTTGGTCCTAACGTCCCCATCCTATTCTTATAGAATAGGGATGCTGTGCCCAGGGACAGAAGTTTGCATTCATCCCTATTGAATATTTTCAGCTGTATCATTTGTGGTTCTATCTGCCATATCCCTCATAGACAGACAGACAGACAGACACACGCTCACACTCCTGTCCTCTAGAAGACAAGCACACATTTTGGACAGTCCACTCCTTGGAGGCCATCTGTTTTCCATTCCTCTTTTGCAGAGTGGAGAAGCAGGGGTTATAACATGCTTCTTCCAGTGTTCTCCTGGTCACACCACATACTCGGGCAAGACAGCTCCATGCCCAAGAGGGGAGGCTCTGGGTCAGACTGGCTGGGCTAGAATCCCAGCCCGAGCACTTGGCAATGTGACCCCGGAAAATTAATTTAGCCTCTGTGCCTCAGGGTTCTTCCCTGTAAAGTGGGGATAACTGTATCTAAATTCCTTGTTATCTGGGGGATTAAAAGTGATAGTAATCGGTTAACAATGTCTCCTCTTCTTCCTTGCCTCCTTCTGGCCTCTCTGGGTCCCCCAATCCTCCTTTCCTGCCCTGACCTCTCCTACATCTGCTTGATCACACTTGACCTTGGTTACAAAGTGGAACCCAGCATTTCTGTGATGAAAGTGCCTTAGATGCAGTCTAATGCAGCCTCTTTGTTGTGCAGATGAGAAAACCACAGTTCCCCCTGCCATCCCTCTGTTGCTTCATTTTGTTCCAAAGGGGTTGTATTTCCAGCACTCCAGTTACCGCCTTTTCTCTCTCCAGCTCACCTAGCAATCAGATAGGGCTGCTTTTTCCCCAGTGCAATCAGTGAGCTCCCAGCCTCCAGCTTGCTGGATTTATGGCTCTCCGCCATCTTGTGGGGTCCTCAGGGGTCTGTGCGGCTCAGGAGTTATGGGCTCACAGAGACCGGGCTTTCCGTGCACTTTGCCCAACCTGTCAGTCACCTCCGGGGGTCGGTTGCTTGGAATAAAGAAAATAAAATACCAGGGCCAATATGCTGACTCCATTTTTATGCTCCTCATCCAAATCCAAAATTTTCCCCATGGGACAGGCTGGAAAACATTCAGAGGAAAAAGGATGAGACCATTCTAGGACCAGCCAGGGAAGGAGGACTACAGGAAGGGTGCAGCATGTCCAAGCAGCTTGGTGTTCCTTCTCAGAAGGGTCTGTGCCTGTGTAAGCATGACACCACAGTCACAGAGGGAGGCTGGGGTGGGACTCTACCTTCTTGAAATCTCCGTTAATCTTTCCAAACCAAAGTTAACAGCAACGAGCTTCGACTCAATTCCTAAACCCCCTCCCTCCAACCAAACTATCCCCTTCAGCCCCATCGAACGCCTCTGCCAGAGGGGAGCGGGGGCCGCCTACGTGGCGTATTTGAGGCAGTTTTGTAATAGTGTGTGTAGCTGGCTTCTTTTCAAGTGAGGAAAAAAAAATACAACAATAATTTCTTAAGACGAAGGACATTCTAACACTAAAGGAGAGAAGAAGAGAGAGGACAACAGGTCAGACTGAAGGACAATCCTTTAGATTGAATTAATTTGGCTTTATTAAAAAGTCACAAGTTTGTCTTTATGTTTACTTCTTGCAGCAGAGCAAGAAGCCCTGGGCCCAGATTTGGAGATCTGGGATTTCACTTGGGGTCTGCCACTTAGCAGGGTGTGACTGTGGGTAAATTAAACAGCACGCTTGAACATCTGTAGACTTGCCTTCAGTTTCTCCATCCGTCAAACAGGAACGATAACACTTACCTCATAGGGTGTCGGGGAGAGGGGCGGGGAAGGAAATGAAACATTTAATGAGCTTTTATGAATAGACAGGCATGTGACATAGGATGTCATTTAGTTCTCAGGATAAGCTAATGAGGCTGGTGTCATTATGACCATTTTACGGATGAGGAAAGTGAGACTCATGGGTTACGTGTTCTGTCCCCAGTTCTCACAGACCCAGGGCTGGCACCCACGTCCTGCCTAAACACGAAGCCACACTCTTTCCAGAAGGGTAGACAGGAAAGGGAAGGTAAAGGCAGGAGTTCCTGGTCTAGGCCTCAATTTTCTCTGTGAAATAGAAAACAAAGTCAGCCACTGCAATGATGAGGCAGTGAAGTCTCAGGAGTGGTGTAGGTTTGTAGAAGCTTCTTTGGCTGGAGAGAGGGTGCATACCCATCCTTATAGATTGTGTTGCTAAGAGGTTGGTCAAGAGCTGGTTGTCTCTGTGATATGCTTTTCGGAGGGATGGTCACTGTCCAATACATGGAAAAGGAACAGATTTTGTTTTTCGTTCATCACTGAATACCTAGACCCTAGTACAGTGCCTGGCATACAGTAGTACATTTATTTGTTTAATAACCATGGAGCACCTACTCTGCACTGGCTCTGCTGTAGGTGCTGGGGATTCAGCAGTGACAAAGGCAGATTAGACCCCTGCCCTTATGACATTTGCAGCCCAACAGGAGAATCAGAGAGTAAACACAGAAACCAGCAAATAAAATAATCTCAGATGGGAATAAAGTTCTGAATTTAAAAAGGCAGAGTAAAGGGAGAGAGAGTGTCTGTTGCAGTGGGGATTTTTCTCAGGAGGTGACATTTGTGATGTGACTGGAATGAGAGAAAAAGCTCTTCGTGCCAAGATGGGGGAAAGGTGTTCCAGGCAAAAGGAACGGCAAGCCCTGAGGCAGGAACAAGCTCAGAATGTTTGAGGGAGGCAGAAGGCTTGTGCGGTAGAGAGGAGGCAGTGTGGCGGAGAGTTGTAGGAAATAGAGAAGAGGGGTCAGATCATATAAAACCTCATAAGCCAAGTTAAGAAGCTTGGATTTTATTATAATTCCAGTAAGAAGTCTTTGGAAGGTTTTAAGAAATGGGAGGGATGTGATCTGATTTATGCTTTAAAATAATCACTCTGGTGTTGAGACGGAAAGTAGCCCAAGGTGGGAAGGAGGAGTGGAAGGAGGCAGGAGGCTGGTGCAGGGGTCCAGGGGAAAGGGTCATCACTAGACTCGAGTGGCAGGAGGGGGAGACAGGCAGAGAGGGTTGGGTTTGGGCAATGGGTCTTGCTGACGGATTAGATATACAGTGTGAGGAAAAGAGAGGAATCAAGGATGTTCTTTAGGTGTTTGGACAGAGCTCATGGCACTGTTAACTGATATGGGAAAAACAGAGGAGGAACAGTTCGGAGGCAAGAGGTATAGAAATCAAGAATTCCAGGGCTTCCCTGGTGGCGCAGTGGTTGAGAGTCCGCCTGCCGATGCAGGGCACACGGGTTCGTGCCCCGGTCTGGGAGGATCCCACGTGCCGCGGAGCGGCTAGGCCCGTGAGCCATGGCCGCTGAGCCTGCACGTTCGGAGCCTGTGCCCCTCAATGGGAGAGGCCACAACAGTGAGAGGCCCGCGTACCACAAAAAAAAGAATTCCATTGTGGACCTGTTAAGTTTGAAATATCTGGTAAATATCTGTTATGGGTTGACTTGTGTTTCCCCCAAAAAATATATCGAAATCCTAATCCCCAATACCCATGATCTTATTTGGAAATAGGGTCTTTGTAGATATAAGTTAAGATGAAGTCATTAGGGTGGCCTTACTCCAATATAACTAGTGTCCTTATAAGAAGAGAAAATTTGGGGACAAACACGCTCAGAGGAAAACACCACGTGAAGACACAGATTCAGAGGGAACATGGCCATGTGAAGATGGAAGCAGAGATTTGGAGTGATGCTGTTACAAGCCAAGGAACATTTGGGGCTACCAGAAACCGGAAGTGGCAAGGAAGGATCCTCCCCTAGAGGATTCCAAGGGAGCATGGCCCTGCTGACACCTTGATTTTGGACTTCTAGACTTCAGAAATGTGAGAAAATAAACTTCTCTTATTTTAAGCCACCCAGTTTTTGATACTTCCTTCTAGCAGCCCTAGGAAACTTATACAGCATCTAAGTGGAAAGGTCAAGTGGGGATTTGGTTATGCAGACCTGGAGCTCAGGGTTTTTACAGCCATAGGACTAGATGAGTTGTCCTTGAGTGTGAATTAGAGAGAGTTGAGAGAAGCGAAGCTTTGGAGAGATGAGGGAGTGGCCAGTGGGGTGGAGGGGTGTGGAGGTGTTTCAAGGGAAGAGAGTGTTTCAAGGAGGAGAGTGTGGTCAATTGTGTCAAAGACTGATGATAAGTCAAGTCAGACTGGCTTTGTTTGGCCTTTAGATTTGGTAAGAGAGAGGTTGAAAAATGATAATAATAATAATAATAATAATAATAAAGAGGGAGGCTACTGCTGACCTTGACAAGAGAGATGTCAGCAGGTGGTGGAAACAGAAGCCAAGCTGGAGAGAACTGAGGAGAGGATGTAAGTAAAGAAGTCCAGAGTAATTACAGAGAACTGTTTTGAATTTTGCTATGAAATAAGAAAGAAATGGGGCCTTACTTGAAAAAAGGTGTAGGGGTCAAGGAAAGGTTTTTTTTTTTTAAAGCAGGCAATGTTAAGGCATATTTTTATGTTGGTGGGTATGATCTAAGGGAAGACAAATGGTTTAGAAGAGAGATGGGATAATTGCTAGGAGCAAAGTCATGGCAAGAGTGGATGGAGTCCAGTGCCATCATGGGGGAACTGGCCTTAGATAAGAACAGAGCCTCTTCATCTGTTATAGCTGCAGGGACGGCAGAGAACATGAGTAGAGATCATGCAGGTGGGTTGGCAGATTTGGTGGTGGGAAGATGAAGTACTTCTCATTTGTCTGCATTTCTTTGTATTTATTACATCAGTGAAGTATGGGGCAGAGTCATATGGAGGGATAGTCTTGGAGGTTAGAAGAGAGAGAGGAGAAAGAGGAGATATGAAACAGTCCCTTGAGAGGAAGGGAAGATGAACACACCTTGGAAATGTAGAAGGTTGCTGGGTAGAGTTGAGTGCTTTTTTGAGATTTAAAGTCCTAAGTTCCGAGTGAGACCAGTCAATAGGCATGGTTGTGCGATTTTCTTCAGTAATGTTCAACTGCTTGGGTACAGGTGAAGGGGAGGTGGCTAGCAGGATTTAACTAGGATTGGAGTTTTACCAGATAAATACAAGGGAGTTTCCAAATGGAGAGAGGCAAGGAAGATGAGGGTGTTTGTAAGAGACAGATCATAGTAATGAACCATGGAGATTAAGCTCAATAAGGAAGAAGTGGTCACATGTAGAGCATGGAATACAATAAAAACTTCTTTGGTGGATAAGGTCCCTATGAGGTCAAAGAATATTTGGAAGGAGGGTCCCACAGAAAGTGAATTGGAAGGGTAGGAGGCTTCAGTGACTGAGATGCCTGAAATGAGATTATTGGAGGTGCAGGTATTGGTGAGGGCAGCATTTAGGGTATGATCATGTAAGTCAGTGGAGAAGATAGCAAAAAGGTAGCAAGGGGTGGGGCCTAACCCCTTTCATATCAAAGATGCTGGAGTTTTTGCAGGAGGAAGGAGAAGTAGTTTGGAAGCACCTCCATAGACCCTGAGATATGTGGGGTGCAAGAGAAAAAAACACCCTTCACTGTTTTCTTTTCCCTTCATCCTTTCCTGTAGGTAGGGCTGTCGAGGACGCAGTATCTTCAGGGGACAGCCAGATGTCAGTAGAGCGAGACAGTGAAGGGAATGCTCGGGCAAGGGTTTCAGGATAGGGGGGCGTTGACTGGTGGCAGACTGAGTGCCAGAGGATACAGGGGAAAGGTTTAGGAGGGTGGAGAGAGGTGGGAGACAGGATTAAATTAGTAGCTATGCAGAGTGGTTTGGGGATTCTGGTCTATGGGATTATGGATGATATGGGAAGCTAGGACTTGTGATATGAGGCGTGATGGGGCATGTTCCGACATTGTCATTGAGGAAATATGGGCGGTCAGTTAAAGCTACATACAGTCCAGAGTATTTAGCTGGCAAGTATAAGAAGAAAAAGATGAATGAAATGAACTCTTGTATCCTTGAGATGTCCAGTGCTGTGCCAGGCACATGGCATATTCATTGATTAAACCTGCATATATTTGATGCTCTGGTGACTGTGATAGGAGCAAGTCATAATCCAGAGCACTGCATACAGTAGGTGCTCTGAATCCTGTGGGTGATGATAATCTCTAAGTACCTTTGATTGCTTAATATGGAAATAGTTTGCACTTTGTCCCTTCTGATGAAAGTCATTCCTGTGTTTAGACTGACCAGGGGCTGGAGTGTAGTTGTGTTCTGCCTTAATGAGCAAGGTGTGGACAGGAGGCAGAGGTGGGGATAGGATGGTGACCTGTTCCAAGTTGGAGATTCAGGACATCCCTGTCCCCTAGCCCCTGCCCCAGACTAAAACCCAGCACCGTCACTGCAGGTCCTTCTCTGGAAACGCAGCGCAGAAAAAAGAGTAGCCACATCCTTCCGTTAGAATGAAGATGGCCATACCAGCCCTGGGCTTTTGGCATTCCTTCCTTTTCCCTCTAGGTGCTTTTCCTCCAGAATAAATGATTTCTATTTTTTTACTCCTATTTTTCTGGCCTCTCTGATCTCATTTGCCTCCTCTTTGTTTCAATGAGTCTGGGGCCACTATCTCTGTCTTTTCTTCCCCAGAATATCCCACAAAATGCTTCCCTCCTGTCCCAACCCCTCCCCCAATACCACTAGATATGAGTCCAAAGCTTTTTCTAAGAGGCCTCTAAAGTTCCCACTGATGTTATGCCCCAGTGTCTGAGGTGACCTGGCCTGGTCTCTGTGTGGCTGAGAGAGTGTCTCTTTGTGTTGGTTGATGAATGGCTGCCCTGTCCTGTCCGGGACCTCAATACCTGGAAGGTAACAGGAGAAAGCCCACTCCCCTCCTTAGGCTCTGCACCTGCTGCTCTCAGCTTTCCTCGGGGGCCACAGGGTGCCCGGGCAGGTAGCTCGCTTGCTTGCTAAGCCTTAGAAGAGCAACACTAGGAAGCAGGTCCAGGAGTCCTTCCTGCCCTATCCTCTCTGGACAGAATGGGGCCTGCTGAGAGGCTGCCCAGACTCCATGGCCTTTCCCCCTCATCACCCCTGCTCCATCCCCATCCATCTCATGTTCCTTGCAGGGATTTGGTCTCTCAGGAGAACAATGAGCCTGCTGGGATGCTGTTTCCCTCTGTGACTGAGGGTTTGAACTACAGAATTTCTGGGCTGGAAAATATCTTACCCAGTTAGACATCTTCGCCTTTGCCTGTAGACAGAACAGCGTGCAAACCTTCAGGCCAGAGTGACTTTTTGAAAGTGACTCTGTGGTTTTCCTTGATAACACATCCTGGTGTTTCACACTGTAAAACTCAATTCAGCTCAACAAATGTGTATGGAGTGCCTATTTTATTGTTGTTGTTATGTTGCTTCATATATTATCTCATTAAGATATTTCATTAATCATTTTAGACAGGTAATACACACACAGGGTGCAATATCAGAACTACTGGAGGGTAAACCATGAAATGTGAGTTTCTCTACTTATTCCTGTGCCCCATTCACTCAGATCCACTTCCCAGAAGTGACTACTGTTACCAATGCCTTGTGTATTTTTCTATAGATATTCCACATATATCTAATTTCACTTAATCTTCGCACCAGCCTTCTCAGGTGGGTACTGCGAATCCTCTTTGGAAGATGAGGGCACTGTGGCTCGGAAAGGCTAAGTAAAGTGCACAGAGTGTGTTAGAAACAGTGGCAATTCCACTCAAGGTATGTGTGAGTCCAAAGCCCACACAGTTTCTGTTCTAACATGTTCCCAGTCTGCCGTTTCACCCTTCCCTTCCCTTCGCTTTCCTTCCACAGCCATTCTCTCAGCAGGGTTGGCTCGAGAGCCTGGGTGTGCAGGGCCCTGTCCTAGGTGCTGAAGGCTCCTGTAGAGGCAGGGGATCACTTTAGCCCCTACCCTCACCAGGCTCATGGAGGAGCTTGAGGAGGCCCACAAATAGCCTGAAGTGTAGTCGAAATTTCACAAAAGCTGCTTGGCCACGGAATTTGTATATGGCACTTAAGCAGGCCATTCTCCCTTTCTGACTCTCAGTTTCCCTATCTGTCTGATGGGGATAAGCTTAACCATCCAATAAACTTAACTCAAAGGGCTGTTGTGAGAATCTAGGGATAATAAATGCAGAAGTTCTTAGAAAGCATACAATCCCAGCATATGGGAAGGAGTTTAGGGGGCTCCTATGGCCAGTGTGGAATTGGGTTGACCAAAAATTTCATTCGGGTTTTTCATAAGATAGTGTGGAAAAACCCAAATGAACTTTTTAGCCAACCCAATACAAGCGGCTGGGATGTGATAAACGGAAGCAGAGTTATCATCATCTATGTTCTTTTTTTTTTTTTTTTTTTTGTGGTACGCAGGCCTCTCACCGCTGTGGCTTCTCCTGTTGTGGAGCACAGGCTCCGGACGCGCAGGCTCAGCGGTCATGGCTCACGGGCCCAGCCGCTCCGCGGCATGTGGGATCCTCCCAGACCGGGACACGAACCCGTGTGCCCTGCCTCGGCAGGCGGACTCTCAACCACTGCGCCACCAGGTAAGCCCCATCTATGTTCTTTATTTCAGGGTTGTCTTTAGCAGGCACAGAGTTAGTCCAGTTGCAGCAGACAGTGACTGGAAGTAAAATGGGGGTAGGGTGTGGGGTTGGCCTAGAATGAGAAACAACACACAAGTGAGCCTTTTCCAGAACATTAGCCTGTAGGGTCTGAGTCTTCAGACCCACCTCCCTCTCTGCACGGTGGACATTTACCTTCCTTCTTCAGGGCCCGTTACCAGCAGATCAAGGGCTTTTCTCCAAGTTTCTTCTGCCCAGAATTCTTCCGGTGCCCCTCCCAGCCCATCTTAACCTAGCTATCTCTTTTTCATCCTTAAGGCCTCCACTTAGATCTCATTTCCTCAGAGAAGCCTTTCTGGACTCCCCAGAGTAGATTAAGAGCCCCTGCTATTCACCATCTCCACCCTACCCCCAGTGTCTCCTGATTAACTCTTATCACACCAGTCAGTATCCATCTTGTCCACCAGCCTGTCAGCTCCAGGGAAGTGGGCAGCAAGCCCATCAGTTAGCCTGTGTATCCCCAATGCTCAGCATAGATCCTAGCACTTACGACATGCTAAAGTATTTGTTGAATAAATGTCTGAAGTTAGTCACTCCTACCTTTGGGTTCAAAACTTGCCTCTGTCTTGGTATAGCACCTCTCACACAGTTCTGGTTCTATTTTTTTTACATGACTGTCTCACCTGAATCTTTTCCCTTTATATTCCTGGTGCCTTGCCCACATTGTGGCACAGGGGTGGTCCTGAGCATTGCTTGCTTGCTGAAGGAATGAATGAGTGAATTCTTGGCAGGGAACTGCTTTGAACCAGAGGGCATTTCCTTTGCAGTGAGTTAATGAGCTGTCTTCCCAGGTTGGCCAACAGAAGGCCCAGGAAATGGGGAGCAGGATTAGGCAGGAGCTGATGGGGCTGGAGAGAGGAGAAAGCAAACAGCCTGAGTGCCATCTCCTCCATGTTATTGTTGCAGTGTGGAGGGCAGGAGATGGCCCCAAGGGAGGGGACTTAGTCATCGAAGGGATCCTCTCCAAGGGCTCTCAGAGTCCTCTCTCATTGAGGTGGGCTTGGCTCAGGTGACTGACCCCAGCTGCCCTCGCCTTTCTGGGGAGGAGGTGAAAGGAGCGAAGGGGTAGGGTACTCGGAGATCGCCACCCTCTGGGCTTCTTTTCCCCAGTCTCCCCGTCCCCAAGACACCAGCCAGAACTGGGATGAGAGAGGGGTCGGGCCGAGCCGAGCAGCGGGGGAGGGGCGGCGCGGCCAGCCTGCTGGTGTCCTCTGGCGTCTGGAGCCGAGGCCTGGGGCTCTCGGCGCCCGCGAAGCGAGGCGAGCCGGAGCTGTGCGGTGAATGCAAAGAGCCGGGCGAGCTCCCAGCCCCGCGCCGCCGACGGCGTCCTCAGCCACAGCCCAATGAGAAGAGAGCAGATAATTTATTCTCTAATCCCGGTTCGGGTGCCGGGCGCTGGCGAGTGGCGGGGGCTGGGCAGGGGGGAGTCTCCTCTTCTTCTCTTCCCCTCCCGCCGGCCGCCCCCTCCCCGCCCCTGCCGGCTCCCTGCGCGCACACACACACATTTCCTGACAATTAGCGAGCACACCTTGGCCGCGCGGCCTCTGGCGGCGCCGCAGCTTTTGTCTCCCGCCCGCCGGGCTGCGAGGCGCGGGCGCCTGGGCGCGAAGTTGCGGACGCGCTGCTCCGGAATGCCGGCCGCCCGCTGCCGTCGGGGGGCGCGGAGGGCTGGGTGGGGGGGTCTGGCACGCCGACCCCGGGGCTGGGGGGCTGCCAAAGAGAGGAGAAGAGAAAGAAAAAAGTAAGGCAGCGCTGCCCCCTCTTCCTTTGTTATAACCCTGAGTGTGTGCGGGCGTGAGCGCGCGCGGGAGTGTCTGTGTGCGAGTGTGTGCATCTGTGTGTGCGTGCCTGTGTGCGCGCGCGTGTGCAAATGCATGCCTGCGTGTGCGGGTCGGGACCGGCCGGGGGTGGCGGGACCCGAGGGCGCCAGGCTACTGTGCCCGAAGGGGAGTTGAATCGCGTCCCGGGTCTTTCTCGCTCTGCCCGGAACTCGGGCGAGCGAGCAGGTAGCCGTCCCGCTCTCGCCAGCTTCTCAAAGGACTGAGCTCGGAGTTTGTTGTTAGACAGGCACTGTACGGGGGGGCGCGCTGGCCTGGGCCGGGCCCGCGGATGTTGGGGGAGTGGAACCTCCCGCAAAGGATCTGCCCCGACCGCAGGGGGCGCACCAGGGGGTCTCCGGGCACCGACAGCGGCGCCGACGCCGCTACGTTGCCCCCTGGCCCCGGGGTGGGCGCTCGCGATGGCTACTGCGAGCCCGGGGAAGGGGCGAGGCTGCGAAGGTGGCTCGTGGGGCTATGGAGGGAATGGGAGGCGGCGAGACGAAGTCTGTCTAAATGCCAATTCCCTGAAGTTCAGCGCATCGGTTGTCATTTCATACCTTAATGCATATTTATGCTGCGCCGAAATAGGCTTCATAATTAACTCCCGGAGCATCCGCAGAGGTTAAAGGGACCCCGAAGATTTGTGCATTGATTGGGTACCACGGCGGTGTGTGTATGTGTGTGTGTGCGCGCGCGCGTGTGTGTGCGTGCGCCCCGTGCGAACCCATTGAGAAGAATAATTATTTTTCTCCACTGGAAGCTACAGCAGAGAATCAGACAAGGAGTGAAGAGAGAGAGAAAGAGATTGGAGAGGGAGAGAGAGAGAGAGAAAGAGACAAAGGAAGTGAGTGCGAGAGAGGAGACGGCTTAGCATCCGAACTGTGAGTACTGAGCGAAAACAAATAGGCCAAAAGTGCTGCAAACCCCTGGGCCGGGTTGAGGGCCGAGCGGCTGAGGACCCTCCTCTTCGCCGGGGGTGGTTTGGCTGGGCGATGAGGTGTCCTTGAGCCTTGGGCGGACCCCAGGATGCGGGTTCAGGCACTCACCTGAAAGCCAGCTCTGACAAGCCTCAGGCTGCGTCAACCTGCCGCCCCAGGTCCGCCGAAGGGAAGCCCCCCACTCCGACCCCATTGTCTTTGTTCCCTTTAAAGGTCTTTGCTGCTGGTGGGATTCAGGGGGGGGAGTGTGAGATGGAAGCTAGAGCCCTGGTTCGGGAGGGAGCCGAGTCTCCCTCTCCCGGCTGGGAGAGACCTGCTTTGGGTGCCTCCCCGCTTTCCTTTACCCCGTGGTATGGGGTGGGACGGAGAAGGGGCTATAAACGAGGCGGGGATCAGGACTTTGTGACACCTGTGCATTTGTTTGGCACTGAGACGGGAAAAGCAGAGGTGTCCGGTACCCCTGGGGCAGAAGTCCTCAGGAGCCAGCTTGGGAGGCTGGAGAAGCCATTTCCTTGGGCAAAACCATCAACTCGTAGCCCTAGGTCCTTCGCCCACCTCCTTCCTCAACCTAGGGCCCTGGCATCCTTAGAGGGGCTGGAGCTGGAGGCGAGCCAGGGAGCAGGAACACTGGCCTGGCTGGGGGTGGGGGAGGCAGCTATGGAGAGGATGGCTGCTCCCTTTCCTGAGAAAGGGTCCGTGACAGGGTGCCCCTAGGGAACCTGGCTGGCCACCAGCCCCTGCCTCTACCAAACTGGTCAGGAGAGGGCGCCTGGGGGCTGGAGGGAGAGCCCTCCCTTCCTGACCGACATTCCACAGCCTTCTTTTGGAAGCACTAGTATCCTGCTCTTCTCCTCTAAACCCTCATTGACAATTTCTTCTTCAGGTTTGAATTTACTTTTTCCTGGTGGTTTTTCAATGTACCTTCATCTGCCAGTGAACAACCTAGCCCAACTTAAGTAAGCCTTAAGCTGACTTTGGAGAGAAATTCGGCTCTTCTGAGGCCGAGATGGGAGCCCCAGGATCAGAAAGCTCTGAATTGATTGTCCTCTAAGAAGCCCCCTTGGGGAGCAGTTTTGGTGGCCTGCAAACCCTACTTACATCCTCCAGGAGGACACAGCTGGGGCTTGGGGCTGGGAACCGCTTCTGTCTCTGTCACTCAGGTCCAACTCCCGATTATGCCATGGGGCCTGGTACAGTCAGGAGAAAGAGGAAGATCTACCTTACACACACACACACACACACACACACACACACACACACACACAGAATACCCAGCTGAGGCCACTCTCCTAAAGGCATGAAGAGGAAGGACTGACCATCAAATAGGGGGAAGGGTCAAGTTCAGTTTAACCCCCAAAAGGCATTGTGAAGGTTCTGGTTGGTGGGGAAGACCAGGGGCAGGGCTGTAGGACTGCTCTGAATGCAATCATATACATCCATATCTAGGCCTGTCTTGCCACTGGACTGCCTGCTTGGTGGCCGTGCCTTAGTGAGTGCTGTCTCCCAGTACCCAGCACAGTGCCTGTCCCACTGTATGTGCTCAGTGCATGTTTGCTAAATGAGGGACTGCCCGAAGACCTTCTCCCCACCCTTCATCTCTGCTTGCCTCCTCCTTTGAGAGGTACTGCACTGGGGCTTGGAAGAGCCCAGCTGTGTAATTCTTTAGACTGGACCACAGTTGCCCTATGTGAGTTGAGGAGGGCATAGGAGAAAAGGGGTCAGGGGAGGAATAGGGCCTGGGCAAGGCACTGGAACCTTTTGACATTAACAAACTGCTCAGGTTGAAACGAATGAGAGTTTGCCAATGACCCGTGTTATTGTATTTTTCTTTAACAGCTTGACTGCTCTAAGAGGCAAAACTGTGGCCGGGGTCCTGTGCTTGGGGAGGCTGGATTCTGGTGACACAAGTGCTTCCCTGTGTTCTCCCTCTCCCAGCCCAGCACTGGAGCTTAGTAGAGATCAGAGGCAGGCGCTGGAGGTGTTAAGCCTGTAGGGACCACCTCCTGCCCCCAGCTTCTGCCCAGGCTCTCTCCTTCCCTAGTCTCTCTCTGCCTTCATTGCCTGAGGCTATCACCAGGTCTCCCTTCTCCTACCTTAAGAGCCCAGGGACCCTGCCGCCAGGCAAGGAGCTCTCTCTGTTTGCCTGAGAAGGCTCAGAACTGAGGCTCCTGAGACAACTAGAAAAGCCTTTGGGAAAAAGAAAATTCCTGCCTGACCTCTCTGCTTTCTTGCTCAGTGGAGCAGCACCCCCTGTGCCCCACCCCCCTCCCAGAGTGGGGCTGGGGCTCCTAAGTCAGTGACTGAGCAGGAACCTGAGCTGATCATACTCTGAAGTAGACATGAAGCTGGGAAACAGGAAATTTGAGCCATGGGGAAGGCTACTACCTAGGGGTCCAGAAATAGGATGGTCATCCTGCTCTTGGTGGCAAGCACACCACTGGTCTGGCTCAGGTCTGGAGGACAATATATGGGAAACTTCCAGGTCCATCTGGAACTAGTCTTTTCCTGGGTCAGTTCTGTGCCAGGGACTGCAACAGTCCAATTGCAACTCCAAATCTGGAAGCCTGTTTAGGACAGAGGCAGCAGAATCAAACCCCCTAAGGCTCCTCTGAAGTTTCAACACCACTTCGCCCCCCATCCTCTGTGGGTGGAGTCAGATGCCAGGGTGTGTTTCCTACCCACAATCTGCTCCAGTACAAGGACCCTCCTCCCAGAGAGTACAGGCATGAGGGCGCTCCAGGCACACACAAAGCCTGAAATATGGGGCAACCTAGATATCTCTTGCCCTTGTTCCCAAAAGCTTCATCATTCATTCATTCCTCCATTCAACAAATCCATAACCATATCATTCAGCCAACATCCTTATAATCGTGGATATGCTTCCGGTTTACTCTCTTCCAGGTGAGAGTGAGTGCCTCCTTTTCAGTACCTTCCTAATGTCCCGATTTGTTGCCACTATGGACAAAGAGGCAGGGCTGCTGGGCTCCACGCTGCCCCCCAAAAGTACAAAAGTCTATGAAAAGCTCTGAGAGGAGAAGTCAGCTCCAATGTAGATTCATTGTCTTGGAGTTGGCGGGACGTAAGTTTTGCTCTAACTTACTTCCAGGTGCAAAAACCCCTTCCACACTAGTGTTCTATTTCTGAGCACCTGCTGTGTGCCTGGCCTTGGTCTGAGAAGTGGTTGTACACCCTGTGTTTGACACCCTTCAGTGGCAGGGAGCACACTGGCCCGCACTGGAGCAGTTCTAGTTTTCCAGTCCTTTCTCGGGCTGAGCCCAGTCTGCACCCCTCGCCCCTTCCTCTGTGGCTTTCTCTCTGGAGAGTGAGTGGCCCACCGGCCCCGTCCCTACTCCTCTCTTTGCAAAAGAGTGCGTCCCCCAGCTGGCTTACCTTCAGCTTGGAACCATCTCCAGCCCCAGTGCCCTGATGTAGGCTGAGATCCAGGGTGACTGTGTGCCCTCGAAGGGAATGGTGGGTCCGGGGGCTTCCAGAACGGGAGCTGCTGCAGCCTATTCTCCAGTGAAACAGGCTTCAGTTTCCAGGCTGGACTTCTGTTCTCCGGCATGTGTGGGCATCAAGGAACTTATTAGTGGAGAGGGGACGGCACACCTGCAGGGCCTCAGGGTGTCTGCTCTCCAGTCAGGCAGACAACCCTGAGGGGAGGGCAGGAGGTCAGGAATACCTCAGGTCTGCTTTCACGAGCCATCAGCCGGCTCCCCCATCCCTCTCTGCTTCCTCCTGTTCTGCCTGTTTTCCACTGCAATCCTCCACTTTCCTCGTGGTCAGCATTCTTCCTTTGCCAGCTCCCTCCTTTCTCTCTCTCTGCCTTCTCCTGCCCTCTTCTCTAAGAGCAAAATGCCCACCGAGCCTCTGCAAGCCTCAGTTTTCTCATCTACCAAATGGGAATAATAACGATAGTGTTTGCATTAACCTAGTGATTATAAATAACAGGGGCCTAGCATGTGCATGACACACAGTTTTCACTCAGTAAAATATTAGTTCCTTTCCCTTTTTCTCCTATATCACTTCCTTTCCTCTCACAATTTCTCTCAGCGTCTCTGTTCTGTCTCTCCCAGTTGTCTCCTCCCCTCCTCTGTTCTGTCTCCAACCTCCATTTACTCCCTCTTGTTTCCACTCCCACCCCCCAACTCCTGCCACAGGCTGGTGGCTGGGCCCAGGCTGTGCTGACAACAACAGCAGGGCTGGAAGGGCTGTCTCGGCTTCTCATTAGAGGCCCAAGAATGTGTGGAGTCATGAGGGACAATGGGAGCCAGCAGCAGGAAGAATGGGGCCTCTGTCAGGGCAGAAGTTTCCCAAATCCTCAGCTCAGCTGAATGGGAGTACCTGGGGGCCAGGGAGGGGTGGAAACTCCCAGAGGTGGAGAGGTGGCCACAGCTGGTAGGCATGGGGGACCTGGCAGGGCTCTCTGGGGTCACTAGCATGGGAATTCTTAGCATCTGTTGGCTTTTCCATGGAGAGCTCAGACCTCAAAGGTGACTGTCTCTTTCCCTGGAGTGGCCTGTCCTGGGGAGCAGGACCAGGGAAGCCAGAGAGAGGTCATACCAGTGACCCTGTGGGGTG
The DNA here is from genome assembly GCF_002837175.3 of Physeter macrocephalus. Taxonomy (NCBI): domain Eukaryota; kingdom Metazoa; phylum Chordata; class Mammalia; order Artiodactyla; family Physeteridae; genus Physeter; species Physeter macrocephalus. Next base: position 39,562,953 of record NC_041217.1, read on the forward strand.
GCCTATATGCACTGCTCCTTGAGCTGCCTGAGCCCCACCCAGTCCTCACCCTCAGCAGAGCTGCAGAAGGGCTCAGAGGCAGCCACAGAGGAGACAGGAACTGGGGTGGGTTGTGGGGGGGTCCTAGCTTGAGAGGGTGAATCCTTGGGGTTCTTACCAAGTGGTAGCCTTTCACTAGAAAGCAGATTCTCAAGACTGGAGGGGGCTTCCCTGGTGGTGCAGTGGTTGGGAGTCCGCCTGCCGATGCAGGGGACGTGGGTTCGTGCCCCGGTCCGGGAAGATCCCACATGCCGCGGAGCGGCTGGGCCCGTGAGCCATGGCCACTGAGCCTGTGCGTCCGGAGCCTGTGCTCCGCAACGGGAGAGGCCGCAGCAGTGAGAGGCCCGTGTACCGCCAAAAAAAAAAAAAAAAAAAAAGACTGGAGGAAGCAGAAAAGGAGGTGAGGGCTAGTGACCTCTTTCCCTTACTCCACATTCCAAGGAGGTCTTGGACAGGTTAATACCTGAGATTTGATAGCTGTTCTTGCCCCTCACCCTCCAGTCCTTCTGGCCCCAGAAACATCATGGAGAGAGGCTGCCCTGCTCTGGAGCTTCCTTGGGCTTGTCAGGTGGGCTGGGGCTGGCAGGCAGGCTGACCCTTTCCTGTGCTCAGGGCCTGGAAGCCAGGATTGGATCCCAGCTGCGGCCAGGAATCCGAGGGAAGGACCAGACCGGTCTGAGGTCTTCGAAATAGAAGGCGGGTCGAGTGCGGGAGCAGAGGATGTGGAGGGACACAGAGTCGGGGGCTGGGGGAGCGTGGAGAGGAGCTAGGCCTGCAGAGATGGGGAGGGGCAGTCAGGCAGAAGAGGGGGCCTCCAGGCAGCCGCCTCAGGTCTCCTGCCAAAAATTAAACCATAAAAACGCTGGAGGGGAGCAGCAGGGGAAGGAAGGAGAGAAAAGAGATGGGGAGGGAGGGAGGGAGGAGACAAAACAGCCCCTCCACACCAATAGCCCAGCAGGGGGACGTGAGTAATACATGGCTGGCTCAGAGGGAGTGAGATCAAAAGCGAGTAGATACAAGAGGTTTGTGCTTCACCAACCAGACAGCCAGAGGCTCAATGAGACCTTTGTTACCCAGGCCCAAGTCAGGGTTGAAGGAATACCTGACCTCCCCTGCCTGCCCGGCCTGCCCTCACCCACCGGCTACCGGCTGGGGGAGGGGCGGCCAGGTCTTCACTAGTGAGTCAAGTTGAGTTGGGCACAGCTCAGACCCGGCCAGTGGTGGGCGGGAAGAGGAAGGAGGCCTGCCCCCTCAGGGCTGGGCCTGGAGCTTCTGGGGGTAAGTGGAGGAGTGAGTGGCTGCCTGGAAGTCAGGAAGTGGCTCTGCTCTGCGGGAATGTGAGGGAGACCGCGAGGGAGAGGGGCCCTCGCTGGGCCCACCAGGTGAGCAGCCCCTTGGACCCCCGCCCAGAGCGCAGTGTCCCTTGGGAGGGGACTGTGGTCATTCTGCTTGGAGCCCACGGTGTTTTACAAGTCCCGAGTCTGGGGTTTGGGGACCCATGGGAGAGGAAGGGAAGGAAAACCAAAGGCTTCTGGGGTTGGGGGCCGATGACCCAAAGTTCAGGCGGGTAGTTTGGCCCTAAGTTTGAGTAAGACTGGGCTGTGCTGTGTGGTGTTGCTGGGGAGTGTGCATGGCCCAGTTGAAGGAGGTTGCTCCAGCCTGGGTCCTGCAGAGATCCAGGGCCTCTGAGGTGGGGGGAGGGCTCAGGTGGGGATTGCAGCTGCACCCTGGCAGAGCTGGGGCCTGATCTGGTCCTAAGGCCTCTTACCGTTCTGTTGGGGGTCCCTGAGAGAGGTCAAGGCCACGCGCAGGGATCTGAATCCCTTGGGGCTTCCCTGAACTCCTTTTCTCCGAGGCTGATGCATGCCCACAACTGACGCATCACGGGAGAGGGAGTGAAGAGACAGTACTTGTGCTTAGAGCACATCTTTTCCAGGGTCCTGAGACCTTGGTTCACCTCGACTCAGCTCTTCACCCTAGTCCTAGAGGTGCCTGTACCAACCACCATATCCTGCCGACGAGGGAGGCGGGGCACCAAGCACCCCTCCCCCAACGGCATCGCCCAGGGATGGCTCCAAAGCTGGCTGCCCTCAGCTGGTGGGGATTTCAAGGTCAGGCCCTTTTCCTGCCTCCACTTAGGTCTGAAGACAGAGATCCTTCCGACCGCTCCCGCCCTTGTTGTGTCATGCAAGAATGGGTGCAGTTGGTCGCCACCTGGACTAGTCTAGGAAGTGCAGGCCAGCCCCCAGCCTTGGGGGTGCTCAGGAAACTCGTTCACCCCTCTAAGCCCAGGCCTTCCTCGGCCCTCTTTGCTTCCTGTGGCTGGACTAGAAAGGGTTAAGCTTTGTAAGGAGAGAGCCTAATATGGGGCTGGTCTTGGGCACCGGCAGCAGTAGCTTTGAAAAGATCCGGCCTTATTCTCTAGAGGAGGAGGTAGTTAAGGACCCTGGGCGGGGGGCTGGAGGCTACTTAAGGAAATTTGAGGAGGTCCTTTATGGCCAGGAAGCCACCCCTCCTCATACCCCGGAGTGAGGCCCATTGTGCGGGGCTTTTGTAGGGCAAGAACTGGAAACTCATTACTGAGATGGCTTTAATGCTTCAGGGGCCCGGGCAGGTGGTGGGGGATGGTAAGAGAATGTGACCTGGGGGGCCGGGTACTCCCAGGGAGGCAGTGTGGGTGTGTGGGTGGGGTTGGTGGGAAGGTGAGTGAGGGCTCCCCAGGTACCCACAGCTCCCTGCGTCCTTTTGAGATTCCTGCCGCTGGACCCCCTCAGCTCTGCTGTGGCCTATGGCTTTTCATTCCTATGTGATTACTGTTCCAAACTCATGTAGGGCTAAAAGCCATGGGCTACAGTGAGGGGCGTGCTCCTACTCCTGCAGCACCTGCATCTCCCCCCAGGACCAGGCTAGGAGGCAGCCACAAAGGGGGCACCAAAGGGGGCTCCGCTTGGGGGCTGTGCATGCAGGGGATCTGGTAACCCGGGATCGAGGCTAGGCTGTGTGACCTTGGCCAAGTCACTTCCCCTCTCTGGACTTGGTCTCTCACTCTGAGATGAAGAGGCTGGATGAGTGATTCCAGAGGGAAATTCCCTTAGGCTGGAGGGAAACATTCAGGGAGTGCTGGGATTTCTGAGTTGGTTCCTTCCCCCTTGCCAAGTTACTGAGGCCTGTCTTGCATCAGAGTTTTGGGGGCTGGAGTCAGGGGCATTGGACCACACAGCACAGCACTCAGGCCTTTGCTCGGTGCCTCCCGGACAGCCTCCGCTTCTCGGCCTTGCTCATGTCTCTGTGGTCAGCTCGGAATCCTCAACCTTTTTCTGTGTGAGAGAGACCTCGGGACTTCTCAGTGGCTGAAATGAGAGAGCTCAGGCAACAGAGTGAAACTAGCAAGGCAGCTGCTCCCCATGGGCTGCAAGTTGGAGCCCAGGGTCCCCAGCCTCTGGTCTGCCGCCCAGTCATTTGCGTCCCCCCTTCTGGGTCTGTGAATGGTACCTGCTCTCCCTATTCCTTCCTGCCTGGCACTCATCTGGCCGAGCTCCCCAAGCCTATTTCTGCTCTCACGTTTAAATCTGCCTAACTCCATCCCAGCCATCCTGGAAGACTCTAGCAGATGCAAATAAGGCAGTCTGGCTAGAGCAGCAGAGGAACAACCCTCGCCTCCCCTTTCCTTCCAGGCCCCTGTCTGCCTAAGACCACTGAAGAATCAGAGGGTACTATATTTGGTACTGAGAATCGGAAGGCAAGTTACTTAGAATGTCTCAGAGCTCTTAATTTCCCCTGCCAACATTTACCAGGCATGATTCTATCTGTCTCACCTGTACTGACTCATCTAATCCTGGAAACAGCCCTGTGAAAAGGATACTATCATTTTCCCATTTTACTGGTGGGAAATCTGAGGCACAAGGGAGCTAAGAAACTGCCCCAAGTTCATATGGTTAGAAAGAGGCAGGGCTGGAATTCGAATCTGTGCTCTTGCCACATCATGCTGGGTGTTGGGAGAGCCAACAGGCAGATGCATGGGAAAGTGCTGTTCTCACACCAGGGCCTCTTCTCACCAGGTCTCTATTGGATGTATGTCCACAAATGGCCCTATGGTCCAACTCTAATCACCCTTTGTCCATCACAGGTTTTCCTTTTCCAGCAGGAGCAGAGGGGGGAAAAATGAAAACAATAGGAGAAGCAAAGAGAAAGCCTGAGCCAGCTGGGTTTTTGCTGGGGCTCATCCAAGCCACTTCCCCTCTTGCCCCAGCTTAGATGGTGCAAGAACAGGGGTGAGAATTTGCCAGGGTTTCCCACTTTCCCTCCGGGTTCTCTTGGCCAGAGATCAGAGGTGGCTGGTACCTTCCCCCACCTCTCTCCTTGTCCTGCTGCTCACCCCTGCTCAGAATGAGCCTATCCTATTCCTACGAGGACATCCAGGCACCTGATTTGCTCCCCCTAGCTCCCCATGTCCTAACTGAAAAGTCAGGTTGAAGCAGTGCCCCCTTCCTGCCTACAGCTGGGTCCCTCCCAGGAATCCTGTTGCACAGTTTGCCAGGAAGGCCCCGGCCCTGGGCTGGGCCTGGGAAGAAAGGGACAGATGACCCCTTCAAGGATTATTATGCCTCCTTGAAGCTCCAGCAAGGCAAGGCTCTCAGTAGGGGTTGCTGGGTAAATGTTTGTTGAATAAATTGTGAACTAGGAGAACAGGTGGGTGGGGTAAAAGCAGTCAGCTGCCACAAGCAGGTGCATAAGACCAAGCCCACAACTCACCTGAGACAGTCCTACCTTGCTGCGCCTGGGCCTGGGGTGCTTCTGGGGTTAAAAAGTTGCAGCTCCTTTCTCTTCTTTGACTCGACCACTGCCACTGGGGCAGGCCTAGAGGAGATATGCAGTTATGTATTTCACATAATTGTTGAACTGAATTGAATAGGCAAGCTGGCCTCATGCCCCCTCCCGGAGGATTCACAGATCAGAGGGCTGCGTATATCCTGTCACCTGCCTGCAGACAGCTGAAACCTAAAATATTCTGAGCCATCTAAGTCTTTTTCACAGTCTTCAGAGATACCCAGCATAAGGCCTCCCTTGGGAGAGTAGGCCGGTGTTTAACACTGCTGTGATTCGAGTGAATCTTTCTGGTTGTATTCGTCCCATGGAAATGGAGTTGGACTGCTAAAACTCTGCAAAGACTATTGAAAAAAATCTCTCTCCCATCTTTAGAAGGGGATGGCATTAACGTTTAACGTTTGACTTCTGGGGCCCTTATAGCACTGATGGTCTGGACCACCACGTCACCATGTCAAGCTGATGACCCCAGTCACGCTTGTGATGGTCCAGCCTCAGACAAGCAGGCCTGGAAGACCCTGGAAGCCCCTGGAAGCCAGGGTAAAGACATTTCAAGACTTTTAGTGTTTTGACCCCTTGAGCTCCCAAGGCCCCCAAGTCCCCCAGAACCACTGGTAAATGCGAGGCTGCCCTTGTAATTTTGAAAGGTGGGGGCAGTTTCCCTCTTTCTCCATCACTGGGCAAGCAAGAAAAGGGGGGAGGATTGGCTTAGGCAAGACATCAAAGGCAGAGGGGACCTTGGCTCCAGATTCCAGGCACTCAGTAAGCCAGAGGCTGGAACTCAGTCTCAAGCAGGCCAAGAAGGAGTTAATCTCCAAGGAGAACTGGGCTTCTCCCAGACTGGAAGCCTGTGCCCAGTTTTGCTGTTGCCAACCCTGGGAAGAAGGCCTGGGATCTGTAGTTTGTACCACCACCCACCCCTGGCCTGCCTGTTTATCAACACAGTGCTGGAGACTACAGTTCCCAGAAACCTACCGAGGCCAGGCTTTGGGGAAAGGGGTGGGGTGTGAGGCTCCGAGGAGGCCCGAGCGAGAGGGAGAGGGGAGGAGGTGGGGAGAGAAAACCCAATGCACTCCCTTTTTAATTCTTTCTCCTGGTGTGTCTGCTCCACCGCCGGAGCTAATCCCCCAAATCCGGTCTCCTAAGCCGCAGCTGCTTCCCTTCGCAGTGATGAATGGCTCGGGGAGGGAAGGTGAATTCATATTTTAATTACTGAGGCGCGGTGCTAAGGGGAGCTGGGGAGGGGGCGGGGGCTCAGCATTGTCCTGGAGGCTGAGGGCACCCCTCCTCTCTGGGTCACTTCTCTTTTGCCCTTTACCTGAGGTGGCGGTGGGGCAGAGTGAAGGTGGGAGGGCCTTGCTGGAAGCTACTCTGCTTCGGGAGGTGAGGGGATTGGGGTGGGGGGCAGGGGAAGGAATATGTCCCTTTTCTGTCTGTCAGAGAATTCCAGGCTTGTCCCAACACTTGTAAATATCTCCCTATCCTTCCAACCCCTACTGCCCCCCACTTTGATGAAGGACGTTGCCAAAATTTGAGACACCTAGGAGTTTGTGGTCTGCAAGCCTGGAGCCCCAGCTTCTTCCTTATCTTAGTTTCTAGCCAGCCCTGACTCCCTTCTTCCTCTTGGTTCTTCCAACATTCAAGCAGTCTGACCCACTGCCCCATTTTTGCTGAAGGGGCTAGAATCGGAGGACCCTGGAGGGTGTCTTCAGGGTCCTCTAAGAGAGGAGAAGTGGGGGTGAGAGGCTTGGGGAGGGGGCAGCAGGGAGGCTGGAGAAACTCCTGGTGGCTGGGGATGATGCTCTGCGGCCTGGCAGCGCTTCTGCTAGGCCCCCACAAAGCTGACTGGCAGAGGATATTTAATGCCCCCATACCCCATACCATCTCATCTGGACCTGAGCTGGGGCCAGGCCAGAGAGGAGGATGCGAAAGAAACCAGGGCCAACAGCTTGCAGTCAGAGGCAGCCAACCATGGGATAGCAGCCGTTTGTCCAGTGTTCACCTCCCTTTCCTTCCTATTCTGGGTTTTGGGGGGCTGTTTTTCAAATCCTTAGCGCCCCTCCTGGGCATGGAAATTAAGGTTAGAGGGGAAAGCTGCAGAGTGGGAGGGGAAGTTTCCATAGCGAGCACGGACCACGGATGAGGGGGGTGGGGGGGGGGCGAGTGGGGAGTGCCCCCAGTCAGTCCACTGACTTCACTGAGACCCCCAGACTGTTCATTTCAAACATTCAGACCCCTTTCCCCTCAAGTAGAAACAGTTAGAGGAGGTTCTTCAGGATCTGACTTCTCCAGGGAGCCCCCCAGCTAGTGTGAAGAGAATAAGGCAGGGGGCACAGAGCAGAGAGAGAAGCAGAGACCACAGCCCAGGCAAAGGGGGTCCCCAGGTTCCTGCTGGTAGGGCAGAGGAATTCCGAGGGAGAAGGAAGGGGCTCACAGCAGGCCTGAAAGTGGGATGGGGCTCTCTGCCCCAGGTCTGTCCAGTGCAGGGGCTGACCCAGGGACCTTTGTGCCACCAGGGCTTGGAGTCGAGCACCTTGCAGTGAAGACCCTGTCACTCCGGCCACTCCCTGGTAGAGATTCAGATCAAAGACCTGAGCTCCCCTGGGTATACTCTCTGCCCTTAGAAACAAGGACCCAGCACTGCCAGTGAGGCAGTTGGCTTTCAGATACACCTCTCAGATACATCTCGGGAGCCAGGTTGCAGCCCCTAGCCCAGCTTTGAGCGGCTTCACTTGACCCTCCTTTCCTCTGATGTGTAGGTCCTGGTTCCTTCTCCCAGCCCCCACCTCGTCACAGTGAACAGAAAACTCGGCACGTTCTCATCTTCCCCAAAGGATCCCTGGGAGGTACAGTCACTGGCCTGGCAAGGGGGAGGGGAATGTAGGGGGTGTTTTTGTGTACATTTTGCTGTTTTTAAGAAAGCAGGCATTGGATGGGAAGTAGGGTGGGGACGGAAGAGGATCTCTGAACCCTGGGACCAGAGACTGTGAGGGTGGTGATGGGGGAGTGATGGTCACAGCTACCTGCTGGACTTGTTTTAGTTGTGAATTCCTACCCCAGATCAAACGTGTTGCGCCTACTGATTCCTCCCCAAATACTTTTCCTGTAGTTGTGGGAATGCTTTGTCGATAGTACCCTTGATATACCCCACCTCCTGCAGCAAAGAAAGTGTATGCGTTAACAATTACTGATCACAAGGAAACCCACGGCCCGCCCTCCCTTCTTCCTCATCAGGCTAGGATTCCTAGTGCCCTTTCAGCCCCTTAGCTTTGGGGTCTAAGTGTTAAACCTTGATTAATCTCCTGAAACACTGAAATGAGGAAATGAAGGCCCAGAGAGGCACAGTCACTTGCCTAGGGTGACACAGCATGCCGGCGTCAGAGCCAAGAATAGAACCCAGGCCACCTAAGCCCCCATTAAGATCCCGGTCTTTCTCTAGGTTTGTCACGGGAGGGATCCAGAGATAGCTGCGGTGGATAGATCTAGAAATATAGTAGTTGTGTCTTGGCTCTGTCTATATATATCCTGGAGATTGCTCTCTGCTCTCTATATATACTCCAGGAGAGTGGGTGTGTGGATGGTGCTAGAAAGCGAGTATTTAAATAACCAGTCTACCGACCCATGCTGACTCAAGCTGGGCTTCCTGCCCGCTCAGCTGGCCATTGGAAATGCATTGCACCTATTAATTACAGTCATTAGCTGGATTACCAGGACACTGAGAGGGGGAGGGAGGGGAGAATCTTGACAGGACCCACTCCACTGTGGGCACTGTGCTTGCTGAGGGCCTACCAGCTGGGCCCTCAGCTCTGCCTGGAGAAACATGAAGGAAGTTTGTCCAAAGGAGCCAGGTTGGCCAGGCCTGTGGAACTATCCAGAGAGCCACCAGCCGGGCCCTGCCAAGTTCCTCAAAGACAATGGAAGCACTTTGCAGGTGTGCCTAGCATCTGGGGCATTGGACATTCTATGCAATCTCTATTGTAGGAGGGGCTGGGCCAGGGACATGGCTCATGCTTCCTTATTCCAAACCCCTTCCCCTCAGCATCTGGGCTGTCCCTGGTGTTCTTCCCAGAGAGACAAGTGATCAAACCAGGCCCAGGATGCAGGCGTGACCTCAATGCAGTGTGCATTCTTTTGTCCCGGCTGCCCTGCTGGAGCTGACTTCAATGTATTTCTGCTCCCTCCAGGGCAGGCCCAGGGGCAGAGGAAGGGCAGAGAAGTAAGCTGGAGGCATCTGCGGATGGCTGAGGCCAAGGAGACCTCAGTGAGTGTTTGGAGAAAGGGAAACTTTCACAGACCGAGAGCTGGTCTTCTGAAGCCCCCTCCCATGCCGCAGATACCAGAGGGGCCCCTGCTCCCTGTGATGAGGGTCGTGTCAGCCAGAGGTGGGGGACAACGTGCCCAGCTGGGGTAAATCGAGCCTCAGCCCCTACCGCAGACTGACTTCTGTGCCAGGGAAGAAAGCATACCCTTACCCTTATATTCTTACCTCCCAACCCCTTTGCCCAGCATAGGTGCTCAATAAAATAGCCTGTTGGCTAAAAGAACTCTGTGCTGTCTGTTCTCTACTGAGGAGGATGGGGATTTGTATTGCCCGGAGTGGTCAAAGGAAGTGCCTTATGTTCCCTATAGATTTCCCTAAGGATTTCAGACAAATTGGGGCTGTTAGGGAAGGGAGGAATCTGAGACTCAGTTCCAGGTGTCAGGGTAGAGGCTGTGCTGGATGAGGGACTTCCTTCAAGGTCCCCAAAGTCCCACACTTGTATTATCGGACTGTGTGATCTAAAGGATCCAGTGGGAACCCCCCACCTCTAACCTGTACGAGGTGGCACCAGACAGAGCTTATTTTGAGCTGGCTTGCTTCCTGCTCCCAAGCATAGGTGTGTGGTGACGAGGGGAGGCAGAGGGGTGGAGGGGGACAAAGGTGGCTGCAGCCGGGGCCTTCTCTTCCCTACCCTGGACTCACCCAGGCTCCAACTTGAGGAATGACATCAACTCCACCGGGACCGGGAAACACCGAGGTTTCAAAGAGGCCTTTGTTTGGTGGTGCGCCCGGTGTGAGAGGTCTAGCGCGGCCTGGGCAGCCTCAGGAGGGCTCCAGGATGTTAACCCCGGCTTGCTTCTCTCTCCTGCCTTTCTCCTGTCCCCTCTTCCTCCTCTGCCTTTCCCTGCAGATCTTCTCTGGTGAGCAGCCCCCAGCCTGGCCCAGGGCATGCCCCAGTTCACTTTCGCTTGCTTCTGTGGCCTCCACGGTTTCTGCAAGATGAAGAGGAAGAAGGAGGAAGTTCACAGAGAGCGGGAAACGGCGGTGTGAGCGGAACCAGGGCCCCTTCTTCAGCCCCCAGCAGGTCCTAGGCCCGAGGCACCTGCTTCTGTCTGAGGCTTGGAGCAGGAAGTTTCCTTCTGGCCAGGGCTCTTCCCAGGCGACCCGACCACCTGACCCTGTCTAACCTGCGAGCATCAGCCTCCTGTGTGCCCTGGCCTCCTCCTGCCCCTGGGTTTCCAATGCTGAGACCTTCCCGGAGAGAGGCCCCAGTCACACCAGGGGAAGCCCAGGACCTGCCATGTGCCTTCCAGAGACTGAGAAGCCCCAGGGAGGCCCCGGGAACGGAGCTTCTTCCTGTCCTGAGGTCCCGAGGGCTCTGGGACTCTGCTCAGGGTAACCACTCCCATGAGGGACACGCTGCCTTGGGCCAGGGGAGCTGTTGCTAAATGGGAAACTGGCTGCTCTGCCAGAGAAACTCCCAGCAGCCTTGACCGTGGGAGAGGCCTCAGGCAGGTAGACGCGTGAGACATACCCGCTCCAAGCCCAGGACGGAGTCTCTCCTGGGATGCCAGGACCTGAGGCAGGAGGCTCCACAGAGCCCAGAGCCGAGCCCACAGGAATGTGGCCGGGGGATGAGTCCTTTACCGTCTGTCCCCTCCCAGCGTCCCTTTGGGCCAGGCCTGAGGGAGGCCACCTGGCTGTGAGTAGCGCGGCTGTGCAGGGACAGTGAGAGGCCGGGCAGACGCCTGTCCTCGCCTTGCCCCAGCTCACAGCAGGCTCTGTGTCTCCCTCTGCACTGTTCTCTCCCACTCTCCAGAAAGCAGCCTTCCCTCCAGCCTGGCCTCTCTGCCCACTCATCTCCACTATGTCTCCTGCGCAGCAGCTCACATGTGGGCGGCCTCTTTCCCAGGCCCTGACTCCCCTTTTCAGGGACTGCCTTCCGGGGCCAGATCGGGGGATCCCTTTCCTGGACTACACTGAGCCCTCCCTTTGTTCTCCCATCTCCTTGCCTCACTCACCTGCCCCTTCCTTCTCTTCTCGGAAGCCATAGAGGGGGAAATGCTGGCATGTGGTGCCTTTAGGGGACACTCTGGGAGGAGGGGGCCCTCTAAGACTTTCCTTGACTTGTCCCCTAATCTCCTTACCTCCAGCAACCTTCAGGGTCAGAATCTGTCCCCACTCCCAGCCTATTTCCAGGAGGTAGGAAGCAAACAAAAAAACCATTTCCTTCCTTCGCTTCCTTCCTTGCCTCCCATTTTGATGAAACTCGGCCTTCTGTCACTGTGCCTGGACCTCTCAGGTCATGCAGCAATGCCAGTGGCAGAGACACTTTAGGCAGATTCTGTAGCTTTAGCAAGTCTGCCCTCTACTTCATCACAGGAACAATTCAGCCCGGGAACAAAGTCACATCCCCTCTGGCATCCAGGGACAGAATAACCTTTCTGAAACATAACAAGTGACCTGGGTAGAGGAGGTCAGGGCCCCAGGACAGGAGGGGCTGTGTACCCCTCTTCTTGGAATGTGGACCTCTCTGGGTAGTTAGGGAGGACAGGACACCTCCTCCACTGTTTCATCCAGAAGCAAGGGCACATTCTATCCTGGCAGGCTTCGCCTGTTCCCTCAAGCCCCACACTCAGGGGCCTTTCCTGGGCTTTTGGCGGATTTGGTGGTATCCAGGTCCTCTTTGCAAAGCTAGAGCACAGCTTAAGATTTCTCTCCTCCCATCCTCCAACCCCCTCCTTTGCCCTTACTGCCCAGCCCCATCCTTCTGCAATCTGTTATTTCCTTTTATATCCAAAGAATTATAAACAGAAGTCCTTCCCTCGAGGAAGGAGCAATAAAGGCCAGTGGGGTCACAAGGGAAAGAAGAAAAACCCCCTGGTTCTTCAGCCTCTTGGACAGTAGAGGCCTCGGTGAGGCAAAGAGATGGGCAGAAACACTTTCAAGGGTCGCTTGGTAGGCGGGAGAGCCCACCTGGAGGCCAGGTACGTCTCTAGCAGTTGCCTGCGAGGCTGCAGCCCCAGCGAAGTCACTCCTGTGGTGGAGGATGAAATTGTATCCCTGGAGACAGAGGTGTTGGGTGTTCTGTCCTGACCACATGGGCTCACCTGGAGGAAAGGTCAGGAGAGTGGGAAACATATGCGGGAGGGGTGGCGAACGCGAGCTTTCCCCTGTGCTCTCAGCCTTGGCAGGGATTTCAGCTGCAGGGGTTTGGCAGTGAGCCAGTTCAGAGAGCTGCTTCCCCCAGGGGACCTCCATTGTTCTCTGGAGGGATACTGGATATCTTGAGGCCCTGCTATGGGAACATGGAGAGGTCCCAAGGTCAAGGCCCAGCTGTACCTGCAGACAGCTGCCCTTGGCCTCCAAGCTGTGGCCCCGTTTGCATCTAGGGCTAAGGCTGAGGCCAACACTGCAGCTGAGTAGGAGGCAGCAGCAGCTTCTAGCCAACTCACCCCACAATCTATCGTCCCTCAGTTTCCTTCTCAGGGAAATGGGGACTTGGCCCCTCCCAGCATCTCGAAGGGGAGCCCAGGGGAGAAGTTTAACCCAAAAAGGCAGAAGCAGCCCCCGCATCCACAGACCATGTGCCCCAGGCACCTGACTTGTAGCCCAGGCTTTTCTTCCTCCCGTTCCTTTTAGGGGCTGGGAGTGGGGTCTGGCTGCCTTGTTTCCTGCCCTGAGTCTCACCCCTTCCCAGAGGTCAGGTTGGACTGTTTTGTCCTCCCTGTTTCTAGTTCCCTCCACTCCAATGTTCTCTCCCAGACCCTGCCTTGAGGTGGGGACCAGGAGCTCCAGGGGTGAGGCAGGTGGCAGCATGAGGAGACGATTCTGAGGGGGGGGTCGGGCCTCCCGGTCTTGCTGCACGGCACTGAGTCCTCCTCGCAGACAGGTGAGATGGCTTAGTTTTCCCATCTATAAAAGGGAGAACTCCGCCGGCTCATTTCCCCTCTAGTTATGTGGGCCGTTGTGTGACGGGATAAAGAGATGTGAAGGGTGCTTGAGGCTCTTATGACTTGAGTGTTGTCTGGGACCCTGACCGGAGGGATCCCAAGGAGATTCTTGTCTCAGGTCTTTTTTTATTAGAATGTCATTTCCTTCTCCATTCCCAGAGAAGGGTTTTTTGCATGTAGCATATGGGTCAATGGGAATATATAGGGAGATTGTTATTTTTGGGGAAAAAAAAAAAAAAAAGCAATAATTTAACTAACCGAAATATGCACGAAGCAGCACAGTGGGATGAAAAGAGCATTGAGCCGGGAACCAGCTCTCCTGGGTTCTAGCCCTGCTTCGTCACTGATGATGGCATAACCTTAGGCTAATTATATCCTATTTCTGGGATTCAGTTTCCTCAACTATAAAGAAGGGACTGCACTAATGTCCTCTAAGTCCCCTCCAGAGTCCAGGGCTCTGTGGGTCTGGGAAGTTGAACCTCAGTGGGGCTCAAGGCTATGGAACCAGAGGGGTTGCAGGTTTCCTGTGCCCCAGCTGGTGTGATTTGTGCATGCAGCAAATGTGCGGGGAGGGTGGATGGGAGAGATATGGTAGATCCAAGAAAGGGTGGGAGGAGTGAGAAGGAAAGCCAAGGCACCCAGAGCTTCTCCTGCTAGAATCCTACCCACACTCCCTGCTCAGGGAACCAGGATGCCCTGAAGTTCTGTCTCTCCTTCTTGTAGCCAGGACTCCAATTCCAGGCCCTGTTGGGGCCATGCCAAGTGCCACTTTTGTGCACCGGCTCTCTTACACACACACACACACACACACACACCTTGCAGATGGAACTCAAGGACCCGCTCCCTGCCCCAGTTTATGTAACCCTTTTGCACAGCTGCTGGTGAGCCCATCTCCAAGCTGACTGACCCACCCCACCTTATTACCTTGCCTTCTGCAAGGGGAAGTGCCTCAGGCTGCAATCTGCTGTCTACAGACTGATTGTGCATTTTGCCCGGTGGTCTGGGATGTGCCGGCGGCGGTCTGATGGGCTGATGACCGTCTTTGGATAGAGAGCTGCAGCCCCCAGTCTCCCAGAGCTCCGCCATGGCTGACTCCTGACCTTGGCAACTTGCTTCCTCTCTCCCAGCCTCTAGAAAAGGTGGCAACAAGGCCCATTTCCTCCCTACCTCACAGGAAGGCATACATTGCAAGGGTACATTGGATCAGATGTGCCCAGGTGTGGCTTGAACTTTTGGAGACAGACACAAGTGTCTTCCACAACCAGGAAGATGCGCTTGCACCAGAGAAGAAAATCTCAGGCTGCTGTGTTTGGTGGGCTCCTTGCATGCTGGCCCAGAAAGCGTGGTGTTCACCCTGAAGGTGGCTGCTGTGTCCAGCAGGTGATGGGGCTGACACCACAAGAACCAAGAACCAGAAGCTGTTCCCAGAGAGTGAATGCTCCATCCCTCGGACACAAAAGCAAGGGCAAGAGATAGCTGTCCCCGCCGTAACCCTGTTCCCAATACAAACAGCTCCCTAAGGCCAAGTTGTGAACAATGGAGGAACATGGGAGTTAATCCTCTATCCCTCAGGCCATACTCCCGAGTCATTGCGCCCTGTGCTGGGCTGTTGTGGCCAGTCCTATCTGGGATCAGAACCACAGACCACGAAGGCTAAACAGTGACCTTGGCTGTTCACAGGGGAGCCCAGGATGTCAGGACCATCCACCAGGAGGGTGAAGTGTGGGGGGGTACCCTGGACATCCCTGGATGAACTTGTTATACCGAGGAAGAAATTCGAAAACCCAGGAGCCCCAAGAGTGGCAGCCCAGGCTCTGGCAGAAGCCTCAGGCTTTGGAGTTTAAGGGTTTCCTAGTGGGTTACTGGTCTGTCTCCCTCCCCTTGGGCAGCCTTTCCTTCTCCCTCAGCTTATTCCTGTGTTCCATCTGAGAGGCGAGAGGCGGGAGGAAGGCTGAAGGGGAAGATGGCAGGACCCAGAGATCCTCAGGACTCGCCCAGCCTTCGTTGCCATGGCAACACTGCTATTTTTATCCCATTGTTCATGATGCCCAAAGGTCTGACTCTCTCTATTCCAGAGAGGCCAGGCTGGCTTCTGCCCTCATCCTTCAATGCGGTACCTTCTCCCAGAGGCCTGAGAGGGAACAAGAGTAATGGAGCAAACAGGAACCCACTGGGTCACCCCTCAACAAGGGGGACTGTCTGACAGCGGTTTGCCTCTGCACTTTTGAGCCTTTGGTTTTCTAGTGGCTTGGGTGCTCAGTTTTATGTTTTTAAGCAGATCAAAACTCCCCATCGTCTTCCTGATAGTCTGCTCCAGAGAAAAAAGGAAGAGCTGCTGCTTGCCATGAGTTTTTCCCACAAAGCTATGACACTGGGGCTGCTGCCCTTCTTGGGAAAACCAGAGCTGGTTCTGAAGAATGTCCTGTTGGTACAAGCCAACCCCTGGCCCCTTGAAGGGGGCTGGAGAGCTAAGTTTGGTTTATTAGTAATCAGATATACTTAATTAACATCACTAGGGAACCTAAACCGGTACCTCGCTTTCCTTTGCCCCTCCACCAGAGAACTGGGGCAACTGGGCTTCCTTCATGCCTTTGTCCAGTTTTTATGCCCAAAGCCAGTTAGCGTATAGTCTCCAGGCCGGAGAGCAGACTCATGGGTTTCTCTCCTTCCCTGGCCCCACCCCCCAACAGCCGTTTCTTTCCAGAGGCTTGAGGTCTTAAACTTTGATGATGCTCTTGAAGGCAGGGTTTAATGAAAGGATTTCTTAGCCTCTCTCCCTGGCCCAGCCCCTGGTCCTCTCCCTGTGCACCACCCACCTCAGTGGCAAGGTACCCCTGAGAGCCAAGGGTGCTAACCTTCCCCACCTATATGCTTTGATGGTCAGTGAGATTTGAGCCCAACAGCTGGGGTGGTTGGGTTCGCAGGGAGCATTTCATGCATGTCCTTAAGACCGTGACCCTGGAGACAGGTCCAGGTCTTAACCCAGTAAAGCACAATCATATTGTGTCGCGCTCCTGCATTGAGGTGAACTGACTCCTGGATGGCTAATTTTTCTAGGAGGGCTGGGCCCCATTCACCAAGCCTCTAATTGGTTTCATTTTGGCTCAAAATGCATGGTTTCTGAAATCTATGCACCTGGAGTAAGCGCCTTTCTGGTTGCCTCTGAAAAGCATGCCGGCAAATGCTGCTCTGTTAATTGCTGTAATAAACAGACTTTATTATATCCCTTTGCAGTAAATGAATTACGTTGTCAGAGTAGATGGGGCATCTACCCTAGTGTTTATTTTGCACTGTGATACACGGCAGCAGCAGAAGCTAAACATTTATTTCCACCAACTCTGTTGCGGAGAAGGGAGACTGGGAGGGAGAAGAGCGTGAACATAAAGTGAGGTGATGGGGCCTGGAGGTGGCTTCAGGAGATACACTGAGCCCTGGGGCTGTGAGCCTCACTTGTGCTATCCAGAAACTGGGGGAAGGCCGGCCTCCTGCCTCCTAGCACCTCAGAGAAATAGTGGGATAAAGCTGGCTCGAGGAGATGAGGTAGAGAACAGGGAAGGTGGTTTAGGACTACAATATGATCACACAGATATAAAGGTGCTTTTATTTTTTACAGGAGAACAAAGACCTTTAGTTGTATTTCTCAAGACTAGTGATGTAACAAATGGGAATTTTCAGACTTACAAGGAGAGACAGATGCTGTAAGACGGCATAATATTAGGAACAAGAGTGATTATATCATACAGTATGTGAATTATATATCAATAAAACTATCTTTTAAAAGAATTATTATATCATAACTCCACTTTGACTGGAGGGCCAGCAATTCCAAATTATCACTGAAGCAAGAGGCTCTGAGGGGGCCAGAGAGCTAGAGCCATCAGGTTTAACCCCAAAGCCAGCATCCTTTAAGGCATGGAGTAGCTGGGGCAGGATGAGGCTGAAGTGTCACATGCTGCTCTATAGTTTAGAGGGTGGATTGACTGCTCCTGGGAGGGGCTGCCCCTTCTCCCGGTGCAGCCACCACAATGCTAGTACATGAGCACTCAATAGTGGTCGCTGATGGTCTGGGACAAATAAGTGCTCCACACCTTTCAGTCTCCAGGAGTCAGCTGGGGTGCCTGCCCCTGGCCCTTCTGCTGTCAGTATCCCAGTCCTTACCCCCTGTGTGGGGAAATGTGTGCTGTGCACTCCTGTCAATTCAATCCGTCCCATCAATATTGAGTCCCGACTGTGCAAAGCCCTCTGGGAAGAGCCGTAGGAGAAACACAAGGAAATCAGACATTGCCCTGCCCCTTGAGGAACTCACGATTTAATAAAAAGCAACATGCAAAGGCTTGAAGGATGCGACATGCAAGATGTAGAGTACAAACAAAGTGTTTGGAGAGTGGGGAATGATCAGGGAAGGTTTCACAGTGGAGGTGGAATTTGAGCTGAGGCTTGAAGGATGGACCAGAAGGCGTGTTCAAAGCACATATCCCAGGACCCCTCTCTCCACTTTGCTAACGTCTACGACATTTGCCCATAGCTGTATGCACATGCAAAGCCAGCAGTCACCTTGCAAACAGGTGCTATACGTAGCCTCTCCTGTCGCAGGTGGGTCCTATTGCTCCCAAATTCCTTTCCTCTCCAGGAGTCTGACATTTCAGTAGTGCTTCCTTTTACTTCAGAGTTTGATTCCCTGGGGCTTGTCATCCAGGAGGATGGTGAACACTGGACAGTTATCAGGCATTTGCCCCACAGCATCAAAGAATACATTGGATTCCCTCCCGGAGCAGGTCTCATTAGGATGGGAGAAAAGCATGAAAGTATCAGTGGGCATCTGGCCCCAGGGCGGCATGGGCTGGTGGGGGGAGAGGGCACCTGGTGGGGGAAAGGGGGCAAAGAAAGGGGTAGCTGGGAGCTCTGACAGTGAACTTCCCCTACTTTACAGCTCTGCCTGGCCAGGCTATGCAGTCTATGCCTACTTAAGCTCCTTCACTCTCTAGACCTCCTCCCTCCTTTTCCCTTCCTCCTCTTTTCTTTCTCCAAGTACCTTTTCTCCTACCCTCCTTCCAAAGGATGTCCCATCATGTCCCAGCACACTGCCTGGGTCCAGAATGGGGAGAGAGGCATGGGCTGGCTGTCCTAAAGATGCTGTGTTTTTGTCCTGGATCTGCCCCAGCTAAAATGCTTGTTAGTGGCCAGAAAGACGTGTGACTTCATCTGTCTAAACTGTGGTTTCCCTCCTTATAGAATGGATGGATCTCTGCCTCCACCTTCCTTCCTCTCAACTGGCTATGGTGGGGAAGGGCGCAAGACATGGGTTCTGATCTCAGTTCTCTTCGCTAGCTATGGCAGCCTAGTGAACTCAATCTCCCCAAACCTCTGTTTTTCATATGTAAAATACAGATAATAATGCTCGCCCCATTTTTTTTGAGGATCAAATAAGACAGCATGTGCTAAAATGCTTACTTAGCTCAGTGCCTGGCACAAAGCAGGAGTTCAATGAGTTAACTGAGGGGGTTAGTTGAAAGAATTAAAAGGGGCAGGAGATTTTGCATATCTCACATATTGTACTGACTCTAGCACACTAGTGTGGTGTGGTGAAAGTCAGCAGGGGTTCCTCTAACTTCTGATTCTCCCCGTCCCCCCAGGGCTGAGTGGTCTAGGACGAGTCACTTCCCTGGCCACATTTTGGGGAGCACCCTGCAGGCGGCGCTCTCCCATCATTTCCGCGTCAGCAGAGTTGGGGCTGCCGTAGAGAGCGAGGGGTGCGGGGAAGTGTGAAGGAAAAACAGCCCCACGCATCGCTCACATATTTACATCTGAACTGTCAAAATAGTTATTTTAAGTCGAGTTCCGTCTGCTGCTGGTTTAAAATCAAGCAGGGCGGGGGCGGGGGCGCCCTGCTGGGGAGCGGGGGCGGCGGGCGCGGCGGGCCTAGTGCGCGCGCGCGCAGAGCGGCTCGGGGTGCTGGGGCTCCCTGGCGATGCTTGTACATGAGGCGGTGCGTGCGTGGGTGCAGCCTCTTCCTTTCGCCACTTTGCACCGAGCTTTGGTAGGCGCGGAAACCCAAATCTGCCATTCCTGCCTCTCCGGAGCTGATGGGAAGGCGCCCCCAGTCTCAAGGGAAACCGCGCATCCTATCGTAGCCAAGATGGAGATCTGTCCTGTTCTTACGGTTTAGTGGGAAGGAGATTCCACGGCTTTGCTTGTCCACCCCTGCCCAGTCCCTGATAACCTCAGCCTGGAAGTTCTTCTCCCTAGCCTAGCATCAGCTCTCCTAGCTACACCTTGGGCCCATTTCAACTCTAAAGCAAGACCTCACGGGCTCCGGATCTAGGTCTCATTTTGAGGACCAGTTCCCCCATCCACACACAGCCATCCATACCAGAGCCCTTCCCAGGAAAGAAGGGGCTAGGGCATTCATCAGGAGCTGGTCAACGTTTGGATGGGCCTGAAGCTAAGGCCCCCTGGGTCTGCAAGCATTGGAGAGAATGACTTAGCCTTAAATGTCAGGGATGGCAAGAATTCATTTTTCTCTGCAAGGTGAAGGGCCTGTGGGTTTGATGCTTGTGACGCTTCTTTCTGGCTCTCACTCGCTCTCTCAGCGGCAGTAGGATTTGAGACAGACGCTGGCTGGCTCTGCTGCCATCAGTATGTGTCCCAGCCCCGTCCAATGTCTGCTCTGTAATGAGTACTGTTTCGGAATGTCACCTCTGTTAATGGGGAACCGGCATCTGCACACAGCCGGAGCCACCTCTCTGTCTTCATTAGGCAATCTGCAGCCTGGCGGCCGGCTGCCCTCGCTGGGTGACAGATGACGGGGTGAGGAGTGAGAGCAGTGGCCTCCTGCTGTCCAGGATTCTTTCCCAGACAATGACCCCGAATGCCTGTCCCAGCCGGCCCCCTCCCCCAAGGGACAGCTGGGATAAATGCCCTTCTAGGGCAAGGGCGGCAAGGATAGATAATAGCTAAAAATCAGGCAAAAGAGAGTGGAGGAGTCACTTCCAGAAACAGACACCTGCCCTAGCCCCTGTGGTCTCCTGTCTAGATTGCATTTTAGGGCTTCCCCTCCCCCACCCAGCTGTCTTCACAGGCCACTTTTTATGTCCCTTCTAGTAAATCCATGCACCATGCAAAGTCACAGGGTGAGGGTGTAACACTGTTCTAATTCCAGACTTCCCTTTAGGCAGACCTGTATATTGCCTCCCAGCAAAATCCTGCTCCTTTAAACCTCAGCCCAAATATCCTCCTGAGACAGGGGACATTGAAATGAGCCAAGCCTCAAAATGGCATGAGACACTGACATGGCTTCAGAGGACCCCTGCTATCGTGATAAAAACATCACCACGGATACCGTATTTCACTGGGTGGGCTCAGTGCTCCCCCTTCCCCTGCGGCTGTTTTATATCATTGCTGTGGCATCTCCTTCGTCTCCTTTACTGGCCAAGCAAGTTAAGCTGGACTCACAAGCGTCCTTCTGTACTTGTCTGTGTGTTGGAGGTGAAGGTGGGTTGGTCCTGCTTTGGAGGGTTAGGAGTGGAGGTGCTGATCATTCAGCATTGCCTGAGGAACTGTCTCATCCAAAAGTTACACAGCTAGTTGGTTTCTTGACTGGGGCTGGTGGTAGAAGTGGCTTCACTTTGCCAGGCCCTCATTTTGGAAGGCTGTGAGGGGGGCATCTGGGGGTCTGGGCTCTTCCCATGACTCCTCTTCCCTGACTCAGTGAACAGCACCCTTGACCACCTAGATATTCGAGCCAGAAATCACCCCTCAATTCAAGCCAGAGAGTCGTCTTGACACCTCCCACTCTCCACCCCACATTCGATCCATCATCACATCCTGTTGGCTCTCCCTCCTAAATCTCCCTCAAATCTACTTACTTCCATCTCGACGGCCACCACCTTAGTCCAAGCTGTCGTCCCTTCTCACCTTGCCCTCCGCTCTCATCTCTACCACCATCTCCCTGATGCTGCTCCAGCCACCCTGACTTTCTTGCTGTTCCAGGTACAGATGACCCTCCCGGACCACCCATTCTAAAAATTAGACCCCTCCCTCCCAAGTCCTTCTCTGTCCCGTGTCAGTCTCATTATCACACTCTGAAATTGCCTTGTTCACTTCATGTGCTTGTTTGTGTGCTTTCCCCTTCAGAGGCATAAGCTCTAGCAGGGCAGGAACCCCTTCTGCTTTATTTACCCTTTAAATCCACAGCACCAAGAACTGTGCCAGGCACGTGGTGGGACTCAGGAAATATTCGTTGAAGGAATGAATGAGTAAATAAATGAATGGGTTGCCACAACCTAATGATACCCTGTCCCTGCGCCGCTCCTGTCATGCTCTTCATCGCATCTAGAGGCATCTTCCTCAAACAGATGTCCTAATGCCACCCCGCGGCTCAAAGCCCCTTCGGTGACAGGCAAAATGTTGGCAACTGTTGAAGCAGAGTGAAGGGTATGTGTGGATTTCATTATACTTTCACTCTACTTGCTTGTAATTTATTTCTGCTGGAAACCGTTCAAAATAAATTGAATTTGAGAACTGTGGAAGCAAAAAACCATCACAAAACCTTCAGTGGCTTCCACTGTCC
Organism: Physeter macrocephalus; assembly: GCF_002837175.3. Taxonomy (NCBI): domain Eukaryota; kingdom Metazoa; phylum Chordata; class Mammalia; order Artiodactyla; family Physeteridae; genus Physeter; species Physeter macrocephalus. The sequence goes on from NC_041217.1 coordinate 39,584,599, forward strand.
TCAGGGTAAAGCCTTGGAGCTTCTTCTTCCCATGCCCTTCACTCACCAGCCCCTGAGTCTTCCAGCCTCACCCTTTGCAGGTCACCCCATTGCTTTGCACACTGAGAGGATCCCCGTGAAACATCCACACTTTTTTTTTTCTTTTGGCCATGCCCCACGGCATGTGGGATGCTTGTTCCCCGACCAGGGATCGAACCCGCGCCCCCTGCAGTGGAGGCGCGGAGTCTTAACCACTGGACCTCCAAGGAAGTCCCCGTCCACACTTCTTAGCACCAGGAACAGTTAGAATTCTCCTGAACAGTAGTTTTGTTTTCATTTTATGAGTATAGAATTGTAGATTTGTGTGCATGTGGCTGCTGGAAAGCTGGGTCAGCTTGGAGCTCCTCCTTCAAGGACAGTAAATGTACATTTAGGCCATTGGGGTTTCCATCTCTCTTAACCTCGTTCTTGGCTCCATTTTATGCTCCTGCTTGTTCTTTCCTCTTTTGCTTCTACCTTGATTATCTTTCTGTGCCTGTCTTCAAACCCTTGCTGGCATAGACTCTCCTTTAAGCTATGGGAATTCACTTCTCCTGGGTTTTAAGGGCAGGAATGGATGTCCCACCATGCCCTCTCCATCTTGCTTTGTCTTGTCTTTTATTAAATTTGGCTGTTCTTTTGTGGGTTGTTCTCTTCCTGCGGTGTGAGCCCATTCTCTCCAGTGCATTCTCTCTCTCTCAAATGTCCTTAGAGGAAAAGCAGATCCCTGACTGGTCTTTATAGGAGGACAAGCTATATACTTTCAGCTTCCCAAAGGTAGGCTATGATACTAAATGAGGTTGAGAGATGCCCTATCACACCTGTGTCCCCTCCCCACCAAGAACCCTGGGATAGGACACTGGTGCCCCGGCAGAATAATGGGGTTTTACTCACAGCCCGCACTTTTGAGTCCTTACTATGGGCACTACTGAAAATAGTGTATTAAGCACTTGAGGTGCATTAACTCGGTCCTCAGTCATTCTGTGAAGAATATACTATTATTATATTTCCATTTCACAGATGTGAAAGCCAAGGCCCAGGGTAACAGAGCTTATAGTAAGTGGCAGGTCCAGGATAGAGACAGAGGCAGTCTGGCCCCAGCGTCTTCTCCTAACCACTCTGCATTTGCCTCTGAGGTCCTCTGGAGGGTCCTGAGCTCCTGGTTGAGACTCTGGCAGTCCACAGCCTCCCTGAATTCCCTCTACTGCTGTTTATTATCATTCCGTGGGGAGACTAGGGTGAAGGACCCCCGCGTCTCCCTCCCTACTGGCCTCTCTTCCCCTGCAGTGCATCTTGCCCTGCACTGTCAGATTAGTCTTCCTGATGGCCCTGCTGTCATCACTGGGCACCCTGTCAGAGGCCTCTAGGGGCAACCCATCATTGGCATCAGAGGGCCCCAGAATGGGAGGATCCTGGAGGCATAAGGGACCTGAGGCCCTACACCCTCGTAGGAAATCCTAGGCCTCGTCTGGTCCAAGCGTGTCCATCCACTTATGTAAAGCGAATCCTTTGTTGAAGGTAGACTGCTCTCACCCCCATCACTACTCCAGGTCTTTGTTCATGATGTGTCTGTCCTTGCCTGTAATGCCCATCCTCCTACTTCTGCGTATCCAGACTTTACATGTTCGGTATGTCCCACTCCGAGTTCCACCTCCTCCAGGAAGCTCTCCCTGAACGCCTCCCACCCCTAACCCGGGGTGATTTGTTTTCTCTGCTTCTGAACTTCTACATCGTTTATGGGTACTGTGTTGGTATCTGATTATGAACTTTGACTTCTTACCTTTTAGCTTACGTGTTTTTTGTTTGTTTCTCCATTTAGAACGTAATCCCTTTGAGAACAAAAACTACATTTTAGATGTCTTTCTATTGTCCACAGATTATCCAAAGTTTCTTGCACTTGGGTTATGCACAATAAATCTCCCTGTACAGGACCTATAGGATACCAGAAAGGGAGCCCTCAAGATAATAATTTGTCAGCATCTAAGGGTTGGTTTGTCTTCATAACAGGACTAGAAGATAGATCCATTTTGGTTTTAAGAAGCAGCACAGAGAACAGGGTAGATGGGTAGCTTCCTAACTTTGAGTAGCAGTGAAATTCTGCCTTTAAAGGCAATCCTCATAGGAGCCCAATATGTAAAGCTGGCAGGGGTGGAGTAGTTCTGGCTGCCCTGGAGTGGGGCTGTCCTGTGCCCCCCACCCCTCCATGGCAGGGTAGAGGAAATCTTGGGGCTGGAGTATCATAGCTTGAAAACCACTAGGGAAGATCATGTCTTATTGTACTTCACGTAAGCAGCATTTACTAATTTGGGTGCTGAAAGAAGAAACTGTATGCACTTAATCTTATTGAAAGCATATTTGCTGTTGTGTTTATAAAATGGCAATTAAGCGACTTTCTTCTCTTTGTTTCACACAAATTTGGTTTTTTTTTTTTTTCCATTAACCTTGTTCATGCCTTTTTCTCCTGAGAAGATGCTTCTGCCAGAGCCCTCACTGCATTTGATTAAACAATCCGTTCACTCCTCCTTTGTCCCCATTAAACAGGCGGCTCCTTGAAAGCAGACACTGTGCTTTATCCAACTGCTCATCTTCAGTCTTAGCAGGGTGCCGGGTATGTAGTAGGTGCTCAGTAACTGAACTCCCAAGGGATCTGATTCTCTAGTTACACAGCCACCTCTCAAGGAGCCAGGCCCAGCTTGTGGCCTCTGTGGATGATCCACGCGGGATCTTAGTGTGGCGTGGCTTTCTCCTGCTGCTTAGCCTGAGACTGAGCTGAGCCACACTGCCCTCCCCTCCCCTGCTCCCCTCTTCCCCTGCCCGACTGTCACGGGCTCTGAGAATATTAGTTAATTTTAATATTAGCCTAAGAAAGATTAATTAGGAAGGCAAATTTGCTCTTAAAAGTGTAATAATTTCCAAGGCCAAATAGAAGGGAGCTATGGATTATCTGCATTGCTGCTGCCTTAAAGTAGTATGGAGAATCAAGGGCTGACTAAATGAGCACAGAATAATTTTTTAAGTGTCAGTGCTGTGTAGACTAAACTCCAGATATTTCCTTGTGAAGTGGGCTCATGGCTGAGACAAAAGATTTAGGCTGAGGTGGTGCCTGTGCAAGTGAGGCAAAGAGGAAACCTCCAATCAGACATCCTGTCTGGGCTGTTCCGGCTCCTAAATCGTTCACGAATCATGTGTCTTCCTCTCTTGTCCTCCCACAGACTGGCCTGGTCCAGGTCTGAGTCAACTCTTTTCTGGACTATTGCAATAACTCCCCCATGTAGCCTCCAGACTCTGCCCTACCAACTCATTCTCCACTCAGAATCAAACTGAAATTGTATCAAATGCATAAACACATGGTCCTCTACCTAGTGTCAAACATAAATTTGGTCATGCCATGTGCCACTTACAAACTTCCAAATGTGCCTAGAGGTGATTAAGTCCTTAGCCTGGCCCACGGAACTCTTCATAAAGTGGCCAGACCTGTCCACCTGGTTGATTTCCCTCTCGCTCATCACATCCTAGAATGACTGTCCCCAGCCCCCTTGTTACAGGGCAAACTACTGTTCATTCTAGAAGTCTAAGCCCAAATGAAACTTTCAACCCTTAGAACCTTCCAATTCTGGGCTCCTGGAGCACTCTGTTAACAGCTTATCTTATTTTCTTGTAGTTATTTGCTTTCTTTTCTCTTTAAGGAAATGAGCTCCTTAAAAGAAGGACTGTAGCTTTTGTATCTTTGTATTCTCTTCTTTCTCCCCTAATTTAGGCCAAGCATAAAGTCTGTCCCATAGGAGATGATCAATAAATATTTGTTGAAATAAATTGGTCAGTTAATGGTTTCAACAATGATGCCAACTGGATTAGCTCACTGAAACTCAAACTTCCTTCTTTCTCCCCCAGTCAATAGTAAGTACAGCCTGAAATATCTGGGGAAATGCCTCCGTTCTCCATTTCCTTGTACCTGCCTAGCTGAGGTTCAGAGGCAGGTGGATTCAGGAGGAAAGTTGCAGGAGACTGGCAAGTGATGCAGACTTCAGCCTGACAGCTGCTGATCTTTGCTTTAGTTGATTTCCCCCTTTGCAAATGGTTATTGGCAATTGAAACTGCAAATCTACTATCTGCTCCCCTATGTAAATTGCATTTACATTTAAATTGTTCATTCTTCCAAAGGATGGGGTTAGTAAATAACAGCAGATTAAACCTGAGGAGAGGAAATTGTGCCCCATGTCAAACCTGAGACTGAAGTGACATCTGGCTTTTACTATTTCCGTTATTTCAGTTTAATAACAGCATGTGGCATTAAGAGAAAAGAAAATGGATCTACATTTTAATGAAAGGAGGAAGCTCTCAGGGTTTAGATACCTTATCATGTTGAATACCTAGTCGATTGGCAATTAAAACTTGTTTCCCTGGAGAAATGGAATAAAACATCTTTGCAGCCGTGGAGAGGATAACAAAAAACAAGCTAATGACCAGGACTTCACAGATAAAACCAAGGGAAACGGGTGCTGTAAACATCAAAACCAAATATTTCAGGATACTGCAGAGTACAGGAATTCTTAAACAGAATAACACTGAGAATAGAACCATGGATATGCTGGTGGGTTCCTCAAGAGAATAACTTCAGATAGAATGGTTTGCAAATAATAGGGGGCTCAACCCAATCAGATCATCTGATTGAATCCTTTGTCAACCTAGCTTGGTTTTAAACCCCGCAGGCCTGACCAAGAAAATATTTTAGAAATGCCAGTTTCATCCCAATAGTCTGTTTAAATGGAAGCGGTCCCACCTGCTGGCTGCTTTTTTGTTGAAAGCAATTCTGGGAAATGTGGATAAAACGCTTGTGCATCCTAATAACCCAAGCCTATCATTTGTTTGCTTTGATTGAAACAAATGTGTCAATTTTCAAAGTCTTTGTTTGGTAAATCCAGTGTTCATATGTTGGCAAATGTTTGCATTGCATGTTTGTTTGGAAACTGATGCTCTATTCAGAAACTCTAGAGCCACAGCCCTTGGAACCACAGCCTGGGATCACCCAACGAGCCTCCCTGACTATGCAATGCAAAGATGGTCAGTCCTTTCCCAGTATCTGGAAAGTGTTGAAATGATAGACTCCCATGGGCAAGTGTAAATGGGATGGAGCCTCCTAAGAAAGAGACTGGATGTAGAATTTTTCTGAGGGTAGGGCTCATGAAAAATTAGAACAACGGAAAACATCTATATAGTACTTACTATGTGCCAAGCACTTTATGTGTATTATAACTCAGTGAATCCACATAACAGCCCTGTGAGATAGGTACAGTTTTCATCCCCATTACAGACGAAGTAAAGGAGACACAGTGAGGTTAGTAACTTACCCCACCCAATGTCACCCAGCCGGTAAGAGACAGAGCTGGGATTTGACACTAGCCAGGCTGGCTCCACTGTCCCCTTAACCCCTTCCAGTGATTTCTTCCTATCTCTGGTATTTAATGAAAGCATTGTGTTTTCACAAAGTTATATTGTCTTGCATAATTGTTTTTAAAGCCTTAGCAGTCTTTTTTGACATACCCAAGCTAATTGTCTGAGGGATTTTCCTTAAACAAAATAAAGCAACAAGAACAAAAACTATCCTCTGCAATATGGATAATAATATCTGTGCTGGAGGTCTTACAGGAGTGTGCAGAGGATGAAATGAGATGATATGAGAGTGCTTTGAAAAGACCAAAGCCATCAAAATTCTGCGACATATTTTTATTTATCTATAGTCTATACTGATTCTTATTCCTACATGAGCAGTTCCTTAACAAGTTAATATGGGTTTCTGCCACTTTCTCTTGTCCCCTAGAGTAATATGGCCAAATTACCCAACTACTACTGTAAGTCTTTTGATAATGGCCTAGTCACTTGAGTCTGTTTGATTTCTCCTTTATCTTCCCAGTTTCTTGGCACCATTTGGTTTGGTAGCAGCTCCTTCTTACTCCCTGTGCATAATGATAACTTCTCTGTGTCTCTTGACATTTTACCATGGCAGTCTGCCTGTGAAGTCGACCAGTGCCTCCTTCTGTTTGAACTCAGGTTAAATTAATCATCTGACTTTCACATCAGTCTGTTGTCATGGGGCTTCTGATGTCACACTGTCAGTGTTATGATTACCATAATACCTAACAGGCAAAAAGGGATTGGTTGCTAGTGGAAACCCTTGGGAGAAACTCACACAGTTTTAGTAACCAACCCAACTGCGTAGGCTTTAGACAACCATGTAAATGGGTAAGTGGATTAATCATTCCGTTGGATTCCATTTGAATATTTTTCTTCCATATGTGTGTTCCTTTAAGCAATCGTCTAGTGTCACTTGAAACTGATGAGGGCTCTTTTGGAGGTTATTTTTGGGAAGGTGGTGAAACAACAGACAGCTGTTCTTGGGAACAAGTGTCATAGGATCTGCCTAAGCTAGCTTCCAGTTAAAAAAAAGTCTGAGGTGCATTGTCCTTTTCCTTCATAACATTAGGTTGTTTACTAGTGGCCTGAAAGTGTCAATTCAGCTTCCCAAACACAAAGGAAAGAAGGAAACTTACATTTGCTAAGAACCTACTGTGTGTCAGAATGTGACTCTGGTCAAAGTAGAGCTTTAAGGTGGAGAACTGGTAAGCTAGGTGTTCTTGAACAACCCTGTTATACACGACAATTCGCAGCTTTTTCCAGCTTGTATACAATGTTCTTCCTAATCGGACATTGATTGCCCACCAATAAAGGCAAAGTCATCACTTAAAATTGGTCCAGATCCTCCTATGCTGAGTAATTGTCTTGCAGTCATTTTCACTGCAATATTAAAAAGACTGGAAACATAATAGAAACGAGGTACAATAAATAAACTCCTGAATTAAAAGGTTTGTTAAAAGGTTTGACAAATGCGTCTGTCTTTTTAGGATCTTGTTAAGTAGGTGGAGGGGTCACTTTTAGGGGATAAAGGGATCAACGGAATAAAACTGATTGAACTTGAGGCTGTGCAGATTTGGAAAGCCATATCAAGACTTGCCTAAATCTATATAAATCAATTTGTGTGCCAGAGAATGAATAGCTGACTTTTTTCAAATGCCAATTCAGCAATTACAAAGTCTGCTGGCGGTTAATTAAAAACTACCATCTCATTATGTTCAGAGTTAAATTACAAGTGTGAAAAGACTACTGTTTGCAATAACTGAATGCTCTGTACTCTCTGTGCTCTCATCAAAAGGAGGGCAGGGATAAATAACTTTTATTTAACTCACTGAAAAATCTCTCTCAGCTCTTTCATGTTTAATTAACTTCCTCTCAGAGCTTGGGTCTTAACTTAGAGCTCCTAAGCAGTAATGGAAATATTTGTTCATTTTGTGCAGAAGATTTTTCTTCCATTGGTTGAGTAGAAAAGTTAGAAATAATTGAACCCCAAAGACACTGGGGAAAGTGACACCCATCCAAAGATTTGCATTGAGGCCACTAAATCCAGAAGAGATTTATGACAGAAAAACGGCAGAAAATGGTGATTTTTGCTTTACTGCTTGTGTGCCTTCAAGACTGTGGAGCTGGGGTCGTAAACACTTCCGTGGACTGGTAAAGTTTTAGTTCTCATTTATAAGTCTGTCTTAAGGAACTTAGTGTTTTGCTATTTCAAGGATTCCACTGTCAGAAAAGAGACCAAACTTTTATCACCATGGTGGATGTGAAGTGTCTGAGTGACGATGAATTACAGAACAAACTTGACAAGCTTGGATTTTCACCTGGCCCAATACTACATACGTATTGTAGCAAGTATTAGAGACTACTCAATGATTACCTATAAGCTACCTCCAAAGACTGAAAATTATTTACAGTGGAAGGAACCTATGCAATAAAAAACATTAAAATAGAAATAGGAAAAAAATTTAAAACCCAGCTCTTACTCACAGATTAGTAAATTTGGTGCCAAAGAGAAAGGATTTTTTTTTTTACAATAGTGAAACACCAGTTACTCTTGATTGTATCACCCTGGGCTCTTTTTGCATTTCTAGTATGTACACTGTGTTAACTGTTTATGTACTTATTGTCCATATTTCCCATAGATAGGATGTACAACTTAGTCAGTCTTGTTCCCCGATGTACCCAATGCCTGACTCTGTGGCCAATCCACAGAGGTCCCACCTTAAGTGATGGTGGAAGGAAAGGAGTGAGTTGAGTAGTTGTGGGGTCTACCTTATTGTAAAAGCCATAATTAGCCAATAATGTAAGATACAAGAATAAGGACCTGAATTGTGAAATATTTTGAATCCAGTGAGATCACATACACAAACAGAGCAACTTAACTGCTCTCCACATTCCTCCTCAGCTTCCACCAGAAACGTGTATGAAAAGAAGTTAGTGCAATTGTTGGTCTCAACTCCCTGTGCATCACCCGAGATGAACGGACCCAGAGAACCGGACAGAGCTCAGGACTATGATGACAGTGAAGGTACCGTCAGAAGCTGTACCGTAGATAGCAGCTGTGCGCTTACTCATACCTTGTGTGGCATGATTTATGCAGCTTTAAATGGTATGCAGGGCGACCTGTGAAATATCCCTACGGGCTCTTTGCACACAGAGCCTGGAAAATAGGCCCTTGGGCTGCAAAAGGAATCTGTTAACTCCATGTCTACACTCATACCAGTGCCTCAGTGGGGTAGACTGTCAGGGGAAGGACTGGTCATTCTGCACGTTCTCTTACTAACCGGAGCCAGCTCTGTGTTTGATTTCTAAAACCGGAAGTTCCTACAGGTAGTTTCCAGGTCTCTTTTTTTTTTTTTTAATGGATCTCATTTTATTTTCTATCACTATTAGTCTCCTGCTTGGCTTTTTCTTTTAGTGATCTCCAGGTCTCTTTTTTTTTTTTTTTTTTTTTTTTTTGCGGTACGCGGGCCTCTCACTGCTGTGGCCTCTCCCGCCACGGAGCACAGGCTCCGGACGCACGGGCTCAGCGGCCATGGCTCACGGGCCCAGCCGCTCCGCGTCATGTGGGATCTTCCCGGACCGGGGCACGAACTCGTGTCCCCTGAATCGACAGGCGGACTCTCAACCACTGCGGCACCAGGGAAGCCCTCCAGGTCTCTTTTGAGGTCTCAACCTCTGCTTTGCCTCAATCAATAAATTTGACAATTATTTTCTTCAGATTAAACGATTGCACATCCATTAAGAAATATGAACTAGGGACTTCCCTGGTGGCGCAGTGGTTAATCCACCTGCCAATGCAGGGGACACGGGTTTGAGCCCTGGTCCGGGAAGATCCCACATGCCACGGAGCAACTAAGCCCGTGTGCCACAACTAATGAGCCTGCGCTCTAGAGCCCGCGAGCCACAACTGCTGAGCCCACGTACCACAACTACTGAAGCCTGCGCACTTAAAGCCTGTGCTCCACAACAAGAGAAGCCTGCGCACTGCAACGAAGAGCAGCCCCTGCTCGCCGCAACTAGAGAAAGCCCGCGTGCAGCAACAAAGACCCAACGCAGCCAAAAATAAAATATAAATAAATTTTTTAAAAAATTAAAAAAAAATGAAATATGAATTAGGTTGCACCTCCCCAAACTCCTGTGCCTACTGCCTTCCTGATTTAATGGGGGCTGACCACAGCTGGTCTCTTCCAGGTCCCAGGGTGGGCTGGAGTGGTGAACTCTGTGATCCACGGATCCACGGTTACCCTTTCAGTGGCCCCTGCCCCAGGTGCACCGTTCTCCTGCAGGGCTGTCCAGTTTGGGCTCTTAGGGGTGGGCTTGAAGATTCCCACAATGCATTCCGAGGCTCTTTCATCCAATAAATATTTATTAGGAGTCCTATGTGAGCCACAGTAAAATAACAGAAACTAACACTTATTGAAGGCCATCAGTGCATTTCTGGCCTAACAGGCATTATCTCATTTAACCTTCACAATACTTAGGTGAAGTTCAGACAGGCCAGGTGACTGGCCCAACATCATACAGCTAGGAAGTAGCCCCAAAAGATAAGCTTCCATTAGAATGTGCCATGAAGAGTAAGGCCCGTCTGTCTTCATTACCACTACGTGTCCAGGTCCTAGAACAGTACTAGGCACATAGCAGGAATTTGCATATATTGAATATACTGTGACAGAAAAGTGACAGAACTGAGATTTGAACCTGGGTCTGACTGTCATAATTGTGCTCTTTCTACCACATACTCTACACTTTTCTCATAATTTCTATTATGAGGATGAACATATGACATTTTTGTCCATGTCTGATCTACAAAAAATGGCAGTTTCATATAGTTCAAATTAAGAGCTCAACAAACAGTGTAAGTGCCTGGGGCCCTCTGAAAAATCCCCTGTAATGCCTGGTATTGGTGGTGGCACAGGCACTGAGAGCTTTCCCCAAGAGTCTGGCATGGCCTCATTTGGAAATGGCAGCAGAGTTTGGGGACAGACCCCACTGGCCCCTGAGCAGAACAGTTAGCATGGGGGTACCTCAAGGCAAGTGGTGACCCCAGACCCTTTCTGGATGTGGGTTGCATTCAAAGTCTTGACCCAGACCTGGGGCTGCCTATGTTCTCTGCCAAAGATAGGAGCTGAGGGGACTAGACCAGCCCTCTGATGAAAAGCAGTGTCAGACTAGAAGATTCCAGAGAGGAAGTCTTGTACGCTCACTGCTCACGACTGCCCAGGACTGCAGGTCAGACATGCACAAGCAAGCTGTTGTGGTCTCAAGCCATCCTGGTTCCCAGCATGTAGCCCTCCACAGAGGTGCATTTATGCGAGGGCTAGGAGAAAGCTGGTCCTTCGGTTTGCAAGCTTTGCCATTGCTTTAGACTGTCTACCTGATGCTAGCCAACTGCGGGCAATCAGGTCAGAGGGGGAAGCTCTGGTTCAGTCCTACTCTTGTAATGGTATTCTGCAACGTCAATGGCCGGTCGTTAGTACAAACAGAAAACCTGCTTCTCAAGGTCAGGTCTGAATTGGATGTTTGAATCTGCTTGTTGAGGGCCCTCAGGAAGACCCTAGTGCCATTAGAATGGAGGGGTTGTCATGGGACTCATGGGGTCTTGTGGAATTCAGCCTTGGGCATTTCACAGAGACATCCAGGCCTGGGGTGGGGTTGTGGTGGAGGGGCAGGGCAGTTCCAGACCTGAGGCTGAGCATTAGGTCATCCAAACAATGGGTGGATTCGATTTTTCTCATTTTCACTCATTGTTTTGTCACTAGGTGGACATAGCGTTAATGATCTCACCTCTTTTCAAACTTCCCAAATATTTGTGACTTGGAGAACTCATTTAAAATCCCCTGCATTAAAACCTCTGCTGAATGTCCAACAGCACACAACTGCTCCAAGTTTATCAAAATGCTTCTTCACAGACTGAAGCCGAGGGTTGATTAACAACCTTTTCTGCTCCTGGCGGTTCCCCTGATTTTAAAACCTTTTTGCACAGGTTTGGCCTTCCCTCCCCTGCATGCTACTTGGGATACAGAAGAAATCCTCCTGTCCTATCTTGACAATCAGGGATGCATGAGGCTTACAGCTGCTTTGAAGGGGCAATGACTAGACTAAAAACGCGCCCAGATGAGCAGCCAGCTCAGGCTCTGCAATGTATTTCTCTCAGAGGCGTACAAATGTGACAGCCTCCCTGGTAGAAGCCCTCCCTGTGCTCCCAGGGGAAAGCCTGTGTGTTCCACAAAGGCCACTGCAGAAATGCTCTTTTCCCTCAGAAGGGCAAAGTGAATTTTCTTCCCCTCACAAAAATCTTTTGCCCTACAATTGAGAGAATTCACTCCTACCATTGGTGTGTATTCCCTTTGCTAGCTCATATGTTCTCATAGCCTATTTTCCTTTTGTTTCCCATGATCCAGAGCTTAATGCCACTATCATTTTGAAAGGAAATATCATATTCTCATCAGAAAAAAACAAGGGACCCAAAGAAGTATGTACAATTCTAATGCATGAATACTTTTACACATATATTAAATATAGAAAATAGCACTTTTCATGTGTATTAAGAAGGGAAATAGAGAGTCACTACATTCTGTTATAATGGTAAAATCCTAGTTTAAAAAAGCTCATTTTAATGACGGTTTCTGTTTTCTGAAACTATTTCCGCGTTCTAGCATAGGACCCAGAGTCACAGTGTCCTCCTGCACCATCTCCTCACCCTGAGATAGCCACCCTCCCTCCCCTCCAGCTATTGTTCTCTCTCTCTCCTTTTGCCACCCGTGGTCTCATAGAGACCCACGGTGAGCATGGAATAACTGTGAGTTCCTGTTCCCTTCTCTCTCTCTCTCTCTCTTTCCCGGACACTGCGGTCATTGAAGCACAAGGCCAGGTGTGTGAGAGTAACAGGTTTGGGTAAGCCCAGCTGGCTTAGTGACCCTGCCCTTCCACTTGCTAGTTGTGCGACCTTAACAGATCTAAGCCTCCTCTAGTGCAGCGCTTAATAGCAGTGCCCGCTTACAGGGTGGCTGGGAAGGGAAAGGCAGGTAACGCTCTTAGCCTTGGACCTGGCACATCATTAGCTCACATAATGAACTCCAGGTCCTCAACTCTAGGGACCCTTTCTCAGTCTTCTGACCACTGTCCTTCCTTATTTAGAGACACCTGCTTTCTTCGATTTTGGCAGCTCTGTGCTCTCTCGGTTCTTGGTTCTACCCTCTTCCTGTTCTGTGCTGAGTCTTTGTCTTTTGGCCCCTAAAGAAGCTTGTGCCTGAGGTCTGCCTTCAGCCCTCTTCCCTTGCTGTCTCCTCACTTCCCGACTCTGTCGTGACTCCACATAGAACCTCCACGCAGGACACCCCTCCTAGGCTTAGGCCTGCATATCCAGTTGCTTTCTGTCCTGGAGAGCTCCTTCCTTCTTCTCTTCCCCTCCTGCTTTCCCTCTTTCCCGCATTCACCCAACAAAAGTTTGTCATCCTGAACATTTCAAAGATTAGATATATGTATCTATACTTCCCCCTGTGGTTATATTCCAGCACCTCACATTCAGGGTATCCAGGATCAAGCTCATTTTCACTCACCCAAACCTGCATTTGTGGCCTCTGTTTATCCTGATGGCTTTACTGCCTTCCCGCTGTCCAGGCTCAAAGTCTCAGAGTTGTCTTGGGATGCCACGCCCCTCAGCTCCTTAGGTATAAACAATCGCCAAGTCCCATGGATTAGAATTATGAGTTTTAAAAAAATTATCCCTCCTTCTCTTCCCACAGCTGCTCTCTTAGCTTGCATTCAGCTATTTAAAAAAAACCATTCTTTTTGAACAATTGCAAAATCCTCCTAACTGGCCTCTTCCTCCAACTTTTCCCAATTCAGGTTCAAATCTATCAGCAGAGATTGAATCACATTATTAATTTGCCTGGAGACTTTACAACAAGAGGCAAACTTACTATGCACCATAAGGAGGCACCAATGTCTCCTGTAACTTTATCTCCCTCATCGTCAGATCCAAATCATAATTACTTGTTTCTGCACCTCTCACACTTTCTTCCCACGTGCCTTTGCCTCAACTGTTCTTTATGCCTGGAATTCCTTTCATTTTCCCGCCCCTCCCCATTTTTCTTCCTGTTAAAATACTGTATCATTTAAGGAACGTCTCAAAGGCCAATCCTGTGCATCCCTTTCCAGTTGCCTTTTATTCCCTTCATTGGCTGTCATGGGCTCTTGCACATAGTAGGATCCCAAAGCTCACCTCATCAAACACTCTAGTGACAAATAGGTTAAGTTTACAAATGTGATCTAGTATTTAAACTACTTGCTGAGTCTAAATACCAAATGAAAAGGAGCCCCCAAGTAAACACTCCTGCAGTACGCTGTAGCTTTAACTTCCCATTTAAATATAATTCAAATTAGATGAAGGAATTCTGATATCTTATAAATTTTCTAAAAGGATTTTTTAAATCTTCTAAATGGCTCATTAAAGGAATCCTTTCCATTCATTAAACCTCGTTTGCACAGAAAACCCTTTTGTATAGTTCCTGCAAAGACATTTACAGGAGAAACAGCAGCCTGAGTATTTAAAAATGCATCAGGTGGGACCAGTGCCCTTCAGTCTTTGCTTTTCATAAAGCCGAAATAAAACCACATCAATATTTTGAATTGGCAATAGAATTTAATAGAAAGTTTGTGATGGCATAAAATGTTTTGATCTGAAGGATTTATATAAGCCATTTTGATTCTCGGAAGGGCCCCAAGACATCTGTTCAACTTTAAATCTGAAAGTAAATGTAAATAAGCACTTAAATTTCCATGTAAAAGGTGGTAGAACATGTGTTTATTGAGACACTTGTCGAACACCACAGACTTTAATTACTTAAAAGCAGTGGTCTGTATCTAACAGTCCTCTAAGTACCTGCAAAGGTAGGATTTGCATTTCTTTGAAACACCAATGAGCACACATTTTCCTCTCATTTTAGTAGGTTTCTAGTCGAATACAAACCACTTTGAGATTTGGATTATGTCGATTTCTGGACACTTTTTCATACTCTGTGTGTTTTATCAAGTCACATATATGGCCCATTTGATTTGGTGATTAAGACCACCAGAAAGCCAGGTCCATTATTTTTTAATTGGTTTTTTTTTTCATCAGATAGACTCTAGACACAGCTTATGTTTCCACTGATGGAGGAGGGAGTTAAGCCAATGTGTATATAACTCAGGCTCTAAGTCCCCTTCCCCCAAAGAGGAAAAAAATAGGGTTTGGGGGCAGTAGGGAGGCAAAATAATCTACAACATTGAGGTTGCATAAAGTGGGGTTTAAGTAGGGTGACCATATAATTTATCATCCCAAACAGGATGCTTTTGAGAATGAAAGGGGAGACTAACCAGAAGGGACTCTGGAATAACAGAAGTAAAACAGGACTGTCCTGGCGAAACAGGGCATATTGTCACCCTGGGTTTGGGAGTGGTTCCAAAGGGTGAAGCGTTTGGACATGCATGCTGGTTGCAGAGGACTGATGCAAGCAACACCCAGAGGGCAGCTGACCCGGGGAGATGTGTGCTCCTGGCCCCATCTGGGTGTTTCCTTATTCTCTCCCAGACAGAGCATGCTGTTTCCTGCCAGAATCTCCGTTCATTCTGTTCTCCCATCCTGGAATGCCTTCTTCTCATCTTGCCACCTGTCCTATACTACATTCCACTAGGAGTTTCTCAAAATGGATTCTGTGCGTCTGGTTCTAGGAATCTGCCTTTTCAATCAACCCCTACTTCCACCCTCTGCGCAGGAGCTTTTGCTCTAGGCTGTAAACTTTTGAGGGTAAAAACCTATGTCTGAATCCTCTATGTTTAATTCAACGCCAGGAATATGGGGGGAGAGGGAGTTACTCAGTCCCTGTTGGCCAAACTGAAAGGAAACTTTACCCTGCACTGATGTTGAAGATCTCGCTTTCTGACTTCCTAGTCTGTGGCATCTCCTGGACATACCTTGATGTATTCTCCTGAGAGACAATGCTTAGGTCATCACAAATTGATGACCATCCAGGGAATGGTTGTAGCAGAGCTTCCACCCTTGGATCTCAGCCTGTGAGTTAACAACTATTTATTGTGTACAGGGCGTTGTGCTAGACCTTCTTCAGGAAGGAAATAGGAGCAAAAGGAGCCGTAGTTTCTGTCCTGAAGAAATTTAAATAGAGCTCTGGAAACAAAGAATATGTGTATCAAAAATGTGGACTCTAGAGACTGACTGCCTGGGTCCAAGTCCTAGTTCTGCCACTAACTTTGACAAGACACTTGCCCTCTCTGTGTCTTAGTTTCGTCATCTATAAATACGGATAATAATAGTCTCAACTTCATAGCGTCTTGTGAGAATTAAGTAGAAATATGTAAAATAGCGTAGTGATGATATATACTAAGAGTTATATAAGTGCAATATGTATTATTCTATCATTAATATTATTATTATATAAAAAGCATGGTCTTTAATTATCTGCAATACAAAGCAATATACTTAGTGAAAAATAATATAATGGAAACTGAATCTTTTTTTTTTTTTTTTTTTTTTTTTTGCGATAGGCGGGCCTCTCACTGTCGTGGCCTCTCCCGTTGCGGAGCACAGGATCCGGGCGCGCAGGCTCCGCGGTCCTGGCTCACGGGCCCCATTGCGGAGCACAGCCTCCGGACGCGCAGGCTCATTGGCCATGGCTCACGGGCCCAGCCGCTCCGCGGCACGTGGGATCCTCCCAGACCGGGGCGCGAACCCGGTTCCCCTGCATCGGCAGGCGGACTCTCAACCACTGCGCCACCAGGGAAGCCCGAAACTGAATCTTTAATATTGAACTCCCAAGTGCCATAGAATGTGATTTACAGGTGCCTACAGATATATTTATATAGTTAAATATACAGATATAACTAAAGATTGTTCTCTGTGAGCGCCGTGTGTTGAATGAGGCAGACCAAGCTTTTAAAAGAAGTCATATGTGCCCTCCCAGTATACAGGATTCCTTCTTTCTCAATCTTAGGTTTAAATCCATCCCGTGCCCCTTTAAACATTTTTTTGAATAATTTATTTTGAGATAAGTTCAAACTTAGAGAAAGTTGCCAGAATAGTACATAGAATTCCCATATCCCAGATAATCCAATTGTTACCTTTTACCACACTTTTTAAAAAATTGAACTATAGTTGATTTACAATGTTGTGTTAGTTTCAGGTGTACAGCACAGTGATTCAGTTATACATATATATATATATTCTTTTTCAGCTTCTTTTCCCTTATAGGTTATTACAAAATATTGAGTATAGTTCCCTGTGCTCTACAGTAGGTCCTTAGTGTGTGTGTGTTTGTGTGTGTGTGCGTGCATGCAGGTACCCTACCATTATGTCTTTCTGAACCACTGAGAGCAAACTGTAGACATGAAGCCCCTCAACCTTCCAGCATGTATTCTGCTTACCCCCAAAGGATACTTTCCCACATAACCACCGTATAACACTCCAAATAATGAAATTTACATTGATTCAATGCTAACATCCAATATTCAGACCCCATTCAGACTTCATCAACTGTTCCAATAATATCTTTTGCTTTCTGGTCCAAGACCAATCCAGGAACGTGTGTTGCCTTTAGTTGTCAGGTCTTTTCAGCCTCCTTCAGTCTGGAACAACAGTGCCTCAGTCTTTCCCAGTCAAATGCCCTTGACTGTTTTAAAGAGCATAGGCCTTTCATTCTGCAGGTGATTTTTCTGATTTTTCTTTTGACTATTCATAGAGGCCATGCATCCAGGAAGGAATTCCTCAGAAATGATGCTGTGCTCTTCTCATTCTGTTCCACTGCTGGTAATGCCAGACTTAATCACCTGGAAAAGTTGGTGTCTCTCAGATTCCTCCATAAAGCCATCATTTTCCCCCTTGGAACTGAACAGTATTTTGTGGGGAAATATTCTGAAATGGCACCTCATCAAACCTTATCCATTAGCCCATTACCCATAAGTGACTGCCTAATTCAACTTCCATCGTCATGATGGCCCATTGGAAGTTTCTATTTCTATTATTTCTTCTAAATTTATTAGTTGGTATTCTATTGTGAGGAAGACTTTCCCTTCACCCTCATTTATTTAGTTATTTGTTGGTTGATTGGTTGGTTGGTTTGTTCATATGTTCGTTCATTCATTCATACTAGTACGAGTTCATTGACTCTTCATTTCAGTGGTTGTATCTGTTGATATGATTATTTATCCTAATGCTCAGTTTGTCCCAGATTTGGCTAGTGGGAGCCCTGGCAGTCCAGTGGTGAAGACTCCACGCTTCCACTGCAGGGGGCGTGGGTTCAATCCCTGGTCAGGGAGCTAAGATCCCACATGCCATGCAGCAAAAAAAAAAAAAAAAAAAGATGGATACTGTGTCCTTCTTTTGACGTGTCCTCATCATTCCTTGAGTATTTCCTTAATTTCTGGCCCAACAAGATGTTTCAGACCCATCTTGTGCTTTTTCTGCCCCAGGAACACTGGTTCCTTTTACTGCAGGATATCAATTCAGAAACCAAGATCTAGGCCTTCAGTGAGCTCCTGGTTGCTGGAGAATTGTTGCTTCTAGGCCCTCTCAGTGGACAGAGCTAGAAAATAAATGTTTGTGTATATGTACACATACACATATGCATCTATCACTATTTTTATATCTCTCTCTCTATGTATTTTTAAACCATGAGTCCATATTGACCTCTAATTGCAATCCAGCGTTGCAGTGTTCTTTCTAACCTTTCCCCTTTCTGTGTTTGTAAGTCACTTCTCTGACAGTGAGAAACCTGCCTTCCATTATCCTCAATATGTTTACATTTTTGCTCAATTTTCTAATTTTCTCACAATCATAATAGCCTGCTCCTTCTCTGCATAGTCTCCATCATCACTTCCTTGATCCCTGGACATGCCAGCACCTCTATGTGGCCCTCCCCTTACTGTCCTCCTTGGACACAGGGCACACTAAAGCCTCCATGCGGTCCCCTCCCCTACTGCTCTTGTTCTTTAACCACCAGGCACCCCAAAGTCCCCTCCATATCCATAGCTCCCTACTCCATTTCATTGTCCTCCAGGTATGCTTACACTCTGAGTCCATGTCCCCTCTGCCACACTTCCAGTGCAGGACACACTGACACTCCAGGGAAAGAAAGGGAAGAGAAAGAAAGCTTCATGTCTCTTTTTCGTTTCCAGTTCTGAGATCTGTTTCATTGTCTTTGTGCCAGGACTTTAATAGGATTTTTACTCTCTGTGTCTCAGTTGCTATTGTTGCTGATAATATACCTTGTATGCCTATAATTATCATGTGCAGGGCCTACCTCAAGTGCTGCAATCAGAAGGCCCAATGTACCAAGGGAATATACTACCATTAAGACTACCATTAAATGTGTGGTTTGAGTTGCATGTAAAGATTTTAGGAGACCTGATCAGGTTAAACATCTCTACAATAGTTTCTTAATTAATTGAAAAACATCCTTATTCCCAATAGTAGTTGTATATTACAGCTGGGTCAAAGTGAAGAGTAAATTACATATTCTATAACTACTTAATAAGCCCTTTGTTCTTACCTATGACATGTGCTAATGGGAGCTAAATGTCATCCTTACAAGGAATGTAATTTAACATTCTTGTAAAAATACTGACCTCCTGGTAGATATGCTTAAATATGCCTAATGATCAATATACCTTTATCTTATTGATTACATGCTGATTCTTTCTGTGTAGTAGAACCCAGTTTTGAAATACAAGAGCAGCAGGAAGAGATAGTGAAACCAAACTCTGATTACAATGATTCTAAGATGATAATAAAGGTAAGCTTATTTATTTTCATAAAACTGAATTATGAGCAGTGGTGGTCTTTTTCTGTAGGAAAAATATGAATTTGTTTAGGAAATGCATCTTTCCTTTCCCTTTCATCTAAGAATATAACCATACTGACTTTAGCTAATTTATAATTTGCATTATGAGTATAGATATATGTACCCATTTTAGGGACAGGAATTTCCTGTTGTACCTCTCACATGAGGACCCCTGAGTTATTTTAATCTCTTGGGACTTGTTAGGGCTTTGTAAGCACCAGGCACTATTCATCGCAATTGATGAGTCCAGGCATGATTTACTATAGATAATTATTGATTATGGAATTTACTATCTGAAAGGCTTCTTGGAGGAGGCTATATGGTTCATCTTATAGATGAGGAAACAAGCAGAGAGGGCATATGACTTGCCCAAAGCACAGAGAGTTAGAAGAGAAATTGGAATAGAATTCCAGTCTCCCAGTTTCCATTCTATTGCCCTTTCCAGTATATCAAGCTGCCAAAGGGGCGAAAAAACAACCAGGCACCTGAGTAGTGAAACAGCTCCCCCCAGCGTCCCTTTTTTTTATATCGCAGAAGGACTCCAGAACATCTGTTCACCCATGGAAGCAAAGGCTTTCTTTCTGATGATTTCTTTGCAAAGAAAGTCCTTGTGAGGCACTTGTTGGTGACCCTTCCATTCACACATTAAACCATGCTACAGAAATCATGAGAGTTAAAATGGGCTGACACATATGCATATGGGTACCTGGGATTTTCCCAAGTGGACAAAAAAAAATCTCAAACCTGAAAAACTTTTTTTGACATTTTATTATAACATATCTTATGCATCTAAAAATTTATAAAGAATCATATAATGAGTAGTTAGAGTCCCACTCCAGAGATTAAAAAAAAATCATTGCTAATTCAGTTGAAGACCCCAATGTATCTCTCCCTGATCATATTCCCTTCTTTCCTTTCCCCAAAGGTAACCACTGACCTCAATTTTCTACTTTTCATTCTTTTCCTTTTCTTTCTTTTTATTTTTTTTTCCGGTACGCGGGCCTCTCACTGTTGTGGCCTCTCCCGTCGCGGAGCACAGGCTCCGGACGCGCAGGCTCAGTGGCCATGGCTCACGGGCCCAGCCGCTCCGCGGCATGTGGGATCCTCCCGGACTGGGGCACGAACCCGTGTCCCCTGCATCGGCAGGCGGACTCTCAACCACTGTGCCACCAGGGAAGCCCTCCGTTTCTTTACAGTATCCACAGACATTAGTTTCTCATGATTTTGGATTTTATTTAAATTATAACATAATGTAAGTATTCTTCTGTAACTTTCCTTTATCATTCAGTATTATGTTGTGAGCTTCATCCCATATTTGTAGCTCTAGTTCATTCATTTTTACTGCTGTATACTTATTATGAAAATATATCTATCCATTCTTTATTTATTGGACATCTGGATCATTTCCAAGTTTTTCTAATGCAAGCAATGCTGCTACAAACATTGTGACAAATGATCCATTGTGTAAATGTACAAGAAATCTTTTTCTGCTTGAATGAATGATCTAGGAGTGGAACTGCTCCACTAGTAGTAGAATCAAAGGATATATCTCTCTTCAACTTAACACAGCATGCTAAATTGCTCTGCAAAGAAGCTGCAGCATTTTATGTTCCTACCAGCAATATAATAAGAGCTCCATTGTTCTAAATCTTCTTCAAAAGTTAGTATTGCCAGATTTCATTTTTGTCAATGTAGTGGTTGGAAGATGGTAGTTCATTATGATTATAATTTGTATTTTACTTATTATTAATAAGTTGAGCATCTTTTCACATGTTTGTTGGTCATCTGTGTTTTCTCAGCTGTGAAATGCCTGTTCATTTCTCTTGCCCATTTTTCTATTGTTTACCCTTTTCTTGTTAATTTATAAGAGCTCTATATATTTTGGATACTAATCCTTTGTTAGTCATTAAGTGTAGAACATACCTTCTAGTAGCTTAGGATTTTTTTTTTTTTGAGAAAAAGATTTTTTTTGCAGTAGTCTTAGGTTCATAGCAAAATGGAGAGGAAGGTACAGAGATTTCCCATATAACCCCTGCCCCCCACACATGCATAGCCTCTCCCATTACTAACATCCCCCACCAGTGGGCTTATCTTTTCACTCTTTTCTTGGTGGCTTTTTTTTTTTTTTTTTGCATTGAGAGCCCAGAATCCTAACCACTAGGCCACCAGGGAACTCCCCCTTGGTGTCTTTTTTTTTTTTTTTAATGTAATTTTAAAAAATGACTTCAAACTTACAGAAAGATTCCAACAAAAAGTTCCTGTGGGCTTCCCTGGTGGCGCAGCGGTTGAGAGTCCGCCTGCCGATGCAGGGGACACGGGTTCGTGCCCCGGTCCAGGAAGATCCCACATGCCGCAGAGCGGCTAGGCCCGTGAGCCATGGCCGCTGAGCCTGCGCGTCCAGAGCCTGTGCTCCGCAACGGGAGAGGCCACGACAGTCCGATGCAGGGGACACGGGTTCGTGCCCCGGTCCAGGAAGATCCCACATGCCGCGGAGCGGCTAGGCCCGTGAGCCACGGCCGCTGAGCCTGCGCGTCTGGAGCCTGTGCTCCGCAATGGGAGAGTCCACAACAGTGAGAGGCCCGCGTACCGCAAAAAAAAAAAAAAAAAAAAAAAAAAGTTCCTGTGTGGCCTTAACCTAGGTTTACCAAGTTTTAACTTTTTACCACATTTGTTTTGTAATTTTATCTATTATTTTTTTCTCAAACTAAATTGTAGACATCATGACCTTTTACTCCCTCCCCAAAACTTTAGTATGTATTTCCTTAGACTAAAGACATAAGGACATTACAGTACAATGACAGGAATCAGAAAAAATTTTAATTGAGATTAAAATTCACATAACATAAAATTTACTATTTTAAAATGAACACTTTAATGGCATTTAGGACATTCATAATGCTGTGAAACTACTACCTCTATCTAGTTTCAAAACATTTTCATCACCCCAAAAGAAAACTCAGTACCCATTAAGCAGTTATTCCCCAATTCCCTCCTGGCAACTACTAATCTACTTTCTATTTCAATGAATTTACTTTTGGATTTTTCATTTGAATGGAATCATTCAGTATGTGATGTTTTATGACTGACTTCTTTCACTTAGCTTAAGGTTTTCAAGGTTCATCCATGTTGCAGCACGTAACTGTATCTTTTTTTTTTTTTTTCGGGGTACGCAGGCCTCTCACTGTTGTGGCCTCTCCCGTTGCGGAGCACAGGCTCCGGACGCGCAGG
>NC_041217.1:39607556-39613607 GCF_002837175.3 Physeter macrocephalus
GTTGCGGAGCACAGGCTCCGGACGCGCAGGCTCAGCGGCCATGGCTCACGGGCCCAGCCGCTCCGCGGCATGTGGGATCCTCCCAGACCGGGGCGTGAACCCGGTTCCCCTGCATCGGCAGGCGGGCTCTCAACCACTGCGCCACCAGGGAAGCCCCTAACTGTATCTTTTTATGACTAACAGTTCCTTGTACGGATATACCACAATTTGCTATTCATTCATTCATTGATGGACATGTGGATTCTTTCCACCTCTTGGATATTGGGAATAGTGCTACCTTGAACATTCACATACAAATATTTGAGTACGTGTTTTCAGTTCTTTTGGATATATACCTAGGAGCGGAATTGCTAGGTCTTGTGGTAATTCTATGTTTAACTTTTTTAGTAATGGCTAGTTGTTTTCCACAGTGGCTGCAGCATTTTACATTCCTACTACCTATATATGAGGATTCTAATTTCTCATATCCTTGCCAACACTTCTTATTCCACTCCAACTTTTTTTTAAAAGCCAGCCTGGTGGGTGTAAAGTAGTATCTCATTGTGGTTTTGATTTGCATTTCCTTAATGATTAATGATGTTGAACATCTTTTCATGTGCTTATCCCCCTTTTGTATATCTTCTTTGCAGAAACGTCTATTCAAGCCATATGCCTATATTTTAACAAGTTAGTCTTTTTATTGTTGAGTTGTAAGAGTTCTCTATGTATTCTGAATACTAGACTGTTATCAGATATATGATTTGCCAATATTTTTTTTCCCATTCTGTATGTTGCCTTTCTTTTTTTTTTTTTTTTTCCGGTACGTGGGCCTCTCCCTGTTGTGGCCTCTCCCGTTGCGGAGCACAGGCTCCGGACGCACAGGCTCAGCGGTCATGGCTTACGGGCCCAGCTGCTCCGCGGCATGTGGGATCTTCCCGGACCAGGGCATGAACCCGCGTCCCCTGCATCGGCAGGCGGACTCCCAACCACTGCACCACCAGGGAAGCCCTGTTGCCTTTCTTGATGATGTCCTTTGAGATCACAAAAGTTTTCAGAAGTTTGTCTATGACAAGTCTTGGCATAGATTTCTTTAGGTTTATCCTGTTTGGAATTCATTCAGCTTCTTGAATCTGTAGATTACTGCTTTTTGCCAAATTTGGAACATTGTCAGCCATTATTTCTCCAAATACCTTTTTTAGCCTGACCATCTTCCTCTGCTTTAGGGACTCTGATTACATACGTGTTAGATCTCCTAATCCCTTAAGACTCTGAGACTCTATTTTTGTTTTGTTTTTAGTCTATTTTCTCTCGCTTGTTTGGTTTGGATGATTTATATACGTCTATCTCCAAGTACATTGATTCTTTCCTCTGTTTTCTACATTCTGCTGTCAAGCCCATCTAAATAAATTTTTTATTTTGGTAGTTGAATTTTTTTCAATTCTAAAATTTACATTTGGTTTTTCTGTATATATTGTACTATCTGCAGAGAATATTTTTCATTTGTTTCAAACATGGCTCATATTGTTCCTTGAAACATTTTATGATGGTTGCTCTAAAATCCTGGTCAGATGATTTTAATATTTTTGTCATCTTGGTGTTGGCATCTGTTATTGTTTTTTCTCATTTGAGTTATGAGACTCCAGATCTTATTTAAATCTTTTGCTTTAGCTGACATCCTCATACTCCACACTGGTGGGGAAGAGGGGTGCCAACTCTTTGCTCTCATGTGGGGGTAGAAGTCCAGTTCCCCCACTGGGCCTCCACTGATGCCCTGGTGTGTGTATGTGTGCCTTATTATTGCTGGGCTGCTGCAGGGGCTCCCACGTGGCCTCCACTGACACCATCCAGCTGGGGAGAGGGCTTCTGACACATGGAAGTGGAAATCCAAGCTTCCCATGTGCCTTTATGTTGGGGGTGGAGTGTGCCATTTGGCTGAAGTAGAGCAGTTACTGTCAAAAAGTTTTCTGTCTTTCTAGGCTGCTCCTTTTCCCTTTCTTTGTCCTTTAGCTTTTTGGGGGCTTTTTTGTCTGAACCCATTGATGTTTCCAGGTTATGGCTTCTCCAGCACCCAGTCCAGGATTTGTGAGGTAAAAAGAAAACTCAGAGCACTCACCACATGTCATTCCTCGGGTCCCAAGGTCCCTAGCCCATCTGCTTCTCTCCATCTTTCAGAGTCTTTTTATGTTTGCTTTGTATATAACATCCAGGTTTTTGGCTGTACTCAGCAGAAGAAACTGGGAGAAGCACATCTAACCCATCTTGTTCCCAAAACCATTTCTGAGCAGTCTGTCCTTTCTCTTCTTATCTGCAGTGTTAACTCTTGTCATATATCAAATTTCTATACATACATGGGTGTTTTAAAATGTACATAGGATTTGTTTTAATCAAGTATGGTAAGGTGATAGACATGGAGACAACTGCCTTTGATTTTTTGTTTTTTTTTTTTTTTTGCGGTACGCGGGCCTCTCACTGCTGTGGCCTTTCCCGTTGCGGGGCACAGGCTCCGAACGCGCAGGCTCAGCTGCCATGGCTCACGGGCCCAGCCGCTCCGCGGTATGTGGGATCCTCCCGGACCGGGGCACGAACCCGTGTCCCCTGTATCGGCAGGCGGACTCTCAACCACTGCGCCACCAGGGAAGCCCGAGACAACTGCCTTTGATAGAAGAGTTTATTACCTACAGTTCCCAAGAGGAACAGGCACATCATGCCATGAAGGGCCACATGGGGAAGTATCAGGGTCAGGCAGGAAGCAGGAGTGAAAGAAAGCATGGGCTCATGCCTTTAGTGTGATGTTTGCAAGAAGCAGTGGGTCAAGCAAGGTAAACATTTTAGGGTTAGCTAGTTTGAATAATTTTAGTGGGCTCTGGGCTATAAGTGTGGTCCCTAGTTGTCCAATATCTGGCCAACTAGGAGAAATAATGGCTTGGTGTGTGAGAGTTAGGTAGGAAGGTGTTTGGGTATGTGTTTTGGATTGGTTGGTTTGCATATGAAAGGCTTGCTTTACCATCTCTAGGAATTAGCTAGCCCTTTGAGAGGCAGTCTCTCAAGGATTAGCAAGGTCCCAAGATGTCAAAGCATAAAATATGGAAAATAAAAACTATGATTAATACAATGGGGTCTCTACTCTGATTAATTCATCTAGCCTGTGCTGAGAGCAGAATGCCTTAATTCCCATAGCAACCCTTCCCCCACCTTGTCGTTGTTTTTAAATGGTGTCTTTATTTTACTTGTCCCTTTGTTCTTCCATATAAATTTTAGAATGTTTATCAAGTTCCATAAAAAATTCAGATTGGGGCTTCCCTGGTGGCGCAGTGGTTGAGAATCTGCCTGCCAATGCGGAGGACACGGGTTCGAGCCCTGGTCTGGGAAGATCCCACATGCCGCGGAGCAACTAGGCCCGTGAGCCATGGCCGCTGAGCCTGCGAGTCTGGAGCTTGTGCCCCGCAACAAGAGAGGCCGCGACTGTGAGAGGCCCGCGCACCGCAATGAAGAGTGGCCCCCCACTCGCCGCAACTAGATGAGCCCTCGCATAGAAATGAAGACCCAACACAGCCCAAAAATAAATAAATACATAAAATAAAGTTTAAACAAATAAAAGAAAAAAATAAAATAAACTTGTTAAAAAAATTCAGATTGGAATTTTGATTGACATTTTATTGACTTTATAAATTAATCTGGAAAGAGCTGGATTTTCATTCTGTTGAGTCTCCCTGTTCATTTTCTTTACGTTTATTGAAATTTTCTTTAATGTCCTTCAGTAAGATTTTATTATTTTCTCAGTGAAAGTCAGGTTCATCTTTTGTTAGCTTTATTAGGTAGCTTTGTTAGGTAGGCTTTTAATTTTTGTTGCTATTGGGAATAGTATCTTTTTAAAATTATGTTTTAAATGGTTTAGTGCTAATAAATAGAAAAGCAGTTGATTTTGTATATTGATCTTCTAAAAATGAACTCTTTGCAATTACAATAATTTTTCTGTAGATTCATTTTAGTCCAGTTTGATTACCTTTAATTTCTTTTTGTTTTACTGTGCTGGCTAAGATCTCTTTATTACAATATTAACTCAGAGGGATAATAGTAGGAATTCTTTCCTTGGTTCTTATTCTAAAGAAAATGCTTTTAATATTTTCTCTTTGAGTATGATATGAGTATGATATTTGGTATAGGTGTTAAAGACACCTTTTATCAAGTTAAGGAAGTTCTCATTCTATTCCTGATTTGCTAGAGAATTTTCTTCAAAATCAGAAATGAAAATGATCACAAGGTTTTTAACCTTTCTTTTGTTAATGTGATGCAAATTATTTTAAAAGGCTTTAAATTAATTCAAAATCATTACTTAGGTTAAAAGAACACAGTGTTTTAGATGAGAGCTTTATTAAATCAAGGTTGAGGTAAAAACAGTGAAGTAAGGTCTGAAATTATTGTAAAATCTTTTATTAATCATTTTAGTCAATAAAGATATTTGGGCTAACTCAATTTTAAACTGTTCTAAATCAAAAGGTGTTTTCTGCCTGTAATCAGTGTTGCAACTGCCAGTTTGCCAAGTCATCGGTAAAAATGTCTGGTAGTGAAATAAAGTAATTGGAAAATGTAACACATTTTAGTTAGGAGAGAATTTCATTCCCACCCGCCCGGAGCTTCACTGCTCTCGACTGCCCAGAATCCAACAGTAAGAAGTGCTGGAAGAATAAGAGAAAGGAAGGGTGGGGGAAACCCCTGCAGCACCCCTTTGATTGCCTGTAATTGTAGGTATCAGCCTAGGACATTTCTGGCTAGGTTTGGGTCTACAGTGTAAAATATACTTCTCGTGGATATGCAAATAAACTTGTATTTCTTTATGGGCAAATATGAATGGCTTTAGTCAAGGTAGATTATTTTTCAAAAACCAAATATATTGGGCTTCCCTGGTGGCGCAGTGGTTGAGAGTCCGCCTGCCGATGCAGGGAACACGGGTTCGTGCCCCAGTCCGGGAAGATCCCGCATGCCGCGGAGCGGCTGGGCCCGTGAGCCATGGCCGCTGAGCCTGCGCGTCCGGAGCCTGTGCTCCGCAACGGGAGAGGCCACAGCAGTGAGAGGCCCGCGTATCGCAAAAAAAAAAAAAACCAAATATATTTTCGGATGAGTAATGATTTAATGAGAATACAAAATGATTATTATTCTTTCTGGCTCTGGATATCAGCCCAGTGTTTTGTAGTTAACCATAATACAGTATGACATAATAGTTCATACACAATCCACTTTCAGATTCAATATGATATACATAAGTAGGCCAGAATTAGCACAGAATAGTCTACCTGGAAAAATCTTATTAAAAAGCCAATTTCCCAAATATTTAAGAAGAGATCTGGCTGCAAGTGTTACTTCTACAAGAAATTAATTGATGATTAGATAATTTGTCAATGAACAAAAACAGTTTTTACACATATGTTTTGATATATTTGTAATGATAAATTTCCCCAATAGAAAGATTCCAAAACAAAACCCCAAAAACATAGATGTTGAAGCCAGAATATCTGGATTTAAATTACAGCTATTCCTTTCACTAATTGTGTAATATGGGGCAAATAATTTAGCTCCGTAAGTCTCTCTTTCCTCAGCTATAAAATGGTGATGATTAGCTCTTAGAGTTGTTAGAAAGATCAACTGAATTGAGGCATGTTCAATGCCCAAGATGGTAAACATTCAGGCATGGTATTTCTAACTCCCTTCTAGTAAAGCAGCACCATCATCTTGCAGTATGGCATGGTATGAGGGGGAGGGACTCCGAGGCTGCATAGTCTGGGTTGACTCCTGGCTCCACCATCTCACGAGCCGTGTGACCATGGGCACACTACTTAAACTCTCCATGCCTCAGTTTTCTCATCTGTAAGATGGTCATTATATAAACATCTTCTTATGGCTGAGTAATATTCCATTGTATATATGTGCCACATCTTCTTTATCCATTCATCTGTTGATGGACACTTAGGTTGCTTCCATGTCCTGGCTATTGTAAATAGAGCTGCAATGAACATTTTGGTACATGACTCTTTTTGAATTATGGTTTGCTCAGGGTATATGCCCAGTAGTGGGATT